>NC_091106.1:21615357-21938571 GCF_024713975.1 Paralichthys olivaceus
CAGTAGATCTACCTGGATCTTACCCTAATTATTTACTTTCCCAGTTGATTCCTATTCCTCAATCATTCTCCTCAGAGAAAGACAAGTAAGCGATGGTAGCACAAACAATGCTGGTGACAAACAAGTGGATGAGCAGCAGTAATAGTATAACAGCGTTAGTCGAGCAGTCCTCAGATTACATCTCATTTCCTTATGAGGCCCGTTATTTAAGAGCCGCATAAAAGGGAAATCTTGTGCTGTAAGGGGACTTTCCCATTTATTGTGCCTCATGAATATATGTGTGAAATCAAAAGACGCTTCCCACATCATTCATTCACCCATCATCAGGACGTTTTCTCAGAAACACGTGTGCTGTCCTGACGGAAGGGTCACACTGTTTTTAATGCACTTGATGTATAACGAGCACACAACCGTACAGTGCTGCCGGTTGCACGCAGCCGCATCTGAACCGAGACGACCGCAGTGATGATTTAATAATTTATTTCATAGACTTTTTGTCCCCATAAGGAAAACAAGTTCCCACAACATGAGTAATACAAGGACACCCCACACACACACACACACACACACACACACACACACACTTTTAGATATTTAAACCAAAGATGAAAACAGATAAAACACCTTCTTCATCACAGAAAATATCCCAAACATCATCAACTACCAGCCGAAGCTGATTATTCACGTCAGAGGAAATTATTTCCGCAACTGCACAACCGGGTTTCTAAAAAAAGATTTTAATTGCCTTTTTTAATGAACTGCAGGAATGCAGCCGAAAACATCAATCTCCTGCTCGGAGAAAAACACTGTAGCCGGATCTGAAGTCTCCACACCTGGCTGCGGTCGCTGGCCCAGTGCATAATTGCATATTTATGAATCATATCTCTTTTGGAGCGTCCCCCTCCTCCGATGGTTCAGGTTGATCGATACCCACCAATACCACAACTGCCTCATCTCCAGCTGAGTGTGAACCGTTCCTTTCCTTCTTTATTAAGAAGATAAATAACATACAGTGCAGCTCCTGCAACATCTCTGGACATCCCCCGCCCTCACTTGGAATCACTGAGTTGTTGTTTCTCCACAGAAACAACTATAAACAGTTTTTTTTTTTTTCCTGACGTGTGCCTGACCTCTTTCAGATGGTACACACATTCTTCTGGAGGGGCCCTCGCTGGATCCAGCTGACTGTTTGTTGAAATGTTCTATTTCCGAGTTGACATTTCTTTCATAAAGAGGGTTGTTTTGACGCAAGTTCTAGAGATGCCAAGGAACAATTATAGCTTAGAAAAGATCCAGAGGGTTGTTTTTCCCCGATATAGTGACACAGTATAGACGCATCTTCTCCCTCATGTGACACATGAATTATCACTGCCTGCCGACGCTGGACACTGCTCGGTCTGATACTGTTACACAGAGGATTCTCATTGAGAGACAGAGGAATCACCAGAGCTGCAGCGATTCTCCTCTTTCACCATGTGGGATTTACTCTGTGATGGTTTTACACTCATACATGCAACACAACATGTGTGGTGCACAATTCTACCGCTGTGCATAACAGCTAATATACAATCAAGAGAAGAGGTTCGTATCCAGGAGTGTTTCGGGTCCCCATGCAGGCCAAAGGGATCTGAGGGGCCCAATATTGAACCAAACCTTTTTTTTTTTTTTTTTTGCAGTAAGCTATCCGCAGGGGGTCTCTGACCCTGGTGTTGTTGCAGTCTCATGTACATAGCGGATCATAGGATTTAAAGGGTTTTCACAAAATTGTTGTTGCTGCAGACTAATTTATCATCAATTCTCAGGGGCCTCATCTCAGCTTGGGGCCCCAGGTAATCGCCTGCGTTGCCTGTTTTTATGTTTGGTCCAGAGAAACTGCAGATGCAGGTCTCCTGTACCAATGTTAGGGCCTTTTCATGGCAAATAACCTTAGTGAAGCGTTTGATTTGAAGCACTTATCTAAGCCTCTTATCTCCCTGGGAATATGGAAAATCTCACAATGTTAAAGAGAATTAGGTCAATGATCTGGATCCACACCATTTTTTAAAGGCTTCTTCCCTAAAGCATAGAGCATCGTTCCACCGAGTTTCATGGAAATCGATTCAGTAGTTTTTGCTTAATCCTTGTTACCAACAAACAAACCAGAGGTGAAAACATAACCACCCTGGCGGAGGAAGATCTTGTTTTTAATTCTGAGATGCTCATTTTATACAACACAAGAACTGACATCTTTATATCATCACACCTTCACTATAACTTTCTATTTACCGACTCAGACTCAGTCTCACAATCGCAGTTCATCCAGAACTCAGGAGGGAGATCGTTGGCTAAATCCAGGAGGTCGTGTCCTATCACCTCAGTCTTAGCCTCACTGCTCCGACTGCCCATTAAGTTTAGAATACATTTTAAAGTTTTATTAATTACCTCCACCAGGCCGTGCACAGCCTGGCCCCCGAGAATAAGGAGCTTTTAACCCCTCGCGGCCCGGCGGCTCCTCTGAGATGAGCTGATCAAACACTCTGAGCTGTCCCTGCCACCAAACTGCAAACCTACGCTGACCAGTGCGTTTCCACTTAAAGCCCCTCATATAACGGAACAGCCCTGCTCTCAGTGTGACATCGGCAGACTCCACTTCTGCTTTTAAGTGCCTCCTTAAAATTAAAAGTCACCTTTACAAGATGCCCCACACTTAACTGTGTTTTCATTATCGCCGCACTTCAGTATTTTCACTGGGTTTTATTGGACTTATAATATATCAAGACAAAACAAAACGGTGCTCGTGTTTGTTTGAATTTCTCTATTTTCATATTCACTATTATAAATGTTGCATTTTTATCTGTTGTAAATTCGAGTCAATTATTTTACCAGCATAAATTCACTTTATATAAGTAATAAAATATTATATACTCGCAGCTTGTTTCTTACAGGTGATTGACACTGGTTCTTATTTACATTGTTTAATCCTATTTTATTTGATGTGAATTTCTAACCAGATTTAACTTATTTCTCTCTGCTCATGTTTTATTGTTTTATTCTCGTTTTTCTCCGTCTGATGTTTCATTCATGTAAAGCACAACATTGTTCATAAGTGTCACATAAATAAAGCTAATAATATTGTTATTTATCTATGTATGTGGTTATTTAACCTGCTTCATATCAAAGTCTAGTGGTCAAACGTCTTATTCTCTTGTCTTATATTATTTAATCTACTTATATTTGTAATACACTCGATAGTCGGTTTTTTATTTCTATATATTATTTGACTTGGAGGCATTTTTATTTAAGCTCTACAGTAAATTCTTTGAGATTATTTTAAGAGAAAGAGAGAAAAGGACCAACCGACGAGCTGATCTTACTCTTGTGCTACAAAAACCTTAAACGCAAGTTGTCCTAAAACAAAACCAGACATGAAATACACAAAATACATGAATTAATACACAACAGAAATGTTTTTTCCATCTGTTACACCCTGTATCATCTGTCAACAGATTTAATAAAGACAGTAGATATTCTAAAGATGCCCGAAGTGGCTTTTTGATGCTGTTTTATAAGACTAAACATTATAATCTGTCATATATGACAACTGTGTTTGTGTTCGTGTGTGTTAGTCTAAGTTGTAAATGGGACCAATGCACCCGCCAACTAACAGGAGACATTTTGTGACAGTGGTATAAAGCACAGATGTCAATAATAAAACTATGGCTGAATTCCATTGTGCTGCCTTGGTTTCATTGTCCTGCTGTTGTTCATGTGTCCTCAGTGTCAGGGACATTGTCACAGTTTACTGGGACACATGAGCAGAGCCATTGCCAAGTCTAAACAGTGTGTTGACTAGTGTGTGTGTGTGTGTGTGTGTTTGTAGATGTTTGCGTGTCATCTCATTGTAATGATATAAAACCTCACGAGTCTCAGCTGCTGTTACACATCACACCACTGATCCACAAGTGGCCCTGCAGCTGATGAAGCCTTTTTTTAAAAAATAAATAAATAAAATAAAATGGTCTCCACTGCTTAGGGAGAGGACGTGATTGGACGGTGTCCCTCACCGCACACATGTACACTGAAGCCTGTCATCATGGCGGAAATGTGTAATTGATAAAATTACAAATGGCTGCACTCTGGAGTGGTTTGGTATCTGGTTACGTCTCGTAAATTCTGCTGATATGACAGTAAACTCAACGCAGGGCTGTTGAACATTTCTGTGCAACATTTAAGACGTGTTTGCACTGAACCGCAGTCGATGAACGAACCAGATGTGGGCCTACTATGTGCATTTCATCTTTATTTATACATAAGCTATTATAGATGGACTGAAAATCTTTGAATATGCAGCAGCGGAGAGTCGATAGGAGAAATGAGTGCAGGCCTCCGGCAGCAGGAATACCACAGTTGGATTTGAGTATTTTACTATTTAATAAATTGTAAATAATAATCTCCACTGTCCAATTAACAGCAGGGAGATGAATGATGCAGCGTCCTGATGGAAAGGTCATCCACCTCAACTGGTTTTCATCTGATGATATTCTGAACAGGTCTCTGCTGCAGCTCCTCACTGTTTCCTCTCTTACATCCCACAGCAACAGCACACGTGACGGCCTCCACTGAGTGTAGGCCTCCTCTTCCTCCTCATCCTCCTCTTCCTCAGCGCGTCAGCTCACACAGCAGCTAAGTTTTTTTTTTTATCAGGTTATGCACATTTTAATAAATATATTATATCACTACAATAAAAGTAAACACACTCAGGACTGTGCTGTAAAAAAAAAAAAGAAACCTAAGGGAAATGTTTCTGTGCTTTTTACGTTGAGTGAATTTGTGGGTGAAGGTCTCTCGGGCCTTGTCCTGCATCTTTCCAACTTTCAGATCGTTTTAATGTTTGATATAAATCCAGGAACGAACCGGATTCACATCGAATTTGCATTTTATTACGATCTTAAAGGTTATTTGAAATGTGAAACGAGACTGATAGTTTAGGATTCACAGTCAAACCGCGGGCGACTTTAATGACACCAGGCCTGTAGCAGTGCTGCGTATTTAAATACCAAGAAATAGGTCATGTTATTATTTCATCGTCTAAAATATAGAATTGATAATAACTTTATTTGTATATATTTCCAAGCTTAATGTTAAATATTTTCCACTGTAATATAATAAAAGGTATTATTACCATTATTATTATTATTATTAGTAGTAGTAGTAGTAGTAGTAGTAGTGGTGGTAGGGTCATTACTGAAATTAACAATCCCGATATTCGTAATTTTCTTTAAAAAAAGGAGTTTTCCAATTCAAATAAATTCAAATATAAAATCATAATAATGATCTCAATAACAAATACCAGCTCGTTTCACTCTGTGCTGTATTGTGAGTAAAATATGAGGTGGAAATAATTAGAATTTTGTAAAATCCTAAACCAAGTTTGTAAAGTTGAAGATGTTTTAGAAGTTTCAGCAATTAAGAAGTTATCATAGATCTTTATTATGATCTGTGTTATTGCGGCAGTAATTTCAATTCCTTGTTTTTAAACTAAACTCATTTCCTTTTGGAAAATACGAGACATTTTATACGTCAAGACCCGACGCATTGCGTACAGCCAGAATTTAATGAACAATCCATGATGGAGGAAGATGACAATCAAAACTCACAGAGACCAAGGAAGGAATATAAATATATAAATTAATTCATTTTAAATGAAGGGATGAATAAAGCTAGAGCGAAATAAAGCATGTGGCCTTGCAGGTTTTAATAACTGGTTGGATTAAGCAGAATATCGGTGGTTTTACCTTGTTAGATGGAGGAGAGGCCGAGCGACCAGGGTCTCTGGAGCTGTGAGTCCACATGGACATGGACATCTGTCCCAAAGCAGGTGTCTCACTTTTTGGGACGGACACACACTGACTGTCAAGTCCAATAAATTGCGTGTCTGCCCATGTGCGGTCCAGCCAGCAAATGGTGGCAGACCTGAACGTACATGGATCACACAGGGAGACAGTGATCTTATCTAAAACCGTGTTTGTGGAATTGTTTGTTCCAGATTGAATAATATAAACACATGTTTGTTTTACAGGTTAGTCAGTGAGACTTAATGAAAACACGCAAAGAAATCGAAGCTGTGCAAATGCGCGTAAATCGGCTCAGACTTCAGCTGATTCCTGCAGGTTTCATTACGCAGTGAGACAAAGAGTAAAAGCAACTTTGGACCCGATCCGTCACATTTCTCAAAGGTTCTGATAAATGAATCTGTGGAGTGAATATGCACAAACGTCCTGATATAGGAAGCTTACTTTAGATCCGCTCACTTCAGCCCGAGGCTCCTGGAAACTGCTGATCAACAAACAAAATGTGAGTTGTCTAATGAAAACTCAGTGTTTGAACAAGTACATGAGCCAAATCAGGTAAACTCTTAAAACCAATCAAATATCAAAACACATTTAATAGTTCACTTGTTTTCCAGAATAATACCTTGTTTTATTTCGCCAATCAGACTCGACATGATGTGATCACTGGTTGTTTTTTGTGTAGCGTTGCCACAACCATTTGTTTAGTGTGTGTGCACATCTGTGAGTGTGTGTTGGGTAAGTGTATAGGAGAGCTGTCCCTGCTGTTCATTTTCATTCTGAGTGTTTAATTTATTACGGGTTAATGAATCGGAAATAACATCAGCATCTGGATTACTCATCAGCCATCATATACACATCAACAACATATCGTGTATCTGCGTGTGCATGTGTGTGTTCGTGTGTGTGTGTGTGTGTGTGTGTGTGTGTGTGTGTGTGTGTGTGTGTGTGTGTGTGTGTGTGTAAAAGAGGGAGAGAGGAGAGAGAGAGTTTTATTGGGCCCATAACTCTTGAGACTCCAGAGGAAGCTGTGAGCATTAAAGCCGAAGGCCAGGTCTGTGCACACTGCAGCAGCTAATCAGAAACAGCTCAGATGGGACCAGAGGAAATGCTGCTGAATATTAGTGAGATGCCACAGCGTCACAACATTTTCTGTGTTGTGATAACAGAGGAGCCACTGTGGGGATATATACTGTGTGTGTGTGTGTGTGTGTGTGTGTGTGTGTGTGTGTGTGTTGTTTTTAGTGCATCTGTGACATCCAGGAGCCAAGATGTCTCCTCTCGAGTGGATGAGTTAAATACCAAATAAAACACAACTATACTGTGAATATATATCCGAGGCTCTGCAGGACTCACTGGTTCTTTATTCTCATCATCAGCGACTTTAACTTGTAAAGAAAATACAAACAATACAAACATGTTGCAAGAAATTGTTATAAAATAAATTAACATGATTAAATTAAATATAAATTGCATGATGAGGCTACAGGATTTAATCATTACTCACAATGAAAATAAATTGTTCCTTGCTCACGTCACACACTCACTGAATGCAGTGGTCACATTAAATAATGAAACAGCGACATCATGTGGTCAGAGGTAAAAAACACGAAGCAGTATTTAATTTGAATGTTTTTTCTTTATCTCTACTTTGTTTTTAATCCTTTCAGTGAACATGTTCGTGTGTTTTTCTATTGCTCTGTGTGTATTTTACTTGTCTTCGTACTTTTTTTTTTCACATGTTGTAAAGCCTGACTCACTTTGCTTTTGAAAGGTTCTACAGAACTAATTCTATACTTATTCTCATGGTCTGTATTATTCTCCGAAAAGTTGTATTGTTAATCGATGCTTGATTAATAATCAATGTACAGGAAATTTAGAAATAGTGAATGACCATGGAAACTAATGAATGTGTATCATTAAATAATAAATATTAATAATTTGATGGTACAAATTATTTAATCGTCATATTTATGGATAATTCTAATTGTTGGCCTTTGTACTATTACACATTTTGAGTATTTCTCCAGATAGCAGCGTGAATCTACTCAATAAAAACCCATAAAACCCACAATAAAATGCTAATTACTACAAAAACCAGAGTTACCCACCAAAAATAATATAATTTTTTATACCAATCATCTATTGGATGAAATCACAGGAAGATAAAAGCGAACGAAGAAAAAAAACCACAGACTGTGAAGACGTTATGAAATCAAAGCAAACCAAATTAACCACGCGCACAGACTACAACGCGAAGGACTCTGGGAAAATATTTTAAAGAGAAATCCACCGCCGCCGCCGCCGCCTTCCGATGACGTCGTCAACGGATTGTTACGTCTCCAGCCCGCGCCACGCTGTCTCCGCCTGCAGCTGAGATGTGTCTGTTGTTAGCTGTTAGCTTGTTTCAGAGCGAGTGTGAGTGAACGGGACTGACGGACCCATCGAAACACCGCGCGACGTGAGTATTTATCAATCACACGTGTTCATTTCATCGGGACAAATGAAGAAAAAGCCACACTGACGTCAGCGTGTTTGTGTCGCTTCCGGCCGGTTTGTTGTTGTTGTTGTTGTTGTTGTTGTTGTCGCAGAAGCTAACTGTTAGCAGGTGATGAACTCCGGTTTAAAATCACAACACACGTGTTCGAACGTCTGAAGCTCAGTGAGTTCTTCTGACTTTTTACTCTCTGTCGCTGTCAGCGGCGTCACATATGCTGTGCATTGATGCTAGCCTTAGCTGCTAAGCTCTGTTAGCCGCTGACACGTCGTTTTTTCTTCACTTGCAGCCCGATGAACGTGTTGGTGTGTTTGAAAGTGTTTTCTTCTGTTTGCATGTGTTTGATTTGACTAAGTTATAATCAGGTCATATCCAGGGAAAAGGTGGAACAGCCCTGGATGTCCTCAAATCCAGTGACTTTATCCAGCATCGTTTATCTGTATGAACTATGTCACAGTCACTTATCTGGAACAGACTTACCTGATAGTGTGTCAGTGCTGTGAAGCTGTGTGTTCGTTCTAGGTTGTGTCAGAAGGTTGGCAGTTTATTATTGTCCCTTAATGTAGTGTTAGTACAACAGTCCTGCAATAAATAAACCAGATACTCCTTTCCCAGAGCTACGTCCCAAAGTGCTTCACTAAATAAGACCTGAAAAGAAATAAACAATAAAGATGTGCAACAGAAGGACAACACAATACACAGTGTTAAACACTACACAACAAGTCAGCAGTAAATTAATCCTTATAATTTACAATTTGACAGTTTCACAGATTTATTGTATTGGGCAGTTTGTTAATGTCGTGCTGCTTTTTAAATGTGGTATATTTACACTCAGGTGTTTCTGTAATTTATTTCACCCTCAATGTAAATGTTTTGGTCCGAATAATAGTAATTGTCCATTACAAACACTTCTGTCAAACAGTTTCAACAAAACCTGAACATTGTCGTCTTATAACTGTTTTATTTTTAGATCAATCCAGTAAAGAAGGAATATTTTCTAAGTAAATCCACAAAAACAACAGCAACCATTGGTACCAGTTATTCTATAGGCAGCATTTTAAATCCTGTGATTATATAAGTGTTGTCTACATGTTATAGCCCATGTTGTGTAACCATAAGTATTATGTGCTTTAGTGGCTTTGAATTATGTTTAACAGAGATTGTTTTTGTTGTTGCAAAGCAGTGAGGATTTGCAGACATGGGGGCTCTGATATCCCGGTGGAAGGTGAGTGAGTTAGAGAAAAGAGAAATTATGAAACCAATGTGTCACAAAATCTTAAATCTTTTGTTTTTTTTAACTGTATCAACCACCACATTATTTTTACTCCACAGTCTCAAAGCTGTTTCTGAACTCTTGAAAGCAGAGTTTTTCATTTGTTCATTTGTTCAGTGACGACAGTATTTCAGGAAAACTTCGGAGGGTTAGCCATCAACTCACTGAACCCTGTGACCGAGCTGGACGAAATTCATATTCTATATTTAGACATACTGGAGAAGTCAAAGGGAAAGAGGAGGCTCCTGACAGAGAGACGGCTAGAGAGATTTAGAAATAGAAAGTGCAAACCTTGTATCCACATTATCTTTTCATTTATTCATTTATAAAGGAAATAGATTGAGGTGTAAACAGAGGAAAAACACAGAAATGTGACCTTGTACATCACATGTTGCTGAGATATTTCAGTGAACTAAACCATTGAATAGTCACCAGTTAAGAATTTGTATCCAGAGGGGCTGTATGTGTGAATGTAAATGTCTCAGTCATCAAGGCTCTACCCCCCTGACCTGAATGTTCCAGACATTTCCTGTTGTCATGAATGGACAATCTCCTGCTGCATTCTTCATATGTTAAAGTCAAACTCTGGAAACTAACGATCCAATTTTTTCAATGTCTGAAATTGTCTGAAAGCTTGAGGGACCCTGTGTTACTTTTTCTGGTGAACCTAACAGTGATTTTCTGATCTTTATCCTTAATCTAGGCAAAGCCGACCACAGTGGAGCAGCTTGAGAACCTAGACAAGGTAAATATTTAACAGAATTGATGTACACTTAAATACACATAATACTTTTAATACAGACACATTATAAGTCCAGTTTCTCGATTAGCTTTTCATAATGGACATAAACAATCGGCTGATGAGGCGTTTACAGGAATCAACCTGGAAACTCACAGCTGGTGAACTTTAAACTAAACATCTGATTATTTGAGATCTTTTAAAATGACCTTTAACCTTCCTGTGTCTCCTGTAGGAGATAAAAGAGCTGGAGGAGTTTAGAGCCAAAAACCAACGTCTGCAAAAGGTAAAGTTGCCAAAACATCAACAACATGCAGTGATTAGATTAAAGTTTCTTTTGCCTCACCACTGTGTTTGTGTGTTTGTGTCTGCAGCTGTGGGTCGGCCGGCTGCTTTTGTACTCGTCAGTCCTCTACCTGTTGACGTCTCTGGTGGTTTACTTCCTCTACCTGCCTGAACAATGGTTGCAGAGAGTGGCCATGGCCCTGCCTTTCTTCTTATACCCTGTGCTGTGAGTGTCCACATTGTTTTTAATCTCCTTTGTTATTTCCTAGGTGGTACACAGCACCTAAGAAGTGTCATCCAAAAATATTGCTCTCCATTTTCTTTGAATGCATTTATCATTTTCACTTGGCCTCTTTTTCCTTTGCTCTCACCAGAGTGTGGCTCATCAGGAAGTTATTGATTTTCCTCTTTTCCAAACGCACTGAGAGAAACAGTAAGTTGTCTTTCCGTCAATCGCTCCATGTAGTTAACAGATAACTTTTTTTATTTTTACTTTCTTGGTTGTAGAAATTACCAATGGGATTTTTCATACAATTTTTTTCTACCTCTGCAAACTGCATTGATTTTATCACATGCTCTACAGATATCTGAGATTACATTAATGTTGTAAACAGCAAAAATAATAATTGAATACAATTTTAAACTGCACTACTTAAATTTCAAATAGAGCTTTATGATAAAATAATAGTATAAACTGATTACCTGAATGAATGAATGATATGCAAAGTATGCTTCTGTTTTTAGATGATAAACTAGAAGACTTAAAGGTTTCCAAGAAAAAGATTGTAAGTGTTGAATCCTTCATCGTTCTCATTTCATTTTACTTTCTTTGTTTAAACATATTTTTATTGTTGTGAGTCGCTGCCTTTTAGTTGCTGCTGACTGCCTCAGTCAAGTACTACTGTCTTGTCTTTCTTTTAGAATTGATGTGCCTTCTTGTCATTTTGATTTGACTCCAGATGACTCATTGTGGTCTAGTTTATTGTGGTTCTCCTATGTGTTTTAATAAAGGTACCACAATTCAGCCTGCATCTTGCAAATAAAGTCTCTGTGGTTTGTGTTTCCAGCTGGAGGACGTGATGGAAACGGAGACATATAAAAATGCCAAAATCATCCTGGAGCGCTTTGATCCAGAAGCTCAGAGAAAGGCTGTGAGTGTTGTTTCTTCCTCTGTGTTTATGTAGCTGTATCTTTGTTTTATCTGACGGTTGTTTGCTGCTTTGTTGTGTTGCAGGAGCTGGAGTCGACCCCAGTGCGTCCTCAGATGACTCCCAGGCCAGGACAAGGTATGACACACGTCAATACAAAGCAGAAAGATTTCTCAGTGGTATTGGACGGGTCAGAGTTGCACTGAGAGCGAGACGACAGTTTAAAAAAGGGATTTCTTGTCACAAGAATGAATCGCAGATCAAATGAGTGTCTCTCCTCTATGCAGAGATTAGACAAAGAGGCGTGCCAATGAGACCCATGCCGATGGGTACCCCAGGTCCCATGGCGATGACGCCCCCACCTGGAGCACGGCCCCCATTCGGACCCGGGGGCACACCTGTGGGTAAGGAAGACGCAGAAGTTTTGTGCTGAATCATCACAGATGACCTTGAGAGGTTTCTTGATGGAATATATTACAAGTCAGATGCTGCATAAGACTGTGGATGGAGACGTTTAACAGATTTAGCTCCTTCGTATAAAGTCTGTGTAATGTCTGAGCCGGTCCGGAGAATTAGCAGCGAGTGAGTGGACATTTTTGTGCCGATGACATTTGTATCCCACCTCCTGCTCACTCTACTCTGACACCAGTATTTCTCACAGGTGTGAATGTGTCTCATGTGTGTGAAAGGTCAAACACGTCTCAAGAAACAGGTCAGGACATTTCCCAGAGTTGACATGTGACAAACGGGCTCCTGTGTTTTGATGAAGATTCCCAGGGGCGAAGCACCGAGTCAGAGGCAGCTGTCATGGACTGTAAATCCAGTTTCCTTTTTGACTGGGTCCTTTTAGACATTGGTCTGTGTGTTTGTCCCGTGTTGCTCCCACGACAGAACCTGTCCTTCTCTCAGCTCCAGGAGGACCACCAGAGAGATCTGCTTTGTCTGCCTCAGTCCTGCAGGGGGCAGTACCAAGGACACCCTGCTCTCCTATACCAGGAGTAGGTAGGTTATAAAACCAGTGATTTAATCTCAGTGCAAATCCTAAGGGAAGCAGAGCTCAGGACGGTGAAATCAATTAAATGTAAAATAAAATCTTACATTATTGTGTAATCTATTCCTGTGTGTGGACTGTTTCTTCAGGCATGCACCCTCCAGGTCCTCCATTAGCAAGACCGGTTCTACCCAGAGACAGAGGAGCTGTGGATAGAGTCATCGAGTACCTGGTGGGGGACGGACCGCAGAACAGGTAAAGACCCCTTTTTCGTGCCTCTGTGCTGGCAAACGTCATAATCGGCTGGATAAAATGATGACTGTGACATCATAATGTTCTGCATCAACACATGCCTTGCTGTTATTCGATGTCGTAACCCAGGAACAGAAGACGTATTGTGACCATATTTCCTTCAGCATGAGTGTTAGGCAGAGTTGAAGCGTGAAGTGGTAATACTTTAGATGAAAAGACCTTTGTGTAAGTAGCTTGAAACTCTGTAAGAAGTTAAATCAGTGTCAGATCAGATCTTCCCATGTGAACCTGCACTATTTACAGGATACAGGAAGTGATAGCAGCACCAGTGTACCGCTGCACCTCTCCTAACCCTTAAATAAATAGTCGCTCTCCCTCCATTCCTCTTTCTTTCCTGTAGATACGCATTGATCTGCCAGCAGTGTTTCTCTCATAATGGCATGGCTCTGAAAGAAGAGTTTGAATACCTGGGTAAGAACACAAACTCAACTCTGTCATGTTTTTGATACTGGAAACTCCAGGAAGTTATTTCAATGCAAACTGGTTTTTAATTGTGTCCCTCCAGCATTTCGTTGCGTGTATTGCTACTTCCTGAATCCGGCCAGGAAGACGCGTCCTCAGGCTCCACGGCTTCCAGAGTTCAGCTACGAGAGGAAGCTGCGAGCAGAGTCACGCTCCCCTGGACCAGCACCACGTTCTGGGACTGACACAGAGGAGAGTGCGCCACCCTCTGGAGGTACAGAGAATCACAGACACACAGACAGAAATGCACACAAGCAGTGAACAAGAATGAACTAAACTGGATCTCTTCAGGTTTAAACTGGGTAAACTGTGAAAAGGAAAAAGGTTTTTAACTTTAAGGAAAAACAGATTTGTTTGATTTGTTGCAGAAAACAACATTCAGACTTTTAGTAAAATAAATATCTGATGAAAACTAATTTAGGTCTAAATCTCAGACAGGAATATAATTTAGGAAGTTAGCTAAAACTTGAGACCTGAATATTTGAGCTTAACACCTGAGAGACCTGCACTGTCATGAAGAGCGTCTGTTTTCCTCACTCAGTGTCCTAACCTCAGTGTTAAAAGCTTCTTTAGTGCAGTGCTGCAGTTAACCGTCTCATTTGTTTGTGTTTGATTCTTTTCCCAACCTTAATGATGCCAACTTTTATTTGATCCCTTTGTAGTCGTTGAGAAAGGAGCCAGCAGAGGTGAGACACCACCACCTTCAAATATCTCCTTCTTTTCAACTTCAGCAAGTGTTAGGGGAGTTTTTATATTTAAATTCAGAAGGTGAAGCGGTGTCTTTATTCATTTTTTCTATCCAATGAAATCGGGTGAAAAGTTGAATCCTGTTTTTTTGCTGTGTGGAGACAACGTATGTGTATAACGCCATCACATCACAGGTTCAGCAGATTGCTTAGTGTGAAGTAGAAGCAGCAACAACTCGGCATGTTTTATTCGCTTCCTCAGCAGCTCGCAGTCGCTAAGTGTCATCAAATTCTACTTCCACAGCTCATTCCCAGGGTAGCGTTACAGTGAGCCGTGGGTTTAACAGTGTGATCTTGCCTCTAGCCAAAGCTCCGGCTCCGTGGAATCTGGTCCACAGTTTCCAGATCCGGTCGAGTCCAAAGAACCCTCAGAGCCGACCTCTGCAGAGTCCAGGTTCCCCACCCCCCTCATCCTCTATGTCTGATCTGGCTTAATTTGAACTGATTTGAGATGTTTGATTTCTCCTGAATGGGTCGATTCTCTTTGCTTCTCTCGAGTCATATCTCAGGTAACTCGATGTGATTCAGATAAAAACAAGGGAGCTGAATATTTTGTGCACAATGAAAACAACTTTTGCCACAGTCGCTAAATTGTCTGTGTAATGGAATTAGTCTTAACACTAACAGATCGTTAATCTTAATATTTTAGATCCACCTTGAATCAGACTAATCTGTGTCTGTAACACCAGCGTCTCCGGCTGAGCTGAAACGATGTGTGTTAATGTTAAATGATCCAATCAACTGCCTGAATCTGTGTTGTTCATGGGATGTTACTGAAGTCTCTTTATCTTCTCTTCTCCTCCCAACTCTGGGAATGCTGCTTCATCTGTTTGATTTACTCATTTTCACTCGCAAAAACCAATCAATTCATATATTCCACATTAATCCAGACGCTCCCTCTTTCGTCCTTATTCTCTCTCTTTTCTAGTCCCTATAAATGTCTCATTTACGTGTCTTCTCCTCAGATGAGAAAGAGATGGGAGAAGATGAAGCATCCTCTAAAGAAGAAGTATTGAGTGAGAGCCAGTCGCAGGAGGAGCTGTGTCAGGAGGAGGAGCTGCATCAGGAGGAGCTGCGCCCTGAGGAGGAAGAAGAAGTCGTTCATGAGGAGGAGGAGGTGGAGGGGGAATCGAACCAGCGTCACAGCGCTCCCTGTGAGGCAGAACCTCAGCCGTCATAGCTGCAGAGAGTCCAGACAAGTGTGATCTCTCTAAACGATGGCCATGATTGACAGGTTGCATTTTAAAGCAGTAAAATTAGACTTTTACAGCTTTAGTTTAACTTGCAACTTAAACTTTTTGTTTTGCAGCTTTTAGTTCCCACCTGGGTTTTTTTTTTTGCCCAAGTTTGGAAATGTCACCATCAAATTATCACAGCTAATATTGAATTTGTTCAACAATATTGCCTAAAATCATCTTATGTCATATCGTGGCCTGAACAGTTTGACTGGGCGGTGGATGATTGTAGTTTTTATCCGAAGGCTGTTTCTTGATAAAGTAGCTGGTTTGTAGTTTTGCTCTGTATTTTGTAACGAGGTAATGAACTGACTTAGTTTTAACATTTTAACATTCACACAGGTTTTTATGAAGTAGTTTGCTGCTATAAGATGTGTTGATGAAGAGTTTAGATCAAACTGCTGCTTCACTAAGGGTCTGTCTTCAGATGCTCAAACCTCTTGAGTTGGTCGTTTATTTTTTGGCTCCACTGGTCTGCTTACTGCATATTTTACAAAATATACTTGTTTGTTTTCACACGAATCATACGTGGTGTTCGTTTGGTGCATTTTAAGACAAACCTTTATTGAATCAGAACGTCCCTGTTTGTGTTTACGCCACTAAGTGTCAGGGTTCTGCTGTGGCTTTCTTCCACTCCTAGTTTTAATCTCCTTTAAGCTTTTAACCTAATGCTGAAACATAGAGGGAAACGTAACGAAGCACTGATGCATGTTAGCAATTTATTTATGCGTTCCTGTACGTGGTAATGCTGTTACCCAGCTCGCTGTGCTGATCACTGTGCTCCACACAATAACTGAACTCAGATCAGCCCTTGGTAGCATAAGAGAGGACTTGTGACACGGGGGGAGACGCACTTATGTCAGGTTTGTCTTCCCTGGATAGAAATATGTTGATTATTCAAATTTTAGTTTTTCCTCATCAATCGTTTTTGTCGTTGATTTTCTTCACGCCTGAGCTAATTTAAAACCTTGAGGATTTTATTTGTGTTTTTGAGCAACAGCAAAACAAGCGATAAACACATCAAGTTGTCACCACAACTGCCAATTTATCTCCGTCTCACTATCATTTGCCAAATGCACTGTTGCTTTATCTGAATCTGACATAATTTGCACTGAATTTCTCTTTTTATTTATTCGGCCGTATTTTGTTTTAATCTATATTTCCATTTTTGCTGTATTCGGCTTCAGCCTCCTTTGGCTTTCAGTATTGATTCTTTGTGCGTACATTCATTGAAGAGTGTTAAATGTGCCATCACACTGCTGGTGCCTTGGTTGCTGCTGGTATATTTTTTATTTCACAGTGTAATCTGTCCAACTTCTAACTGCTGTAACAAAACACAACGCGTCGAGAACTAGATCGTGTTCACAATTTGTTCTTGTTATTAAAGCAACACAATATAAGAATTGCTGTCGGGAAGACATGACTCACATGTTCTCTCTTTTCATTCTCCAGTTTGTTATTTGGTCACTTTCTCTTTTCCTCTTCTTCGACTCCTTCGACACTGTCCTTGGTTTCGTCCGGGCGGAGAATAGCGAGTTAGCCTTTTCCTATAGCTAGCCGCTAACCCCAGCTCTAGATGGTGATATATGTTGTTAAAGCACGTCCCATGTGTCCCTGCACGACACACCAACAGCAGAGACATCACTCTTCTAAGTTTGTGTAGAACCAAAATGATTGTCAGGCTGTTGTGTTAAGGGAAAATCAACATTGTGTCACTAAGAGTTATATATAATAATATGTTGGTTTACCTTTGTTGTACAGATTAACAAGCAAAATATTCTTGTGGGACAAACACATTTAAATTTCATTTAAACTTTACAGCAACCCTCAATCTGTTTCTGTACGTGGCACCAGAAGTGTTGAATGTTGAGCAGAGACCACACTACGGATTGAAACTCATCGGTCCGCACAGCTTGACATTTAGTTTTTCCTAATTATTATTTCCCTGCACGAGGCAGCTGATGTTTCCTGAAGTTGCAAAGTTGTTGCATCACGCTCTCTGTCCCACGTTAGTGATTTGTGTTTGACAGGTGATTTTCTGCCAATGCTGGTTGTCAAGTATACGCATGGCACGTCTAATAAAGTTTTTTTAAGCAACAAAAGAAACCAATAGTTGTGTTTTTATGATTCGTGAATGTCGTCCACGAGATTCTTGATCAGGAATAAGTAACAAACAGTAAACGGTGTCAACTGAATGAGATTTATTTTTCAACCCTTTTCACATCTACACAATGAGAAATATAAAAACAAAAAATCAGTGCAATAGAACATTACTGTGTCATTAAACTGAACCTGTCTCACGGCTGCAAAATAAATCAAGTTGCCTTCGAACACGTAGCAACACTGCAGCAGCGACGGACAAGTCAACCTCGTGGAATTCTTCACTTTCACTGCATCATAAACTGTTTCGGTTAAAGCTGCACAACCCTCATCGTCTCATGATTCCCAAACAATACAGTGTTTTTTTAACCTGATTTATTCAAATGATTAATTTCAATCTTTATCTACACTTAATTCAAACTCATGAATTCTGATCTTAACAGCAGGGAAGGTCAAAGGTCAAATTATCTGTGTTAATTCTCAAGAATGCAAAATAAGAAGTTTTTCAACATTTGCATTTATTTCTAAGAATGATTTTGGATCTTGGTGGAAATTGTTTGCATTTGTTGTATGTAATTTGTGGATCTTAATGAAAAAGGCTCCACAGTCACCTTTATCTCCACCTAGTTTTTTTTATGGATCCTCACTAAAGATTCAGATCAGGTCAAACTAATTCAGTGGGATTAAAGAATCAATTCATTTACCAAAGAATAATATTCAAAACCAAATGAGCCATAAAGAAAAAGTACAAGAGAGTCGAGAGGAGTTCACGCGCATCAGTGACCAAACAAACCAGGTCGCTCACCCGTGAGCAGTCGAAGGAGTTTTCTATTTTTGAATCAAAAAGTGTGACGTGAAGTTTACGCCACAGTTCACAACCTCAACCCATAAATATAAAAATCATTTGAGCGTCTGCAGGCAAAACAAAACAATAAAACTTCCAGACAGGAAATCGTCTCGTCTGCACTCAAAGACCAAGACGCTGTCATTCATGTCGATTAATGCTGTTTATGGTTTGTTTATAAGATGATTAAAATTCACTCGTTTCATCAGCAGAGTGACGGCAGCAATCAAACTCGGTAGAAAAACAACAAAAACAGGTTGTCAGCGACGAGAAGAGCTTCAAGTATGACCCATCGAGATCACGGGGCTGGAGCCGTTGGGATTTTCTCCTGCGTTTCAGTAAATACACACATTTGAAGGCGACGCCACTGAGAGACACAGCAGTCCACTCAGTGTGTGTCCGTCTGTGCGTGAGAGACAGAGGGAGTTGTGTTTGATGACACACATCTCTTCGTGGGGTCAGGCCCCGTACAGCATGTTGAGCTCGATGAGTCTCCCGGCAAAGACGCCGAGCGTCCCGATGATGCACACGGCCATGAACACGCAGAGCAGGATGTGGTCCAAAACCATGGCGACGAACTTCCACTCCTCAGCCGCCTGGGACGAGATGAGAGGAGGGAGAGAGAAAGACATAATGAAGGAACTCTGATTACGGATGTTTGTTATTTACAGTGATGATGCTGGATTCTGTCTGATTTCTGTGTTTTCTTTTGCATAGTTTTTATTTTCTCTTTGTCCACGTGTGCAACTCTCACAGCCGTGAAACCAGATACAGATTAAATAAAAAATAAAAAGAACAAATACAACCCGAGGCCTGTGGCGAATGTATTCGTTTATGGATGTTTGAATGAATCACATGTCATTTTATAATCTTATATCTTACATTGTTCGATTCCTCGTCTGATTTCATGGTCTCAGCGATGTACTTCACTCCTTCGATGGCGCTGCGGACGTCAGGGTTTTTACTGATGGGAGACTGGTAGGGGACGCTTGTGGGGGTGGGGTTACCTGCAGAGGAGAGCAGGGACAGATGAGTCTCACGGATCTGACGTTCAGACAGTTGACAGGGGAATCATTCATCTGTGGTCTCACCTGAGATGTCGGAGATGTCCATGTCAGTGGGGAACAGTCTCTTCTGTCGGATCTCCTGACTCGGTCGCTTCATGGTCGAGAAGAACATCATGTTGGGAATGGTTTCAATGAAGACCTGTCACAGGCAGATGCAGCCACTGATTACGCTTCAGTCCAAACTTAATCACAACACTGAGGTGAAGAACCCAACACGAACCTTGCGGATCCAGGCGGGCATGGTGTGCGTGCTGGGCGAGCGGTGATGGGTGTTGATGACGATGACGGTGATGATGATGGAGGCGATGACGAACACCATGGTGAAGAGCATGTATTTGCCGATGAGAGGAACGGCGCTGGAGGTGGAGGGGATCAGCTCCACGATGACCAGCAGGAAGACAGTGAGAGACAGCAGGACGGAGATGGACAGAGTCATCTTCTCACCTGAAGACACAAAGACGGACGTTCACGCTCACCTGAATGAGTTTTACAGATTATTATACCTTAAAAACACACAGAAATAAACTTTGCTGTATTTAATATATATCACTATTTACTGCACTTTACAGCACTGGCCTAAATAGTATTACAGGATTGGACCAAGTACTATACAAAGATGGATGACACGTCTCAAACACGCCATCTTGTGCCGAGTCGTGATCGTGTTGAGGTCCCGCCCAGAGTCGATGTCAGCTGTCAATCATGATGTTTCACCCTATTTCTGTCAGTGTGATGAAGACGACTCAAAAGACAGAAACCGTCTCAAAAATGATCTTACAAGTACTTTGACTTTTTTAGTTTGGTCCATGTCCCATAAACTAATATGGAGGAGGTGGGGTTTATGACCTGGCCAGCCACCAGGGGGCAATCAAGATGCTTTGGCTTCACTTTTATATATATTTAAGATTTGATAATGAGAAGTTCAATCAGGCAGGTGACTGGAAAATATGAATCTATGACTGGTTTAAATGAAAAACTCTGATAAACAGGATCCTTGTACCAGCTGGTAAGTTCAGGACGCTGCTTTAAACCCACCAGGACGGACCTACCAGAGTCAGTGGGCAGGTAGAAGACCAGTCCGGTGAGGAAGGAAAACAACATGCAGGGAATGATGACGTTGACGATGAAGTAAAGAGGCAGCCGCAGCATCAGGAAGTGGTAGGTGATGTCCAGGTACGGAGTGTCGGGGCAGCAGGTGTAGTAAACCCAGTGTTTCCAGCTCCTGTAGTCCTTCAACACCCACTCACCCGACTCCATGAAGTTACTGAGGTCCGGTCGATCGCTGTCCTGAAAGACAGAGGAGGAAAAAAAATGTTTAAAGGTTATCAAACCTACATGACATGGAAATTTAACTGAATAATTTTATTTTAAAGTTTAACTATAAAATGTATTAAAAAGAAAAAAGTACAAACAAATATATAGAATATGAATCAAGAAAACATATATTTCTATGTATGATTTAAAAAGAAATCATTCAGAACTTGTCTGCATACTTCATTCTGTAAAAACTAGTGCCACTCACTGGGTTGATGGCGACCAGCAGTCCATCATACGTCCAGGTTCCCAGTTTCATGCTGCAGTTCTGCAGGTCGAAGGGGAAATGGAGGACGATGATCTCACAGTAGCTCTTGAAGATGGCCGGTGGGTTCCACGTTATCAGTCCTGTGTGCTCCAGCAGCACTTTGGTTTCATGGATGATGGCGAAGTCACCGTCAGCGCTGCGGAGAAGGGGAGAGGTTAAAGTAAAGCGGGATGTAGGTGTGTGTTTGAATATATGTACATAAGAGAAGACAGCGTGTGAGTTTACTTGTTGTATAGCACCAGGTCCGGTTTCCATATGTCGGTTGAAGGTACTCGGATCTTTTTGATGCCTCCGTAATCGTCTGGATTCCACTTCAGGTTCACATCTAACCATTGCTGAGGGGACGTTTAGAACATTACACTTTTCATTTAGTAACTTCTGTACCATAGACTGCATGTCAAGACTTTTCAAATCTGCTTTTCTGAAACTTATTGTCAGGCCGTAAAAACCTACATCACTTTAAAAACATTAAATGCTGCTTCCATGAACAAAGTTAATACTGTAATTCAGTTATTTTCAAATAAATACATTTGCACAAGTACTTAAATTACATTTGATACTTGAACGACATGAACACGGTACTTTTACTGGTGAAGGAGTATTTTTTTCATTGTACCTGTTTGAGACGAACGTTACTGGTCACAATCTGGTTCACTTCGTCCTGAGAGATGCAGGAAAGACAGAAGAAGTATTTTTACATCTTCAAGATAATACACATGGTTATATAAGAGAAAAGTTAACGGATATAAACTTTAACTTTAATGCAAACAAAGACAGACAACGTGTCTCTTCTTTTCTCTGATTGTACAAAAGTGACCCTCAAATATCCTGGATACAGAATATTTCACCTAAACTACCTGAAACGACCATGTTTGAGAAACTTTGACTGATTAGTTTGTTCCATGTTCCCTCTGCTAACATGGAGGAGCCAGGGTATGTGACCTGTGTATTGCGGCCAGCCACCGGGGGGCGCTTCCAGGTGGTTTGGCTCCACGTCTGTGGCGCTGTCATGACGTCTTCACTGTCAAAGGTCACCGCTGCTGGTGTTTGTCGCTGGTTGTTCACCTGCGACCGAAGCTGGAATATTCAGAGTGTTGTCGATGAAACTTTTACAGGATGAATTTCATCTGCTCGTCTCCACTGACTGAGGTTGAAGCGCAGAAGGAGAGCGACGAACAGTGAGTTACGCGTGTTTTAATCCGCACCGCTGCGTGTGTTGCGCGTGTGTTGTGGCCGCCGTGCCATCACCGAACCTGAGACCATGTTGTGGTTAACGTCTCTGTCACCGTGTTGCGTTGTGTTCTCACCTACAAACTATTCATGCGTAAAGTCACCTTGGTTTCTACCTTGTGCGTAAATCACCCACATGGTCGACTGCTGTGCGTAATGTGGCTGCCATGCCATCAAATGGCGTCTGTGTGTGACCCAGGGCTCTGAAAGTGTTTCGTGGATTTATGCTTGCGTTTTAAGGACGTGTCGTTTATTAGTTATTGATCCGAAAGGCCCGAATCTTTGAATATGTTTGAAACAGTTTGACGCAGAACAAATGTTTGTTGCATTTAGCTTGTGTTATGTTGTGCTGTGTTGTGTTGTGGCCGCCGTGCCAACCCTGAACCTGGTGTGCCACTGACTTGTCATTTTCATTATTGTCATATCGTTGAATTGTCTTAAGGTTGACTTCAAGCGTAAAGTCGCCTCGGTTTCTTCACTGTTCGTAAATCACCCACATGGTCGACTACTGTGCGTAATTTGGCTGATGTGCCATCACATGGCGTCTGTGTGTGACTCATGGAAGTGTCTCATGAATTAGATGCAGAAGAGGAACAACAAGGCAAAGAGCAACAAGTAGTTTGTTGGACTCTGTGTTGGGACCACGGTGCCATCAGGGTGCCGTATTTCATCACGTTGCATTGTGTCTCATTAACAAAGTATGGTTGTGTGTGGTGTGTATTTGCACTCAGCTTGTGTTGTGCTGCAGTTGTGTGGCTGCTGTGCCATCACTGTTTACATGTTGTGATGATCCCGTGTGTTCTCACTGGATTTATGAACACACACGAGTTACTGTCACATGACTTTGGCTGCCGTGGTGTCTTTATTGTGTTTTATGAATTCTGTTTGTTTTGTTTGCCTCTGTGCCAACACCAGACCTTCATACTTCATCTTGTTCCATTGTGTTCTCATTATCAAAGTGAGGTTGGATTCATGTAAAGTCTCCTTGACGGTGCACAGATGTACTGTTTTGCATTTCTTGGTTGCCATGCCATCACACGCTGTTTGTATGTGACGCAGTGAATTTCAGCTCTGGACGCCTTCTTTGCAGACTGAAGCTAAAAGCGCAGAAGGAGAACTACACAAGGTAAGAGCGACTATCTTTAATCTGCGTGCTGCTTGTGTGTTGTGGCCGCTGTGCCATCACTGAACCTGTGCTCCATCTTGTGAGAGGCTGCTTTGGTCCTTACAGTGTTCCACTGACTGATGGTTGCCATGCCATCACAAAGTGTAACTACCCTGATGTGAGGATTAATAGAATGTCTTTCTTTCGGTTGTTGATGGAATGTTGTTGATCGGTGGAACTTTTGGATCACACGTACATGTGTTTTGTATTTCAGTCTTCCTCTCAGCTCGGCTTCACTTCAGGATCGTTCCTTTGTTTCTTGATTATGATCGGTTACTTCCCGAGTTTCTAAACACCTTGCTTTTTGGACTTTATTCATTTTAATCACATCTTTTAATGCTGTAGTTTTTAAATGGTGCAGTAAACATACCAGCGGTGGAAAGTAATGCCGTATAGTACGAAGCTGCAGTTTTTGCTCAACTAAAATGGCAGAAGTTGTACTTTTTTAAAAATCTGTTCCTGCAAAACTAAGTTTCAAGTGAAGGGAAAAGTCATTCGAAGAAAAAAACAAACAAACTGCAATTTCTTTGTGTCAAGTAAAGTCTCTTTTAAGAAATGCAGGGTTAAGACAGATTAAGATAAGAAAGAGCTGCAACAGAATAAATCATTATTGATCTCTGTCTTTATGAAAAAACTAACTTTTCTGTTTTTGTAGAAACAAGAAAGAAGTCTCAGAGCCTCAGGGGGAAAATACAGGGAACAAAATGTCATGCTGCTTTAATTAGGTAATTGATTTTTGCTTTTGCCAAAGTCTCTCACTTACCACACTGATGAGCTGTATTAGCTGCAGCCCCACGGTGACGACCACGGCTTCACTGAAGTGATTCACGGGACGAACAACCTTGTTGTAACCAGTGAACAGAGTTTTCACCAGAGTCGTCTCATCCTCGGAGCAGAGGACTGGACCTGGAGACGAAATACTTAATAATAATAAAAGACACTTAGCACAGTAAGGTCAGACTTCAGTCGGTGAAGTGGAGACATGTGGAATATTAACAAAGACGAGATGAAGCGGAAAACTTCCACCCATATGGGGAGGTAGTATCAGTGCGTAATTATACTGTACACACATTCATTGCAAATCTTATTTTGGTCTCACTGAGGTACACAGTGAGTACGACATATCGTCATCACCCTGCTGGTAACACTCTCGCCACTAAAAATTTGTTTTACCGGAAGTGAAATCACAGCTGAACAGAAGAGAGGAGCCAACAGATTGTTTTTAACTGTGATTCACACACAAAACATTTCCCTGGCTTACAACCGGCAACCTAAACCCCTTCATGGTGACTGAGGGAGCCGGAGAGAGGGAGGAAGACGGGAAGTATCCGGTGAGAGAGATAGAGGGGCAGATGCAGACAGATCAACAGCGACAGCAGTTGAGTGAGTGACATTCCGCGCTGGTGAAAAGCCGCAGCCCTGAACGTCCCATGAGTCGTCTGAGCAAGTGTGTTTCTGCCCTAAGACCTCGGAGCGAACCTGATCTGAGTGCTAAGAGGGGGTGTGGGAAACCCAGGCCCGTCCAATCAGCTTGACATTAAGTCAGGATCACTTCGAGTTTAGAAGAGTTAAACCTGCATTTAACACCTCCTCAAAGAAAATGTGCTTCCTGTCAACAGCTTCGTTTGTCGGTGCTGAAAAACCTTTTTTAAGATTTGAATCCGAATAACATTTAGATTTTTTTTTTTCACTACTCTGGTCGCAGGATTTTTATGCCCCTCAGAGTTATTGGTCGTAAACGCTGAGTGACAGAATTCCTGCAGTGTTAATTTCATCAATATAACAAAAGTTCAACATATTTCAATATATCGCTCATAGAGACGTAAACATTCACTCAGGAGCAAACCTCAGTTGTTTCTGATGATAACTTCATTTTTAAATATATTTATAAAACATACATATGATCTTGTATTTTCTGCTTCTACTTGAATCAGTGGTGAGATCTCTCACACACTTGGTTCAACTTTTCATGACTAACAGACTCTGAAGTGTCATTTTGTCGCCCACGTGTTGGCTCCATCGCCGTTGTCGTAAACACCGTGCACACCACAAGTGTAATATTGCGTTACCTTTGTTTATGTAATCACGCGTGTCATGTTATTTTGTTATAATGTGACATTGCAGATTAGCATAGTGCTACCAGCCACATTCTGACTCCAGTTACATCCCCTGCATGTTATTTCTGGAATCTGCAGCTGATCCATCCTCAGCCTGAACCGAGCAGACGAGCCAGGATCCTGTTTCATTTAGCCAGCAGAGAGCGCACGCACGCACGCACGCACACACACACACACACACACACACACACACACACACACACACACACACACACACACACACACACACACACACACTCTGGCAGTTTGTTTTTAGGTTTGGGACCTCAAAGATCTGACTGAGCGTCGCTGTGTACAGATGCTGATGTTCACGTCCCTGCTCGTCTCACATGGTCTCGGCCTGTCTGCCTGCCTGTCTGTCCGTGCGTCCGTCCGTCTGTCTGTCTGTTGTCCTGCGAGCATGCTTTGATGTGGCCATGTACAAAAATAGAAAGGAGGCGGGACAGAGGAGCCACTTGGAGCTGTCAATCATTGCCCCCTCCTCACTCGGCACGATACTGAACTGATGCAGCTTCTAACACACGTGCACACACATCGTTGGGTTGTCCAAAGCAGAAACTAAGATTTAAACCAAGCCTTTTGTTGTAAAATTACTGGTGAACTAGTTAACATCAGTTTGAACTAGTTCTTCTTTGACTCTGAAACCAGTTTGTCAATCAGCAGAATACTTGAACGTCATATTATCATCTCGCAGCAGCTGGTTCTCGCTTCACTGCACAGTTTCTCTAGAAACATCTCATCTCACATGTCAGAGGTCGTCGTCGTTGAAAATAATGATTACTTGCATTTGGACGAAAGCATTTTTTTTTAGAAGAGTTCAACCAACTACAGCAGTAACGTCCTGCTTTCACATGAATGCACGAGTAATAATCTCATGATACTGATTCAGTCACAGGGAACTTTTTTCTACAGTCTACTTCGTCTACTCGCATGTTTTTGTGATAATTTGTGAACTTGTGAAGAGTCGCATCTAAATGTCTGAAGCACTTTTCTTCTTTCTTTCGCTAATTTACAGCAATGTACTGTAAAACAGTGATATCTTCTCCGTTGAACAATTATCGACTGATGTGAATCTTCTATAGTAATGTTTATTGTCTAGTCATAAGATCCAGCACCTTTTCTTCTTAACCAGTTTTGTTTGTGAGTCTGAATTCCCACATTTGTACCTGACTGATTTCATATCCACACAGCACGCTGACGTAATGACGTGATTGATTTTTTAAAATAATGGAAGTGTGATGTTTTCAGAATAATTAGAAACTTTTCATACATTAGCTGCTAAAGTTTATTAACGTTTGACTGTATTCTCTTTTGTCTTTGCTCTGAAGACTCTAGATAAATGATGTTTCGCACTAATGACGACATTAACTGACCAGACCACATCAGTAACCTTCAAATAAAGAAGTGATGTTCGTTCTGTTATTAATTATGGCAACAATCTGATTTATCTCTGAAATCATCTGAGGATCTTGATTTATTTAACCTGAAACCAAACAATCTTCGGTTTTTTTGACGCTGTATCAATATTTTTCAACGTTAACACAGAGAGTGATTTATCAATCACCCTTTTTATTGCTCATTTGCAGCGATAATGTCCAACTGGTGACTCGTACAGGCTGCATCAATTCCCCCTGACACGCCACCTCTATCTGACCATCACATCGATTTGTCTCCACCGCTTCATGTGCTCGGATCTCTGAATAAAAAGAATGGACTGGTAATCTCTCCAGAGCAGACGCAGAATGTTTGACTATCCAAGTAAATAAAAGATAAACGCTGGGAATATAATTTATATATATGGCTTTTATTAACATTACGTTTTTATTAGAATCAAATCTCGCAGCTCGGCTTTTATCTCTGGATGAATGATTGTCAGGGCGGGTCGATTCTTTCCTTTTCAAATCTACATACTGAGCCGTAATTACGCCTTTTCTTGACTCGGGGGAAATTTCCTGCTCAGTAATTTCTTCTGCAGTGAATCTGAAATCACATATGTTGTATTTGGGATGGAGCCAAAACCCTAATGCCTCCTGACAGGTATCGGTTCATCATGTAATTTGGTGTTAAAGTGATGTTTCCAGCAATTAAAGTCATGTGTCTTTATTTGCTTTTTCCTCCTCAATAGACGAACATGCCTGTACGAGCTTTTATAACTGCAGCGGCTCTTCTGGTTCAGGAAGCCGGGGATCATGGGTAATATAGTTTATGTACCTTTCATCTTTCTGACCAAGGTGAACCTGCTGCTGCTGCTGGTTCGGAGTTAGTTCGTCTTACAAACCATTTAAGGACCAGTTTGCTTCTCCACAGGCTAAAGCCACGTCATGACGTCTCTGATTTCCCAGCAACACTTGCGTCACCTTGTTCTTGTGACTTGGTGCTCAAACACAGGACTTGTTTGTGTGATCTGCACCTTCACTGCTCCTTTGTAGAATGCACATGACACAAGCTCGTTTTTTTTAAAATGGTGACTCGGTGTTTTGTCTTGTTGCTCTGGTTTTTCATGATTTCTTCTCCCCAGACGTCGGCGGTTCTTTCTTCTAAATAACACAGTTAAACCAGATTTCTGTCCAAACACAAAGACATGGTTGGAGATCAGACTGGAAGTTCCCTGGTGGAAAAGCAGTGAAGTGAGACTGTGCCGTCAGATCTCAGCTGAACACATTGATAGACTTTGTGTTCTTCTTCTTCTTTTTCTTTCCTCTCAAGTTACTTGGTGACTTTTGGATGCCTTACACTTCTGCAAACTGCTCCACGTTGAGGGGAAGCGGGGTCGACTCCGCTGTCAGACCGTCCAGCACTTGAAAGGTCACAGGTTTAATTCTCCCAAGAGGCGGTGTGTTCATCAACAAGCATGTGTCCCGTCCACGTGTCCTTGGACAAAGACTCTAATCCATACCTGCTCACTGGTTATAAATCACTGCTGGGGACGACACCAGCTACAGTAAATGCCTTAAATATAAATGCAGCGAGGAATGTGAACAATGCTGAGCTGCTTCTTTTAAGGCACCTGAAGGACAAATGCAGATTTTTGCACGGAGAGCAACAAGCTGGATACTTATATTAAAAGAAATATGATTTGTATGTGAGTATTTAAGCCTTTTTTCACGTCAGGAAACCGTCCAGTTGCGTGACACTCTTGTCTCGAGAGATTAGAACTTAATCCACAGAGAATGTGAAATAGTTTTCATATAACGACGCTCTCACTTTCATCAAAGCAGCGTCCATCTCAAAAATCATTTTCTGAGATTTACATGGTTATTACCATTCAAAAAAAGTTTTAGTCCCAGGGAGTCACACATCACACGCAGATGAAAACTTACCGGCGAATGCACTGAGAATCCATGCCAGCAAAATCTGGATCTTGGAAAGATTCATATCTCCACCAGATCTTTTAATAAAAAAAATTTACAGCATCGGTTTAACAGTGTCGTTAACCAGTTAGCAGCTAGCCCACCGACAGTCTTCACTCAGAGGCAGACGTGCACTGAAGTGAGTCCTGGGTCGGTGCCGCAGTGGGTCGGCCAGTATGTGAACTGTGAGCTCTGGTTTCTCTACGCCGGCTCTGTTCCACCTCCCCCACCCAACAACATCCGAACCTCTCAACACACTCCAAGGCACGAGAGACAGCTGGGAGATTGTGTGTGTGTGTGTGTGTGTGTTGAAAATGCACAAATCAACACTAGCTCCTTCTGCACATACCTTTTATCTATCGCTGTAACGAAGACGGCTCGTTATGCAGCCTGCTCTTGTTTACACTGAATCAAAGAGGCCGTCACTGCGTGTGATTTCTAGATAACCTGCCGGCGCACAGGAATCAGAATAAAGACGCAACCCTCTGAACTACTGTCATCGTTTCTCCACAGGTGGCAGGTTTTTATTTGTCTTTGGCTGCAGTAAAGAGTCTTGTATCAGAGAGACATGAGCTGAAGGCAGTGAGGGACATAAAGAGAGGGAGCAGGGACAACAAAACAGACGGACAGAGACAGAGAGGAGGACAGCTGAGACCTGTCACTGATGGAATGACAAACATGTCCACACACACACACACACACACACACCCCACCAGCATGAATGCCAGGACGGGAAACTCAGCAGTAGTATGTTAAATTATTCCTCAGCTCACAGACGGCTTGTTGTCGATCATTTATTTCAACTTTGATTAATAATTTACATTGTTTTTTAAAATTGCTTCACGAACACACATTGGATTTCTTTGTTTTTCTGCTTTTTACAGCATGAAAACTTTGCAGCTGTTTGTGTCTCTGTGCAGTTATCGTAGAAAGTGAAGTTTCCAGGTCTTTTTAAGACTATAAACCTCTTTGATATAAAAATACTGTGAAAAATCTGTGCTGAATCCTCTGAGAACCTGTGATGTCCCAGCTACAACATACTTAAAACAACAACTACATCTTCTCTAGTCATTTTTCAACAGGCGGAATAAGGTTAGTTGAATTTAAAATCTGTGAAAATAGATATTGTACTCTGGTTTGATGACAGAAAATCTTTGAAGAGGATCTTTTGCATTAAACTCAGCTCGAGCTAAAGCTTCGAGCATCAAACCAGGAAAAAATATGAGGACAAATTGGGTCCGTGGGTCGATTTTTTTTCCTGTCGGATTAATAGAGTGAAACCAAGTGGATGTGAAATTTCTGAAACCTCCAAAATGGAGATAACACAGCTCCAGTATTTCAGCAGAAACAAGTCTTTAACCTAAAACAGAGCTAATCCGTCTGCTGCTGACACAAACACAGTATTCCCACTATGATCTGATGTCAAGTCAGTCTTTTCCTTTTTGATTCGTAGAAACATATTCATGTCCTATTAACGCGTCACTTCCTCCTAATCAGGTTTTTTTTACTTGCGCTCAAAATATTCAAATAATTCAGGACACAGATATCTTGTGACGTGGTTGGTTTATGATAGTTACTCAGTTAAAGCAGTAATTTGAACAAACACAGACATGAATGATTTGACTGCTGTCTGCACTAGATGGCAGCACAAGACTGACAAACCAGCGCCTGATGACACTGTGTGTGTGTGTGTGTGTGTGTGTGTGTGTGTGTGTGTGTGGCTTTTTTCCGTCCGTTTAGCACTTTCAGGCAGTGAACATCAACTGGCGGCCTGCGGGCCATATCCGGCCCGCCAAGGTTTTCCATCTGGCACCGCAGAATATAATTGAAGTCAGGGAATAGATGTTCATTCAAGTTATCTACCTTCTTTCTTCCTTAGTTGAAGCAACACCCACAGCAATTGTGTTATTAGGAATGATAAACTACGTCCGTCCTGGGAGAGGGATCCCTCACACATGGCTCTATGAGCTTTCTACGTTTAGTTTTTTCTGCTACCTTGATAGTTTTTCATCCCCCTCACCATAATAACCTGCACAACCTGATGTAGGATTCAAACCTACGTCACTCACAGAGCCGTGTTTGCTTCTTCTTTCTCGCCCCCCACATGCTTTTGTTTAACATGTCGTCTCGTTTCTTCCACACGCATAATAATAACGTGACTCATAAAAACAACCAAAACTTCTCAGTCGAGACAAAGAAAAGGAGGAAAAGTGGTTTAATTAACATCACTTAAAAAACAAAGGAGCGTGGTAAATGCCAGCCTTGTGTGACAACAGAAAATGGATATAAATAAATAACGGGGGAACGTCTAATTTGCCAGAAATGTTGCTTTTAAGAGTCAGTCAGACGGAACGGTGCACGGCAGCTTCCTGTACATCAAATAAAACCCGGAGTCAAACATGTCATTTAACAAAGAATCCCATGAATAAAATCCCAAGGCTGAAACACACACATTTGCTTAATGGGAGAAATTATATTGCCCCCCTTGACACCAACTTCCAAACATCAGGCCTGACAGATTTTAAAAGCAGTCGTCCAAAGACTGGTTTGACAGTCGTGTATTGGTTTTTAAGGAAATGTCGATTTACATGTTGCCGTTGACCTGAACGTGGTGAGAACATACAGAGCCAGTGAGCTCCTCAACCACAGACTGTCTCTTCTTTCATTTATTGACAAGTCATGTGCATTTCCAGTGTCTGTGCTCGACTGATGTATTTCACTGCATATTTAACATATTTCAATCGTTTGAATTTGGGTTGTAAATGTTTAAAACATGCTTTTTATTTTTCTGAGATGAAAAAAATAAAGGCTCCGAGTACAATATGACTGTAAGACTTCCCTAGTCTGAACTGACATTAATCCTTCGTGAATACAGATATCTGTCACCGGAAGGAAACGGCCAAAGTTAATGAAGGATTTCTAATTCTAGTTTCAATGTTACACACTGTATTAAACACAGTCTCTAATCTGACCATTGTAATCAGATTACTCGGATTAGAGGGTTGATGCTGACTTTTCCAAACTGTTCATGGTCATTGTTAAATCAGCGACTGATGTTCGTTGGTCTATATGAGTCATTCATACACAAACCTTCTATTAAAACTCTTGTTTTACTAAATAAACCATGCAAAAAATATCCACAGTCATGTTTATATTTTACGTAAAATAATAGTTTGTCTTCTTAATTTAACTTTGACATAACATCATAGCATTTCTTTGAAATAAAGCTTTAACGCAATGAGAGAAATATTGAAGATGTAAATAGTAGAAATTTGCTGCTCCCTAATATCAATATTGGCATCGTGGGATGTAGTTGGGTATGGTTGAGTATGGTTTCGTTTTTTGGATAATAAATCTTTGATTCCATTTTCTTGAAACTCTAAAACCTAATTTCAAACTTTTTACTTTTAAATACATTCCAGGTACATTTTGTTAAAAGTCTTTTCTGTATCAGGGGTGTGGATGTTCCTGAAGGTGTTGATTGGACCCAGACTGGAACATTAGCGGAGGAGGATGTAATGGGTCACTGCTGCAGGATACATGGTGATATGATGTTTTTAAGGAGTAGAATCTTCCAGCTGGTTGAAAGATGTGTGGAGGAGGAATCACATTCCAGTTGTAGGAATCTGAAAAAAGACCAAACAGAACTTTTCTTCCTTCATGTCGAATGAATGTTTTGAGTTGAGATGATAATATAAAGTGACGAAGGATAAAAGAACATGTATTAACAGGCCTGTTTGCTCAGATTGTTCTTGATTTCATTAGGTTGTTATTGTGGACTTTTGCCTTGTGAAGAAATTGATTATTATGTGAAAATGAAAAGCTAATAACCAACAGAGAAAGAAGAAGAAAATGAAAGACTGGACCCGAAACAGGAACAGGCCGTCAGAGGAGCAGATTTTCAGAATTAAATCTATATCATAGAGGTTTTGCACAAAGACATCTTGTGTATTGCTTGATGAAATATTGTGGAAGAACTCAACAGAAGAAAAATGCTGAGTAATGATCCGTCTGACTGACTTGGGTCCATTTCTCTCTCCACGTGAAACATGGCTAAAGGCTGAGATCTCTTATGAACCTGATATTTGTGGTTTATGTGTTTTGTTTTCCAGGATCGTGAACATATTGGATTTTGTTCGTATCGTGTCCGGTAGCTCAGCTCTCCGACTTCTCAACCGGGAGTTTTTGAACGGAGATAGGAAAAAAAAAAAGCTACATACAGGAAAAGATGTGTAACTCACGACCCGCCCTGTAAAAACTCTGACCTGCTTTTACTTTTAAAGAAAGATATAAAGAAGCGAAATCACAAATGTGTGCTTGAACAGGCCCCAGGTGAGAGATGATTACTTGGTCCCCAAATGATGAGAGCCCTGGTATATTTCAATTAGCCTGGATTCTTGGTTGAGGTAGAACTATATTTACTTGCATTAAGTCCTTGTGAGATGAGAGCACTGATGGCTTTTTAATTTACCTATATTTACTTGGTTTTTGGTCCCTGATGGTGGAGAAATAATGTGAATGGGTCCAGGGAAGCAGAGCAGCATTTAGCCTGATGGGTAATAACACCTTGATGTGGGGAGGTAGTGCCCCGTAAACAAACGTCCCATCAACAGAAGTGTTATCATATAAATGTCAGTGTTGGGAGGAGAGAAACAAAATTAACTTTTAGAATTTCTGATTTAAAACTGAATTATTACATTTTCAGGTCTGAGTGACAAACTTATCACTCAAATCTGTGGTTCTTGGTGCGATTCTCCGTCCTCATTAGCGTCGTTCTTTAACATCAGGCAGCTGTTACTCGCTGCAATATAGCAAAAGTGACCAAGTTTATAAAAAAAGCTGGTGAAGGAGGAGGGGGAGTATTTGACATGTATTCATGAGGTAGAGGGAAACTGTCCACTCTCTGGAAGCTGACGGAGAAATGAATAAAGGAAGGAATACACATAAATAAAAACTGAAAGTGCTGTCTATTTGTAAATATGATTATTTTATCTTTGCTTATGCTGCTTCTATTTTTATTATTTTAGTTTTTCTTACTGAATTTCTATATTTTTTTTACATTATATTGGTGGGAGAAGCCTCTTATCATGTCATTGTACCTGAGTATAAACACAATAAACATCTTGGAAGTGGCTAAAACAACTTCGGTTTAGTTCTTCTCCCAAATTACCTTAAATCATTTAGAGATGACGGAATAAAAGAGTCTGAAAAGTAATTGAACGTACAGGAATAAATACTTACATGTAGCTGACATTCAATGTGTAATACCTGAGTGGATTACCACTGACATAACAGTTGTTTTTGTGTTTTTTTATATGTCTCTGCGTGTCTCTCGTCTTTCTCACATCACTCAGTCATGCAAACACACAACATACACGTATGTAATCCCTAAAGTACACAATCTTACCTCAGCAGGTTTCCACTTCCATAAACACTCACACTAAAGGTCAGTGTGTGACCTGCGTATAATGGGGTCGTGACTCCTGCAGCCACGGTGGGTGACTCATCACTGGGGTCTGAGCTGAGTTCACCTGACAACACACACACACACACACACACACACACACACAGTGGGACTGAGGTTCTAAATAACATAAATAAAGATGGACAGATAAGTGTGGGTGTGATTGGCTGTTTGGTTACCTCGTCAAGTCATTTCATTAAAACATTGATGAATGTATTGTTTTGCTTCATTAGCATGTACCATACTTATTTTTTCAGTCTGAAATAAATGTAATTTATCTTGCTGTGAATGCTAACGGCCGGTGGGCGGGTCTTCATGAGTACTTCTTGTCGTCCTTTGTCCTCTTTTGCGTCCTCATTCAGAACATCTCTCTGTACTTTGTGTTACCATGTTGGTTTTAGCCTTTATGCGACCTCTGGTCTGGCAGAGACATTAACATGCTGGGGAGAGTTGGGAGGTTAAGAAGAAGGATGTTATGCCACATATGACTCATTGTATTCTGTAAAAATCTACTTTAAATAAAGACATAAAACTATAGTTACACTTAAATAAATCCAACAATAATGTAAGTAGCATTGCTAAAACTCTTTTCTATGTGGCACTGAATCCTTTAAACTAAAAGTTATGATAAATCATAAGTAACACTCCCAAAGCCAGGCTGAATTTTACGTAGTGACGACTTCATGATGGCATTTATAACATGACATCATATAATGGAGATTAATGTTCTGGTCGATAGAAGCTTTGGATTATGTGTATTATTTGCAAATATATCTTGGAACGTGTATTTTGGCACAAAATAAACAACAAACCACGGACAAAGGCAGAAAGGTGAATAATTTCGGGTGTATAAAGGTGTCTCCTGTGTCATACTTTTCATCGTTTGGTCGTCCACGTCCCTTCCTGCAGAGCTTCATCTTGTGTCTTTCTTGTGACCACTGCAGACCAACCTCGCCCTCAGCCAGTCTTGGGGCCGATGGAGGCCAACCGCAGGACACGTGCTTGTCAGTATGAAAAACCCTGCCTCTTTTAAAGTAAACAGCTGGAAGCCGTGGGGCTAAATACTGCATAACCTTGAGGAGTTTGATGCTAGCGTTATGTATGTCTTCACCCCCGCAGTGAGCATAATTTAACCGATTCCCCTGGAGCACATTAGCAATGCACATCAGGTCAGTTCATTTGACCCAAGCCGTCAGTCGAGCAGCATGTGGCGGAGAACCAGAGGAAAAACTCTCAGAGCGAAGACAACAAAAGGCAGACGAGAGTGATCTTTTCATCTTAGCTCAGAAAAGCTGAAAGGGCGACGCCGAGATGGAAAATGAAAAAATCTGACTTACAAGCATAGGAAGGAAAAAGTCAAGGAGAAGGACATGTGATGAACAAGGAAACAAACAAAACATCCTCCCCTCTCTGTGGAAACATGAAATAAGATGAATTTACAATGGAGTGAAGAGAGAAAATAGGAAAGGAGACAGATGAATACTGACAAAATAGAGTGAGGGATAAAAACAACAGGAGTTGGACAGAGGCAGAAACCGAAGCAGGGGAGACTGCAACTGACAATTTGATCTGAGCTTCGAAAGAGAAAACGAGTGAGTGGAAAATGGAAGAACTTGAGCGATAGAAAGACGAGAACAGCATGAAACGACAAAACAAATAACTTTGATTAACATCTCCGTCGTGGGCAAATGAAAGACAGCACACAAATCAAGAAAAATGAAGAATATTCAGAGACATATTCCAAATACTTGACTGGATTATTTTTCATGTGCTTGTTACTCTGGCTTTTTTTTTTTTTTTCGTGATGGCTGTAATATTTGGAAAAAATCAAATCCACTTGACCCAGAAGAAGACGGTCAGTCTGAGAAGGATCATGTTTATTTCTAAATTCCTGAAAACCGACCTGTAGTGCAACAAGGATTTCATCTGAAAACAACCATACTTGATTTCCCCGCAAAATGTAATGCTGCTTCTAGCTGTCATTTCCTTTTGTTTTGGGAAAGGAAGCAATCAGGCACTAATCCCGGATACATCAGTCTTACCTTGTCGTGTTTCACACTGTAATGCTCGTTCCATCTGTTGCCGTTGAATGATGTCCCTCAGTAATAGTGTTTCCCCTCTGAAGCTCACTGCAGAAATCCCCTGTTTTGAGAAAAACCTCTCTATGACACCATGTCATGAGAACTGAAATCTAAATCTGCACATTTTTAACATATATCTTTGAGCTGTTTGTATTCTAACCGAAAGCAAGGAGAAAACTGAAGCACAAATGTTGAAACAAACCTTTTCCTTTGCTTTTAGAATCCATTATTGCTACTTGACTGATCTGTAGCCCAGACTCTGTCGATGGGATCAGATATTGTACCACTATTAAGAAACATGACCTTTGTGATCAAGCTGTTTATAATCTCACTACCTCCACTTCTAACTGTGACTCCTTCAGCGTCGCTGTGTTTTAAGCTTCTTAAATTCTGCCTCTTCAAACAGAAGTTAACTAATTTATTCTGAAATGTGAAATTGTTGGTTACTTAGCAGTGGTTGTTCCCCTCGGATAACCTTTACGTGAAGATCGCCGGCTGACGTTGAGCTTCTCGGGGACTGTCAGCAGAGAGATTAAGGAGGAATAAACATATCTGCTTAAAGCTTCTTGTAAATGTGGAATGACTATGTTCCAAACAAGTGTCACATTAGGGCGGGGAGAGTTTGAGCTGCACTGAAACTTCCTTTAAATGCTGGATCATTTTTCACCAGCAATAAGGTTGGTTTAAAGCATCAACATCTAAGTTTAAGATGGATTGAATAAAAGTTAATGTGGCACAGCCATTTCTACATTAACCCCCATGTCTCTGTGTTGAGAACCTCCGTATATTTTACTGTTGCAGTGATAAGTAACCACATTAAGTGACGTGTTTAAGTTTAGATTATGGACTTTTACAAACGTCTTTTACCGTATTATTTATCAGGAGCTGAAAATAAGACTCTCAGCCTCCAGAATTTGAACAATTTGCTGCGTCACCTCTGTCAAATTCGTCTTTATCATCATCTCTGTGAACGACATTGAAAATTTACCTTGATCATTTCTTGCCCTTTCTCCCATCTCAATTTTGTAAATTGTGGCGATAAAGGGATGCACATGCTCAGCAGCACAACTCAGATTGGTTGTTGAAGTCAAATCTTGGTTGACTGATGGTCAACGGACCCCAACCCCAGACTGGACTGTTAACACAAGGCATTCTGGGTCCATGTATTAATGCTGTTGACGCTAAAAACGGAGCTTACCATCTGCATACCTCAGCACAAGTCTTTTCTTTTTCTTTTCACTCGTCAGGTTTTGTTGAGTGAAACCCGATGTGTTCCTCTGCTGTTGTTGTCCAATCTGCCTCAAGGTTGGACGTGTTGCTCATGCTGAGAGGCTTTCCCACTCACCACAGTTGTAAATAGTGTTTTTCTGGGTTGCTATAGCCTTTCTGTTAGTTTCAATCAGTCTGGCCATTCTCCTCTGACCTCTCTCATCAACAAGCTGTTGCTGCAGAACCACTGCTCACTGTAGGTTTTTTTTATTTGTTTTAGTTTTTTGCACCATTTGACGCTTCAGACTCTCGAGACTGATGGGCGTTGAAATCCCAGGAGCAGCATTTTCATACTTAAACCAGCCCACCTGGCACCGTCAGGGGCCATACAATGATAAATGCTCTAATCAGGCCACAGTGAAAGCCACTTTTTTATCCCCTTCTGATGTTTGATGTGAACATTAATTGAAGCTCCTGACCTGTATCTGCAACATGGCTGACTGACTGGATAATTGCCTGATGAGCAGGTACACACATCAGAGTGTATCTGTGGCGGCAGCTCCAGGAGGTGGGTGTGTGGATTTCAGGGGCTGATGAGGGTTGATTATCGTGATTGCCCAGTGAACACACATGCAGGAGGCGCTCATGTGTGGCAGAATGACGGGCAGGGCAGGTGTTCTGCTCTGGTCTGGCTGACTGCTGAAACTACATGTCCATTGTAGAAATGTGCACAGCTGAAGTGAAAACAACCGATGTTCTGCCTGTCTGCAGAGGAGGGTAAAAACTTTATGGATTTTTTGATGGTCCACTGGCCCAATAATGTGGCACTGCCAATAGTCGGTCCACTGCCGACAGAAGCATCAATGTGTTTGTGTGAGAGAGAGAAAGAGAGAGAGAGACAGTGTAACAGCAAAGAGTCTGCACACAGATCCACAAAGAAGCTGCTGCACATGTTATTACGAGAAGAGTAAAATTTGTTTTCCAGATCATTATGAAACTGTGGTTGGACAAATTAATGGGAATAAGTGTTAGAGGTGTTCCTAATAAAGTGCACAATGAGTTTAGATTGAAACGTTTTCTCTTTCTGTCTCCTTCTCTCCTCATCTCCATCATGTTCATCTCATCCTCCTCTCAGTTTGCATACACCCTTCTTTCTCTCCCATCCTCCGTCTGTCGGTGCCCTAATCCAACTGTCAGTCATCTTGTCATGGTGGTTCCAGGGTCTCATTTCCTGGGCAGGAATCCATTAGCACAGGGCTGCTGTGCTATTACCTGCCGAATTACCAGGCTGTCCCTGACAATTAGTTTGGAGACAGGGGACACAGGGTGGACAGAGTCATCCCGATAACTGGCGCCCAGCCAGACACAGGCCCCGGAAAGACAGGGCTTTTCCATGAACGTGCACTGTGTCACTTTTCCCTCATTATTTATTATTATAAATTATTAGGGAAGTGCAACAAAAGTCACAAGCTCCTATTATGGTGTCAAACCGGTTAGCATCTCCAAAAATAAAATATTTAATTGTAACCCTTGATCAGTCGGTTCCCTTTCATCCCTCCTGGTGGCTCGTAGGTATTCATCAACTTTGAAAACCAGTGGAAACCTTCAATATTCTGAGAAACTAAAATTGAGAGATGATTTATAAAATGACACATGAGTGAGTTTATGACTCCAGGGGTGTTGCTTTACTTCTTTAAAACAGGAATAGATAAATTAATGTTTCATAAAGCTTTCTGATGGTTTGTGATTGGCAATGTAGATGTAATCTCCAGGACTCATGATTGTTTGATCGCCTGTGTCGGTGGGACCTCGTTACGGCGCCTCCTTTCCCCAATCGCTACTCCAAATGCCCGAGATTTAAGCGTTTGCATCTAAGACGTCTTGGTTTCATTTTTTACGGTAGGGCTCAAGCTGACAGTGAGCGCCCTCTGGTGGATCACGAGGCAAACTACTTCAGACAACGGAGACGATTTTGCGATATTGTTGAAGTAGACAACTCCTGGAGCCCACGCTGAGACACTCGCACAGAGTGACCACTGCATACACGTGACATTGAGGCGCACACGGATTGATGCTGTGGTGTTTTGCTGTGTTTCTACATCTGATTAACATTCAAACTCAACCCTGCTCTGTCAACATGTGACTGTTTGATCAGACAAAGAGAACAGGCTGGACATCAGACCTTTGATCAAACTGCCCTGCGAGTGCATGAGTATGTGTGTGTGTGTGTGTGTGTGTGTATGTGTGTGTGTGTGTGTGTGTGTGTTTCCGCTCTGGCTATTCCACATTAAAGAGACACACTTGAGAGAGAGAGAGAGAGAGAGAGAGAAAAGAGACAGGTAGAGCTGGCCTTTTGATCCTAACCTTGGATGAAGAGGTGTGTGTGTGTGTGTGTGTGTGTGTGTGTGTGTGTGTGTGTGTGTGTGTGTGTGAATAGATCATTGAAACTGGAGCCTTGAGTCTTTGTAAGTGGCAGAAGTGAAAATTAGTTATACCATATACTTTTATAAAGAGGACGGAAAGCGAACATAGAATTTCAAGAAAACAAGATGAGCAGTGAGGAAACCAGGGTGAAGAACGGTAATCGGAGAAAGACGTCAATTGCGCACAAAGAAAAATACTGTTTTTTTTGTAGGATATTGCTTGAATCTGTTTAAGGAAAATGAGCCTATGAACAAAACAAGGAACTATTACAGCTCACATTCTAAACCTGCCATTTTGGAATGGGCTGTTTTCTTGGCCTGTGGTGATGCTGGTTGCAGCTTCTCTTGTCTGAAACAATAAAAGTGACCTGCAGTGATTCAGCTGCAGCAAATGAAAGATCTGCTGCTGATCCACAGCTGTTCACACGTTGCTGTCATCATCAACATTACTTGTGTATAATATCGATTGTATCTCATATTCAACAATGCATTGCTCCGTGAAGACAACCCGACGACCGGTTCTAGAGATATCCATTCCTTATAAACTGAGAGACATTTCTTGAATTATTACAATAAACTAATAAATTGTGAACAACAAAGAGCACACTTACAAGCTCCTGTGAAAACTACCCGGAGATAAATGGACATCATCCCGAACGATGAATGAAGATTTCAGTCTGAGAAGTTTCTTCAGTAAGAAATGTGTCGATTTGCAGCACTTAGAGGATGATGATGATTGTCTACATTTTCCCTGCATGACAACACTTTTAAAAGCAACAACCTTGTGTCACAAGCTTTTTTTCAGCAGGAAGAGACTCCTGGGGTTTTGCAAGAAATGAATAGAGAGTCTTTCTTTTGGATTTTGCAGGCTCTGTAAGCAAGGACCACAGAAAAGAAAATAAGACTTCTCAGAGAGAGCGAGAGCAATGGTCATTTTCACCCAGCCATGTCTAATAGGTACTCTGAGGCAGTCAGAATCCATTCTCTTTACATCAGCTTTGAAATATATCATATTGCCGCGTGTACATATAACATACTGACTCAATTTACACTGGAAACATTGTCGGGGGGTGTGTGTGTGTGTGTGTGTGTGTGTTGGGAGGGGGGGGGTGCCATTTGTACTGGTTTTGTTGTCAGCAAGGGAAATAAGCATTTTCATCATGTTGTTGTCCCATTCCATTTTAAAATGATATCAGGCCATCATTAAGAGCCGACCCATTCTAATCTTGTTGTATTGCGTTCAATTCCCAGACATCACGGAGATTGATGGTCCAAACATTCCATCCCGTCTCTCCCGAATCCAAATTACACTTCAGGTAAAGCAAAGGCAATGGGGTCAGCTTGTAATCTGCTCAAGCATAATCACCCTCATGCATAATAGAAACGCTCCTGCGGTGTAATAATAACGCAGACATGGAGATAGCTAGTTGCCAGGGCAATCGCTTTTTTCCCGAAGACATTTCCATTTGACGTTTCAGGCGTTTAAGTGATTCTTTTATCCAGAGCTACTTACAGTAAGGACACCGGCCAAAAACAAATGGAGAAAAGAAGAAGGCCAATTCTGTGCCTGCTAACTCGATCAGTAACTTTCTTCATTTTACAATAATCGCAATGAGTGAAAACAGGTTACAGGCTCTTAAACAGAATTCCTCAGGTGTATTATTAGAATATGTTGACACAGCGTGGATGATTCCAACTGTTTGTTTGTCTGATTTCTATATTCTGAAGCAATTTATGGCTTAATGACTGTGAAATCCTTTAAAACAGTTTACTTGTTGATGAGTTCTTCTATACTAGTGAAACATGGTGTTTAAAGAAAGTCTTTGTTCAGACACCACGGTGTAAGTCGGCTACTTTACTCGTGTTCTTTTCTTTGAGAATGTGTGCAAATATCTGTTGTCGGTGTCCTTGTGCATGTTTCTGTGAGTCCATGTGATTCAAAGCGCTGCCTCACGGCCATTTCAGTTTGGTATATGCAACCCTCAGACTCCGACTGATTTCCATTTGTCTGCCCTGAATTTCAAGATATCTGTTCTTTAACATCAGAAGGACAGAAGGGCAAAGAGGCGCGTTGATGCTGCAGAGACGGTTATCTTGATCGTGTCCGTGCTCTCAGTCTCCGTCTGTATTGTCTGAAAAGACGGCAACTTAAGGTCGGTAATTATAGTTATTACTGAACTTATCAAAGCTTGTAGATTTAATTGATGAGGTTCGTTGAGTCACTTCTTAAATCAACTTCTTATCAGTCTGACACACACGACATGAACGGATTTCGAAGTATAACAAACACAATGATCAGAGACGCCAAGTTAGGTCAAACAAAAAGTTTTTATTTTACACATGGGTGGAGTAATAAATAATAGAAATAGTATTGTATTGCAATATGGGTAATTTTTATTACTGTAATTTTAATTAGAGCCCAACTGATATGGATTTTTGATGCTGATACCAGGAGTAGGTGTAGATATTTCTTGACACCCACATCAGTCAACATTTAAGATATATGTTTAAATTAAATTACTTTGAATATTTCGTTATCCAACTCTTATGAAATATATTTTTTTGTTACGTATTGGTTATTACGGAAAGTTTACATATCGACAAACATAAATGCAGATATGATATCTTGGTGAGACGCTTCTATGGGCAAACAGATAAATCAGTCTCTAATTCTAAAGTATATACTGAATAAAAAAGAAAAAAAAAGAAAAGTTGACTCCACAACTAAAAGTAAACAAGTGCAAAATGTCAGTGAGCTTGTCTGGACAGTTAGTTCTTGGTTCGGCTTAAGTCAGCTGATGTGCTCGGGGACCTGCTTCAATGTTAAGTTGCTTTTCACAGGATCAAGTCCGACTTGGTCTCAGTTTATCAGGATCCCCACTGAGAGCTTTAGAGCTCATCCTGTTAGCTTCCTCTGCAGAAAACCACTCAGCTCACTCTTCTCCTTTAGCAATTCAACTAATTTGTCTCTATCTCTGCCGTGCCTCCCTGTGTTGCTCTCTTTCCTCCGTGCTTTTTTAACCTTTTTCTTGTCCTCCCTCTTCAGACCTTCCATTGTTCTTCAGTTCCCCTCCTCCCCTCCTCCCCTCCTCCCCTCGACTTCAGCGGCCTCTTCCCTTTCACTTCATTGTTTTCGTCAGACGGTCTTTTCTTGAATCTAATACCATTTTCTGATTCTGTGGCCACTTTCATGAAGTTGTGGTTGCACCGTGTACGTGAAACATCAATTCAGAAAAACAAATCTACTTGTATTCTGTCAATTTGCTTTGGTTAGTCAATCCTTTGCAAGAAATAATGTCGTTTCCACACACACAGTTATTAGACTTTTGGAAAGATGCCTTGCTTGTAGAATTAAATCAACTTCAACTGTAATCACAGCTCAGAGAGAGTACAGAGCTGCCTCTGAAGGACATCGAAGAAAGATCACAAACAGTCATCAAAACCAGCTCCTCATTCAGATCGGCCCAACTAGCATTTGGGTTCTTTGTCGAATGTTTATCGCGTTCAAAGACGGCACAAATTTCCCGTTAAAAGAATCTTCTCTGAACTGGTTTTTTCTCTCTTGTTTTTCATCTGCTGTTTTCTTTTCATGCGGGTGTTAGAGGGAATCAAAGCTCAGCGCTCCGCTCCCAACAGAGTGATCAGTGTTTTCATGGAGACCGTCTTTGATGCTGTAATGAGCCCAGTGTGGTAGGTTATGATTATCCGGAGAGACGGCGAGTGGGAAAAGATGGATGGAGAGACATAAAGGGAGAGAGAGTGGGGGAGGAAGTGAAAGCGAGTCAGTGGGTGGCATGTTTGGAACAGTTTATCTGAACTCGAGAGGAGTTGCTTTCACGCATTTGATCAGATGAGCAAAGTGTAACTTTAACATTTAATCATCGCTCAGAGACGAGAAAAAGGTACAAAGGTTCCCTTCAAATGGCAAATGTTCGAATCACTCGATGAAAATAAAGGCAGAGCTGAACCAGAATTATTAAAATATTAGTTTAGTGCCTGTTGTAAACCTGCCTGTTCAGAATGAGATGTTAGTTTGGCCTGTGTTAGCCACATTCAGAATTATTACAAACAGTTCAACAATATCCCGTCACTTTTTTCATTGTTTGTGTGCAGAGCTTTTTATTAACACGCCATGGTGAAGATTGAAGTTAGAAAACTACCGACCGCTGCTGTAGTTTATCAGAGGAGGTAGAAGAAGACGTGCCCCCCCCCCCGTCTCCAAATCACATTAAATTTCCACGACACATGCAGGATATGCATCCCACATACAGACTCACCAATATTTATGGAACTTTCAGGTAGATTACCATAAAAGTTCTGGTGTTTATTTGCCCACAGTCCTGGTTTGATTATTTCTGGGAAACTGTGAACAACACTGTGGTTCAGACAAAGGAAAACACTGCACAGGTGAGAATCTTTTAGCACCAGTGGGACGAGAGGATCCCATGTAGCATTAAGAAGAGAAATGGAGGACGGGAAAGAGACTTGACACTCGGGAGAGATTGAGAGCGAGAACGAGACAGAAATGGTGATGTAGAGAGAAACAGTGGGAGGGAAAATATGGAGACTGCGGCTGCTGGGCCTCCGGAGCATTCCCCAGAAACTTCTGCGATGAATACCTCCGCACTTGAAAGGAACTGAGTTATGGTCTCTTCAGTGCTGGTGCAGGAGTGGACAGGCGCTCCAGTGGAGGACCACCGCTGCCGCCATTGATGCTAAATCACTTTCCAGTTTCACTGACAAAAGAAAGAAAGCTGGGTCAAAGGAGCGCTCAGTGTTCTTGTGAATCATGACTTCACACAACTTCTCCTTTCCTTTGCGAACAAAAAAAAGAAAATCAGTTGTATTTGTTGTCCTTCAGGGACAGCACACATGCAGCAGGGTGTAAAGTTGCCAGGTGCGACTGTCATAACCGCAGAATGAATAAAAAGATGGACGACTCGTCCCCGAATGATGTGAAAACACACGGGCGCCACCTTCATTTTGGCGTCATTTGGAGCCACGGTCTGATGCTGCAGTGACTGTGGAGGAATCCTACCTACGTCCTGCCAATACAACCGTTCCACCAATTGTGACGCAGACTCGGCTGTCAATCATGTTTCTCATAGCATAAGATAATTAATTAGAACCAAACCTATAAACCTTGTTTGAGAGGAATTTAAAATTTTACTTTTTAGTTTGGTTCTTGTCCCATTCATTAACATGGAGGAGGTGGGGTTTATGATCACTTTAAGATTAGAGTTTATCTCTTTTTAAATTGAGTGATCCTTCTTATTTTTGTTCCCCAAGTCATTTTAAAGCACTTTGTAATCTTGTTTAAATAAAATCTATAGAATATAGAAGTTTTATTTATTTATTTTTATTTGGGGAGTTTTCATGTCGTTTATCTTTATACCGTCATATCTTGTAAACCCAGAACTCTGCAGCACTGTGGCGTCTTTGTGTTGTTCATTCAAGCTTCTACCAGAAAGGTGAAACTAAGTTTACCAACAAATCAATTTAGAAATATCTGTAACAAATGTCTATGATGTCGACAAGAGGATTGTTATGTTACAGCCCTGCAGAGAAATGGAGGATTTGCTGAATATATTGTATCTTAGAAGCTTTTCACAATTTGAACGCCTCTGCAGTTTTCTCAAAAGCAGTTTTTTGTACTTGTTGAGCTCCTCGTGCAAAATACTAAATTGTGGATTATTATAGATTTAAAAAAACTGAAAGGAGCTACGACACAACCTCCATTTTATAGATTGACGAATCAATGTTCTGAGAGCTTATAGCCATGCACCAGGCTGTTGTAAGTCGAGAGCTACTCAGTATGAAAGTAGTCAAAGTAAGTATTTTGCCCTTTTCTCGCGCTGCAAGGTTGTGGTAATTAGGGGTGTTTTTCACCAAAAAGCTGCCAGTGTTATTATTCCAATTGGAGTGCTGAGAAATCACCCAGTGGCACTTTACAGCGTTATGCAGAGTAGGAGAAGGACAGGGAGCGAGAGAGAGGCTTATCTGAATAAAAAGCTCTTATCATGTTATTTCCGACGCTCTAAGCCTTCGACATATCCCCAAGGTCAACAGCTAAATAAATGTCTTTATCGTTATGTTTGCCAGTTTTCTGCAGGAATCTTGTCCAATTATGCACTTTTAAACTCTGTAAAGCAACAAGGCACCGTCATCATCACCTGCTGCGCACACACACACACACACACACACACACACACACACACACACACACACACACACGCACACGCACACAGATATAATTGCAAACATTACGACCAGCAGTGGCCACCTCACATGTTGTGTTTCTTTATATTCACATTTTACATGAAAAAATATAGAAAAGGTTTGTTTATTTTCTTAATTCAAGTTCTATAAGTTCAGTTGCATTATTAACAATACTGTTAAACTGTAAAACATCACACCTTAATTCCAATTCTTTGTCAGAATGTATACATATATAAATATATATATATCAATATCTTTCTAGAAATGAACATCTGGATTAGGGAATGACAGCTACAGCTTCAACGTGTTTATATTTAAAAGTTCAGGGATTTGGGAAATCCATATTAATTTTCCTCAGATGAGTAAAGACATTCATATGAATTTATTTTTATAAACACAGTATGCAACCCCGTCTCCCAGTTCCTCTTTTCCCCAGGATTTATTCTCGCTATCGTCCTCATCAGTCTCATCTGTCCCCCGCTACTCTGTCATGCTACAGATGTCTGCGCACGCACGCACACACACACACACACACACACACACACACACACACACACACACACACACACACACACACACACACACACACACACACACACACAAGAACATACGCTCACAAAAGCCACATAGTCCTCTAAGCTTTGCTGAATCCTGCCTCAGTCCCTCATCAGAAACACACACGAAAATACAAACCTATACACTCAGCCGTGCATTAACACACACACGCTCACACACACACACAATGTACACAACCTCCCCTCCTCCCGGTAATCTCTCCTTTTAGCGTCTCCTCTGTCCTATTATGTGGGGATTTTCCTTCTGATGGGAAATCCAGCAGCAGCAGCCGCAGCGAGAGGCCATCTAATTAGCCATAGATGGACGACTTCCAATACAAGTAAATGAGCAAAGACCTGCCGCTGGACAAATCATTTTAGCCCCGACAAGAAAGGGGACATCTCGTCGCCCTTATCACAATCACAGGGAAGCGTTCGCACAAGAGGGAAAACACATCTGCTCTGAGGCTGCATTTGAATTTGGGAAAGGAAAGAAAAAAGTGTTTTCTTTCTCTCTTTGTGGCTCAAATCTGGTCTTTTCATGGTTGTCCAAACATGTTACAAAGGCCAGGGAAAGTTTCTGCTGATTTATTTATTTTTCCTTCCATTGCCACCACAATCCATCAGACACATTTAAAGAATTCAAAAAAAAAAAAAAAAGAAAGAAAAGGAAACACATGAGGTTTGAGCCTCTCGTGTGGCGATATTGAAAGTCGTGGCTCCCTGCGAGGAATGTATGAGAAAATCTGATTGTGTTTTTAAGCTGAACCCACAGCGGGGGTTTTTAAACACAGTGCCTTCTGGGTAATCGCCAGCAGAGCTGCAACCAGTCATGATGAGAGGAAACTGTGGACGGTTCTGTGTGATTGTAAACATGTCGTGAATTATTGTTTCAGAGACTTAAGCATTCTACAGTGTTAGATTCAAAAAAGGCTGGTTATTGACGTAGACTGATATTATTTATTATTCTTCTTATTATTATTTTGTATTTATTGACACCTTCACTTCACACATGAAGATTAAACTGCATGAAGGTTAAAGAAGATTGTCGTAGGCAAAATATCCCAGTCATCAGTGTTGTGACAGTATTTGTAGAATCAGCAGTTTATGGAATAACTTGTCGTCAGTAAACCTGGATCCTTGATTCTGGCAGCAACAGGAAACCAGCACTGCTCTGTGCTCACTCATCCTTCTCTAAGGTGATGGAAACCCTTCTTGAAAAGTTGAATTAAAGCAGAATTAGCAGAGTGAGCCACCAAAGTGATCCTCCCACAGAACCAAAAGCAGTTAGTGGTCCTTTGGCCCCTGTCCACCTCTCTAAAGCAATGTTTAATACCCCTCTCTCACTGCCTATATCCATCCGTCTTTCACTTTACTCCCTTTTCTTTATTCTTGCCTTTACACCCCTACCTTCCTTTATGGCTCCCGCTTCCCCTCTACTCATCCATTACTTTATCCTCCATTCATCCGTCCTTTGACCTCTGTCCCCGCTCCTGTCCATGCATCCATGATGGAGTGTACAAAGCCTCAAATCTCAGGGATTACCTCTACGGACCCCTCATAGGTTGCCTCCCACCCCTGACTCTATTTTCCTCCCTTCATTCCACCTTTACCCCTATAGTGCCTTACCTGTCTCTTCATCATTTGCTCTCTTTCTCCCTCCTTCTACAATGTTTTCTTTCACTCCATCTCTCTATCTAGTAAATCCCTCCGTCCTGGGATCGTCGGGCCGATAGAGAAAGCGCGGAGCTTTTTGTTGACCCTTACGTGAGGTAAGCTCTGCTGTGATGTGGAGAGCTGGTCTGAGGCTGAGACGGTTGGACGGGAGGGTCGCTGAGGGAAGAATCGCTCACATGAGAGGAAGGGAGGATACATTGAAATGCTAATTCATATACACCTGGTAGCTTAAAGATTATTTTATCCATTAGTTTTATCATATGTTGTTATTTTTACCACTCCCTTCCTTCTTCAAAAAACGGAAGATCAATACTTTCCTTTCTAACTCAAATTCAGATTTTAGACTGTGACTGAAAGGAGATTTCTTCTCTGCTTGTTTGAGTATTTATTGAGAGATGAATCTATAGCAGCTGTTTGTTCATATACACCCACAAGGCACAGCAGACAGACTCGTACTGCTGCTCCTTCAAGCTCCAGACGCTCAACATTATATAAGTCTCATCTCTTCAACTGTAAAATGTCGCTCATGGAAACTAAAGGACTAGAGCTTTGATCAGATGTAAACTGCTGCCACACAGTTTGTCGTTATTGTTTGTTCAGGTTTTTGACAAAAAGCCTGTTCCCCGGTGAGATGTATGTGAAGGTTCATGGTGATATGAGTCAAGAGTCTATCAATCAATCATTGCCCCAACAAACACTATATACAAATATCGAACACAAAACACAAAGAGCTGCGTTAAGGTTTAGACCTTGACCATCACAACTAAAGGTTTGAATGAGTTGAAAAGTGACGATAATCCTCACTTTTTTAAAAATGTCTTCACTACCAAGTTATTAAACTCTAACTGGTCTTCTCAAAGCTAGCAATGCAAGTACACACACACACACACACACACACACACACACACACACACACACACACACACACACACACACACACACACACATTTTCTCTCTCCTGGTAATTTTGCATATGTTGGCGGTGATCGATGGACGTTCAAGCTAATGATTATAAATGCATTAGTCCTTTTCTCTCTCTCACACACACACACACACACACACACACACACACACACACACACACACACACACACACACACACACACACACACACACACAGGCTCTCAGAGCGCTGCCTTCTTCCGATTCAATTTCCTGTTAAGTTTCATTTCATTACTAAGTCATGAGCCGCCATGTTTACATCAGACCCATGTGCTCGTGTTCCATCGCATGAAGTAAGAACATAATCATTTATTAAGGAATCGACAGCAGACTCTGCTCTCATGACGATTAGTCTCAGTCGTGGAAACAGTGTTGATGAAGTACGAACTCAAATACAACAAATATTCATCTACAGCCACGTTTTCTCAACGATCACAGGGTTCTGCACCTTCCACATGGTGTCCTCTTCAGTCTGATGAGGACATGCTGAGATAGACACATGTGAGTGAGGCTTCATTGGAAATGCTGCTTATTCACTTTGAATGGGATGATGTTAACCAATGCCAAACTGCATCATGGGTTTGCAATAGCCACTATGAAGTGTTAAAGCAACACAAGTGTAAGTGCTCGGTTACTCCCTGTGAGTAAAGTGCATTTGATTTCTACAATCAATGCCGTGCTGGACGACTGGACCTTCTTGTCTTTTCTTACGGCTGTAATCTCCAACCTTGTCTTGTTACGAGCGCAAAAATATGACATTGTGTGATGGAGAATTGTAATCACCACATTGTGATAAAATAAAATGAGATTATCCTTTATTCGTCCCACTTCAGGGAAATGTGCCGTGTTACAGCAGCAAAGAGGATAATAAAAATGGAGACATCTGTTATATATAATGAGTAAACAAATGAAAACACAAGGAAATAAAAAATGGCAGTATGCAATGTAAAGAGAATATAAGGTGAGAACGGGATTGCACATATTACGTAAATTAATGAATAAAATAATTTCCCACATAAAAATCTACTATTACATTTTTTGTAGCTTTAAAAAATCAGGAATTAGATCACAGAGCTAAGACACAAGGAACTCGTTTGTCCAAATGAATCAACAGAGCATCGCTGCAAACAAGTACAATGTTTTCCTCCACAGGCTCATCTGCAGCAAAGCAGGATTTTTTTTTAATATCAGACTTTTGTTTGCATATGTAATGCCATCTAAGCTCATTGTGGAGACTTCAGATTAATTTCTGAGGGGGGAGAGTAGGCTGGAATTGTAACAGAGCAAGGGAGAGATAAAGAGGCAGAGAAACAAAGCAGCAGCAGACAAATAAAAAAGACAGGCCACAGGACAGAGACGGGCTTTATCAGAAGAGTATTACTGTACCTCATAGGCTCACAGGCAGCTCTCGTTATCGATGGAGCAACAAACTCGACTCTATGCCAAAAAGAAAAGGTCACATTATACAACTTATGGTGGAGAAGGCGAATATATCTCCAAACGTACAGAGAAACTGTCAGGATATCACTCCCACTCCGTCATTAGAGCAGAAAGTTTGGTGGTAACGCAAAACAAACAAAACAATATTTCAGCAGATGATCATTATTGTGTATTTGCAGTTAAGGTGAAAAAGTCTGATAATTAATCTGAGCTGAACAGACTTCCTCTCAACCCGCTGCTCAATCAGCTCAGTGTTATTTTAAAAGACATTTAATTTTAATTTGTGTCATGATTTGAAAAGGTGAACCTGCTCTAATGTTTAGACAACACTTCACTTTCCTCGCATTGCTGCAGCTCCTCCTTTCAGCCCCTGTCTGAAACACTTGGTTTTAGCTCCTGTCTCTTTAAGGCCCTCCTCCTCCTCTGTTGTGATTGGTCAACTGATTCCAGCGCCTGCAGGAAATGTCGGCCTCCGTCCTCGCTTTATTTGGCTTTAATAGTGGGCGTGTCAGACCAGCCGCTGGGTGGGGCAAGTTTAAGCCGGACGACTGATGATGTGTTTCAGTAGCTTCAGTGGTTTCTGTTGGGATGTGGATTTTCCTTTACCCTTTGGGAGTTTACCCTTGTAGAAGTTTTACATACACAACAAAACCTACATAACACATGTTGTGTTATGATTGTCAGTATGAAGGAGTCCCTGTGTACTGTTGTGTACATTTGTGGAGATAAATTAAAGTACACGTCTTTGTACAGAACATTCTTATGATGCGTGTTTGTTGTGCATGTGTGTAAAGATGGCGGCTACAGAGAGCGACCGAATCCTGCGCCTGAGGCGTTAATCATGTTTATTATAAAGCATTAAACATTAATCACTTTGAGAATTGCTCAAACATGGAACCAGCTTCTCAGGATGTTATTTAGGAAAGTTAATTATCGTTCCTGGATTCATAAACAAACAAAAAAACACAAAGTCACAGTGGAAAGTTCCACAGAAGGACGACAAAGTGAAGCTGCTCTGAACCGACTGAACTTTTGTCCAATCTTCTGTGAAAGTACATTTCTATTTACTATTGTTTTCTAACACATAACCTCAGATACTTCGCCAGATAAAGAAATGTTGACAATGAATTTCTTCCATGCAGGATCAATAAAGGTTTATCTTCTCTTATCTTCTCTGAACCATCACAACTCACAATGTTTAAAAAACACGGATGTAAAAGTACTTTGAATTGTGAGAACTAGACTTTCTAATCTAGTAGAACTTCCACTGTCACCACGTCCAGATACTAATTTAATAATATTTAATCACCACAAATTCTGAGGAAAAAGCTGTTCTGTTCTTCGATGCCGGCTCAATTATTTTTTTTTGTATTGATGTGAAAAGACAAACAAAACAGGAATACATTGTTTGTGTTTTTGTGTTTAGCAGTTTAAGCGTAAAGAGTTTAAACCTCTAAGTTCCCGGGGTTCATGCAGCAGGATAACAAGGGCCACATTTACCACATGCTATGCAAGTAAAATCCCATATTTTGTCACGTCTAAGTTGGCACCTGTCATCATCGTTACTAAAACCGGGATAAATGACAGACTTCAATGTGACGGATTGCTGTTAAACATCTACAGCCTCCTGTTGAGCGCGGTCTGGCTGACTGAGCAACCTCTCTTACTGAGGAAACTCCAGCTGCGACTCAGCATCGAGTTCGCGCTACGCTCCTAACAACGTGGATTTGGATGTGCTTCAGCACTTAGCACATGCTCCCTCCCAGCAAGCGTCCGACAGACGGCAGCTAGCAGGAGGTGGCCAAGTTCAAAATCAACCAAGTCAGCAAGCAGAGGATCTTCACGCTGATACTGTGGCAGAAAAAGTGATATGAAAGGATAAATTCCCACTGTGTCGCTCTTACATCCCATCAATCTGATGTTCAGGGCATTCAAGGTGTTGTTTTAAGATGAAGTTGATGAAGTACGGTTTCCACTTCTCTCTGACATCCGATGTCTATTTCCATTTCAGTTTGTTATTTCCTGCATTTCACAGAAAGATTTCAAACAGTCTCCTGAGAGTTTCACGTACTGGTTGGTAGAGAAACCGTAATGAGTGAAAGTAAAAAGTTGTGAAATAAACAATATGTGAAGATGGACACACTTTTCAGAACTGAAGCCAAACATCTTGATCGCCCCCTGGTGGCTGGATGCAACATAAGTTAGAAAGCGTCAAACATCATGAGTGAAAGTTGGAGGGACCTTGATCCATTGGCTCCACACCTTGACCGCTGCTGTGCAGACTCTGGATCCAGTTGATGTCACCGGCAAAAGATGGCAGCACCGATATCCAGGGACATTTTGGCTTAATTTTCTTACATTGGGAGGAACCGGAGTCGTCCATCTTTATTTACGGTCTTTGTTTATGTCCATGAGACCTCAGCCACATAGATGCGTGAAGCACTTTGGCTTTTTGTCGGTGGGAAATGTGACTTCTCTTCTGTAGTGGATTGCTGAAGTCAATGCCTGAAGGTGGATATCGTGCTAAAATGATTAGTTGGTTGTTAAACAAGAGTAGATCCTCAACAATTATGATAATCAATGAAGATGTGACGACAATAACTCATCAAGTATTGATGCGGACAGATGCTGGTTGTAATTGGTTTACTCTGCATCTCCAGAACGAAGCCTCGCACTTTGATACCGAAGAACAAAAGTCTCAGGAAACAATGTGCTGATCACGTGATCACGTGATCAATTGATCCGTGATACAAATCCTCCTCAGACGACAAAAGAAACCGATGAGTCATGAGATGCTTAAATTTCCATTTCAAATCATTTGCACAGCAGTGATGGATGACATCATGTTATTGTTTTAACGTCTAAGTGCTTGTAAATTTGTCCTCAGTATTAATTTATCGACATATATTAAACCTTTTTGCTTTTTTCCCCCCACTGTGTTCTATATATATATATATATATATATATATTCCTCCTCTGACGTGCACAAGCGAGCATTAAAATAAGTAAAAGAAAAACACTATAAATGAGTCATCTTAGCTCGGCCACTTCATGAATCCGCCGTCATAAATGTTGTTTCATCTGAGGAGCGCAGCAATAACAGGGCTGTTTGGCTTTTACTGCTGGCAGTAACTTTTAAAGCCACAACAGAGAGCGTGACATGCTGGCAGCGGGAGAGCGCTTTAATTCACTGGGACCGATGACAGAAATATTCAATTTGCATGCATTTGAGAAAAGAAAGGTGAGGGGGCAGAAACAGAAAAAAAAAAAAGTTTGAGGAGGAGAGAAGAGAACAGAATGTGCACTTCTTCATTATAGCGAAGCCATCTCGTGTGTGAGGAGAGGATGAAATTGGTTTTATTTTTAATTAAGGCTGTAGACGGAGCCGTTACAAACAGTGTGTACTGGACTGAAAGCTGCCAGCAGTGAGAAGGAAGAGAAAAAGAGGCGACAAATATATACAAGCTTTTCATTTACTGAGGAGACGGAAAGATGGCAGTGAGTCGACTGACAAAATAAGAATCGACTCAGGGGGTTTGAATGAGGATTTGAATCATCGGCATTTAAGTTGCAGCCACACAGCTTGACAGAAATTGAGATTATATGTTTTTCGCCATATCGACTATAGTCGTACTTCAATAGGACTCTTTCATCTCCTCACTTGAAATCTTGAAGAACTTTTTAATTGCAGAATAAAAAATGTATCACTTAGGTTAAAGGCAAAAAGACAGCAACACAAAATTACCCCAAGACATCAGTGCACAGTATCAGATCACTGTTCGACCGTAGAGTGGATATGAAGAAAGACGACGTGACCGCTCCACAAACGTGACGCCAAATCATCCTGATCGCCCCCTGATGGCCGGCTGCAGTTTAGGTCGGGACGTTATATGTTAGTCGCCTTTTATTTGCGTCACAGTTTGCTCAGTACCACCCCCGCCTAATTTTCGGCCAGGAAAACCCCTGCCGTGCCGTCTCCGTCCATAAAGTCCAATAACTAAGGACAAAGACATTTCTGGCCAGTCAGCTTTTTTGATTACCGGTCATTCGTGTTAGATCGTGTCGTTTGTTGCGTAACGTGAATAAAACTTTGATTCACTACCTCGTCTGTGAAAATGATTTGCTTCTGAGTCACGTCTGGTTCAATAACTCCCATGATCCCACGCTTCTCCACACCATCATCAAACAACCTCTGTTATTGTCTGTTGCTGTTGTTTTGTCATGTTTAACGTCCATGTGGTTGACCGGCGGTAACAGTTTGATCCCGTCACTGGAAAATCCAAACCGCAGAGACGAGCGGTTTTTGAAAGCTTCATCTCGTCCCATGAGATCAACAGCGATTCATTATTAACCTAACATGTTCCCGTTGTGCGCTCTCTCTCTCTCTCTCTCTCTGTGAGTGTACATGCCCGAGCCTCGTTTGTGTTGACAGCGTGATAGATTCAATACATGCAGCAATAAATCATCACCGCGTCACGACTGACAGACACACACACACACACACACACACTCACTACAGATGTCAACATGACAAGGCCAGATGTATGGGTTTGTTTGATGTGTTGCGGTGTGTCCAGATGGGACCGGACTGGAAATGATCGAGTCAATGTTGAAAATGTGGATTTACAAGAAAAAAGGGAGGAATAATGTGGGAGGAGGGAGAAAGTGGAACGTCAGACAGGATGTGTGTAAACAAAGACAGGAGGAAGACGGACGAAAATAAACGTGTGTGTTTAAAAGAGCAAAATCTACAAAGAAACATCTCAGGATTACATCACGTGTGAAGGAGCAGATAACATCTCATCCTAACTCCAGGGACGAGATGGCACCAAAACATTCTCCTCTAACACTGTCCAGTTACTGAAGACGTCTCAAACACTTGTCAGTTAGACACATTATGGGTCATACACAATTTAAAGATATTAGAAGAATCAAAGCAGCACTTTGCATTTTCATTAACGTTAAAACAGCACAAACAAAACTTAAGTTTGACACTTTCCTCTTTCCCACTCCTCATCCTGAGCGTCTGCTCTGTGTAACATTGGAGTTTTTAGAATTTTTTTTTATCTCGGTTGTCATGTGGAAGAACAGGAACAGTCTAATAACAAAAAGCAGGTTTTTGTGCCACATGGTTTGAAAATAATTGCACGGGTCGTCAATTCATTAAATATCTCAGTGTGAACAAAGCTGCACATTCTTGTTCACTCTGCACATGTGACACACAGCTGGTACATCTACTTAAACAGGTCAGATGTCTTATAACCATGAAAAGAAGAATCTCTGTATATTATCATTTCTTGTCATGTGCTTTGTTATCAGATGTTGGTCTCTGCTCTAAATACATTAACGTTCAGTACAGCACAGTGTAGTTCTCTCTTTGAACAACAGGGGGATACAGTGACGCTTCCTTACGTTCTCGATATCATCGTCACCAGTGTTGTCATCGATGCTTTAATTACTCTGGACCCTGTTCACTGAGTGCTCACTGTATTTTATTTGAATGGAAATTCTAGTAATAGTCCACGACTCTATAGTTCTCACAGTGGTTGTGGCTCCAGCTTGAAACATTTTCCACAGTAATATTTATATAGTACGTTACAGGACTTAATAGGAACCGTTAACCGTTTGACTGGACCTCGTTCTCTAACAAAGCTCTGCGATGTGGTGAATAGTCCTTGACCTGCTGCTGTCTGTCTATAACAATCAGACCTCGGCTTTTAATTAAACACTTAACTGCACCAGTTGTTAAAGGGGACGCAAGCTATCGCTTTAAAGACACTGGCGTATGTTATTAAGCCTCATTAGCAATGGTGACCTCGATAAAAACGTATTTTGTTGTCTTTAATAAAACCCACATTACTGCAAATTTGACCTTATTGGTTTTATTTCATGCCCAAAAAAAGTTATTAATGTCCAAGCAACTGTTTGTTTTGTGAAAATGTGTATATTTGATTTAATTCGTCCAAATAACACAATATTAATCAAACCAAATGAAAAGCGTAAAGACAAATCTACCACCAACACATTAGACGTTAAGTTGCGAAGGAGAATTTTCCGCTGCAGACAGATCAGCCTCCTGGAGGTGAACTCCTCTGTCTTGGGAACCATAACAGGACGCAGATCTGTTTCTGTCTGCACAACACAATACTTGTGGTTTAATGAACCTGGTTCCCTCAGGTATCTGTGGAACGATCTTGACGTATGCAACATATAATGTGGAATACAAAATGAGCGTGTGATTAAATGATGCAATCACAGCAGCTCACATTAAATGATCGACTCTTTATGTACGCCGAGCCTCGTGCTCGCTCCGACACTGCTCACAATGTGCGGTGTGTTTATTCCAGCCTGGGAATGTCTGCGTCATGGCAGAGATTTGCCGAATCGTTGCTGCACCGTTGCTCCCCCCAGTTCACTGCTCCTCTGAGAAGTGAAGTGAGGAAAGTGAAAGGCCAGGAGGACGTTTCTCATGGGAAGAACAAAAAAAATGATTTAATGCCACGAAACAGAATCCAATGAAAGGTACTTCGAATATCTGACTCACTGAACGTTATGCAGATGGGTTCCACCACAATATTCAGTTCTTAACATCCGCTCCAAGCAAGGTGTGATGTTGGAACTCTGTTCCCTAAGACGATGGGATGGAAGGGATGGGGTGCATGTCTGTGGACCGGGGGAGGAAACCCAACGCAGACACAGCGGAGAACATGAAACTCCACAGAGTTTGTCTGTTTTAAATCAGGATTCCAACCGGGAACGTTCTCGCTGTGAGGCAACAGTGCCAAACATCGCACCACTGCGCCGTCTGTTTTCATTTTGTCAATATACGGTCAATTTGTAGTCGTTAGTTGTGACCATGTGGAGCTATACTCATCATTTTGATCGTCATCAGTATAAGTATTTGGAAAATGTAAATAAAAATAATAACTTTATTCATACTGCACTATTAAATACAAGTAACACATGACTTTAGAATAGAAAATATAATATACAAAGTACTGTGCTGAATACAGGTTGTACCAGTTAACAAGTGTTTTCTTGAACAAACTGGTGTCGGAGGTGGAAATAAAGAAGTAAAATGGAGATGTGTGAAGGATAGAAGGTTAATGAAAACTATTCTTAGAGAATCACAGAGAATTCCCCACAGAACACAAACATTCAGCTGATTTTAACCCTGAGATATCCGATGAAAAGCCGTCACATGAAACCAGCCTTTTAAACGTGGATAAGTGGATTACACAGGGTTTTACATCCTCCATGCAGCGATCTTCTAAATATACCCCTCTAAGATTTGTGTGAGCAGCCGTCGCATTTACATGTTACTGAGTAAATACATACAACTCTCTACTACGGTATATTCAGATACACGGAAGGAGAAACTTGAACTCATTCATTTTTCTGATTAAGAAGTTCAGAAAACTCCAACAAGCGGAACTTTAAATTGGAAGAGAAAGTTCTTTCACCTTCTGCTGCATTATCAGTGATTTTCCTTGGTCTCAGGATGGAATAGGTTTGATAGAAATATTACTAGAAAAAACAGAAAATGTCTTTAAAGGCTAACTAATGGGTTTGTCTGCAGGTCATGTCTCGCCCCTCCGTGGAAATCAGTCCAGTAGTTTTTAAATAATCCTGCTGACAGACAATAAACCTCAGTAACAAGTAGAAGTTCACATATGGCAGTCCCCTTAAATTGAATCAAGCTGCACCAGATTGACATCTGTCCTCTAAATATGTCTGATTGTTGTTTCTTCAAGATGCATTAATTATTAATTATTTCTGGGGAAAAGTTTTGAAAATGTCAAAAAACAAAAGCCCTACTCCGCATTTTCAAAGTAACAGAAAAGAAACTCCGTGATCTGCCCCTTCATTAAAAAACTGAGTTTCTTCTTCTTAACGATGTGATTGAAAGATGGAGGCAGGAGGAACCGCTCACAGCTCCACTAACAAGATTAGAAAAATAAGTGCACTGGACAGATCTTTCGTGTTAATGTGAGAAGTGTAAAAACTTCTTGGATCATTATGAAACTGTAGCGGGACAAATTAAACTGCAGCGAGCCGCCACGGTCTCGGTGATTAATGGGAAACACTGATATTAATAAGAGGTACTTATATTTCTCACGCTTTAATACTTTTGCCTTTTTGCTCTTTTGTAAACGGAAATAATCTAATTTAAATCAAAGGCACGTGACGGCCAAGGGCATCAAAGCCTCTGCGTAAACAACGCTTCTCCATTTCGCACGAGGGTCGTCGTGATATTACCGTGAGTGGCTGTGATTTACAGCCTGTGATTAGCTGATGAATGGGGAGCAAAGTTACAGAGCTAAAAACCCTCCAGCCATTTGGAAGAGTCAAGATAATCCCGTACGCTCCGCCGTTTAATATCAATACAGTGGATATGAATTTCCTCATCCGGAAAAACAAACAGAAATGATGAATCGAGGACAGAATTACCATTAGAGGCATTGGATGTGGGAATTCACTGAATAATTCAACGTGTTTGTTGACGGAGGACGGCCCAGTATCTGTGTGATTGAAGCAGTCATAATATTAGACACATATCCGAGGTGTAATTACGAACACGCAGATTACACTGAGACATTTGTATAACGAGAAGAACCTTTGGTGATCCCTGTGAAGTTTGTGTGACTCAAATACAGAAAACCTTTTTAAAACGTCTCTCAAGGACACTTCACAGACATCATATTAAATATCCCCATAACTAAAAATGAGACTTTAAACATGTTGAATCAGCTGATGAATTTTACTTTTACCATTTATCGACTGTGTGAATGTGGATTTACAATAAGCAGGTGGGGGGGGGGGGGGTCTTACATCACACAAGCTCGTTAGTTAACAGAGGTGCTAACTCACACTAGCCGGATTCACACTCAACCTGTAGGTTGTTAACGAAGTGTGAAATATATAAGTTGTGGATCCAGTAGTTTTTCATTTTTAGACGGGTTGCAAATTAACTAAGGATGTACTGTTATTCTCTACAATTTATTTTAAACCCAGGGATCGTTATTCAGAGTTTAAAATCCACTCGTATGTTTTTTCTTTCTCTCGGTGGTACGACATGATTCGCTGGTTGAACCCGACGCAGACGACGAGCGTATAGATCTAAGCTTTCAGTCCCTTTGTGATATTTTCTGTTGCTCCCTCTCTTGAAACATGTGCATGGACTCCTTCAATGTTTTTCTGTTTCGCTGACAGTCGTCCAGAGTGGTTCCTTCAACGTGACGGTAAACTAAAGTGCAGCAAAGTGGGCTCAGCGATTTTCAGTTTTTTTTCCGCCTCATCGACTGTGTAGTGCGAAGGCGGCGGCTCGATGGTTGAATCATCCGCTCAAAACATCTGCAATTGCACAGGAAAATATCCGGTTATTAGATTTGCATAAGATCACTGTCGCAGGTTGTTCCTTCCTGCTGTTGTCACACTGTACGAACAACACTGCTCCATCAGATCCACTCAGGTGCGACATTCAATATCCATCTGGGATTTGGGAAAAATCTGGGGAAACATACTGATTAAAACAGTTTGATCTCCTGCAAACTGGAACCAAGTTCAACGTCTTCCGACTTCTCTCATCAGTTTGACCTTTGCTTCTTTTACACACATGCAGATTTTCTTGTAAAGGAGAAAACAGGTTCACACCCACTGGGCACAGTCGCCAAGAAAAGCATCAGTATTCCTTAAGAACGGCCAAATACCATGAACAGGGGTGTATGTTTTAATTAGCCAGCAATGACTACTGAAGGTAATATGTTCTAATTAGGCAGCAATCAACACAGAAAGTATAATATGATTAAATTAGCTATTTCTGACGATTGAAGGTCCTATATGTTTTAATTAGCCGGCAATGAAAAGCTCAGGATATATGTTTTAATTAGCACCGTCTCCTGTGGCCCTTCAGGTCTCCGGGCTTAAACATGAGGTAGAGTGTTAATCAAACGTGCAGAAATTAGACTAATTGTTTTCATACAGCGGTTCTCCTGTGGTACGACAGAAATAATCCTTTCACATCGCACATCTCTATCTTTCTTTTCTTTTCTTTTTTTTTTTTTTTTTTTTGTACTTTCAGCAGAGTTAGGTACAACTAGCGCAGGCTGGCCTACTTTCATCTGCTCCCCAGTGACACGTGGGCTTCTGCACGTATGCATATGAATCCATCCTGTAGAACTGTAAAGCTGTTGCATCCTGTTTGGATTTTTTATTTTTTTTTCCGCAGGAACACAACAATTAGCTCTTGTAACTTTGGAGGCATGAAGTTTTTACTGTTTTCCAAAAATATCAAAGTTGGTTCTATAACTGTCACTCCTTCTCTTTGCCCTGAATAAACCTCGTTGCTGATCAGCTCGGTCACTAACAAAAGAATCTGGGGAAAAACAGGATCATGTGCTTTTTGCATTTCTGTTTACATTACACTGACAGTTTCAAATTTGTGCGTATGTTTCTGTCAATCACATGATGAGGGATTAGTTTTGAATTATGTCTTTAAATTAGCAGGAAGTAGCCTAAAGGTAAAATGTTGTTTGATATTCACACAAACAAACATTAACTGTATATGAGCTGCTGCACATTTAGAAAATATTTTAGTTAATACATTTTAATACTCTATCAAGTGTCGTATTCATAATGATCATAATGAACTTAATTTCACTTTTCAAAACAAAATTACGTGACGAAATTAGAAATAAGTTTAAACTTCAACCATTATTAACCAAGAAGAAGCAAAATGAATAAAGTAGATCAATGTAAGACAATTAAGATAATCTAGTGCCATTAAATGAAATCTATTACTCTTAACAGTTTTCATTCCAGATCGTAGTGTTGTATGTGTTGTTGCTGTTTGCAGACCTGTTTGTAATTTGAAGTGTAATGAAAAACACCTCCCACGAGCCGCGTCAGTGTCGTAAACTGATTCTACTGTTCCTGAGTTTGGAGGAAGATCAGATGTGGCTCTTTGCTTCCTTCACTCGCTAAAATACAAGTTGTTGCAACGTGTGATCCAACAAGAGGAGCGTCTTCTACTTTCACCTTCAGGAGTGTGTTTTTTAATGTGGTGTGTTAAGTTTGCGCGCTGATGCGCCTCACACTTAAATCAATCCAACTTTTCCTGCCAAAGCAAACTTAGTGTTCACCCATTACCTGTTTCCATTTAGTCCCAGGTCTCAAGGCTCCGAACTGAGAGCTGTGGAATCTACAGGCCGTCGGGGGAGAAGGGAGAGAAGTTAAATATCGTGAGAAGGAAGATTACGAGCTGGAATATGTGGAAATGTGATTTAGGCACGATTGCTAAAACATGCTCTGGATCTGGTTTGGTCTGTTAACATCAATTAAGTTGAGAAACATAAACTGGGGAACACACACACAGACACACACAGACACACACACACACACACACACACACACACACACACACACACACACACGAATACAAATATGCAAGTCCATAAAAGTAAATACTTCATCCATGGATATATTGTATGCCTTGTCAACTCTCAGTCATCCTGTCTCAGTAGATCAGATACGTGTGTGTGTGTGTGTTTGTGTGTGTGTGTTTGTGTGTGTGTGTGTGTGTGTGTGTGTGTGTGTTTGTGTTTGTGTGTGTGTTTGTGTGTAAATGATTGTTTGGTTATACATGGCTGCTCTTTAACAGGAAGTGTTGTTGGCTTGATTGGTTCCAGACACTACCTCTCTGTCACGTTCGCCTAAACACACACACACACACACACACACACACACACACAAACACACACACACACACACACACACACTCCCTCCCTCACCTTCTCTCCTGTCCAGTCAGTTGAATTGATATCACCTCCACTAGACCATACACACACTGTGGGTATGTGCGGTGGCTGTGAGAAGGAAAATGGAAAACGAGCAGCGACTGAACTGGAGAACAGGTGCAGAGAGAAAGACGGAAAGAGAAAAGAGATAAGGACGTGAAGCTCGTTGGAAATGAGAGAAATAATGAAGTAAAAAAAAATATTTAAGAAAGAGAATGAAGTTAGACTTTGCACTGCCCCCATTACAGAAAGCAAATACACTTTGATTGGATTTCTTTCATCACTATACTGGCCTGTGTGTGTGTGTGTGTGTGTTCTTTATATCTGAAAGCAGATATTCATTCACTGAAATTAGTCATGTCCATGCTGTCACGCACAAGTTTTGAAAAGTTTAAATTTTCTTCTTTAAAGTCTTTTTAAATGAAAAATAAATAACTGGCAGTTTTTTCTCATGTGTTAAAAACTTTGTTAACGTTCTAGAATATGACTCGAGGTCTCACGTTATAATTTCTCCGCCTGCAGCGCAGGTGAGGCTGTGTTGGATGTGGGGGCTTCGGATTAAAACAATGTGCGGGTGAGATTAGAGGTATTTGTATTATTTTAAAGGTTTTTTGAAGTTTTGCGTCTGTCGGAAACATCAGCTTGTATTCTCAACACGTTCCCACTCGCACATTCTCCGGACATTTTACACGCAGGCCTGCGGTTAAGGTTTTATATAATGTTCTGAGCCACTGACTCTGACATTTGCGTTCTCACAAAACTTCCAGCGAGCTCGGTGCACGTCTGAAAGCAGCTGATGAGTTTGTAAAAAGAATCCGGTTCGTGAAGAAACTATCAGAAAACACTGCATCACGTCACGTCGCTCCACGACTTCAATAAAGTAAAGTTACTCCAACACGAACAGAAACTTGTTGCTGCCTGGTTTTTGTCTCATTCCTACTCGCCGGCATGAAGCATTTCGTTTGCATTGACATCGTGCTCTTTCAGTAAAGGTTAATGAGAGCCGGCTAATGTGCTGTCAGTGTATACAGAACCTATGGCCAGTCTATATTTTCAGCCTCGTCCACCCCTGTCTTTCTTTTTTATGCCCATTAGTCTGAAAGGTTACCAAACTATTACAGCCTGGTGATGGCTAAGGCCTCCACACGTGTCCGTACGGGTCAAAGTTAATTAACATCAATGTTCCCTGAATAAATGCCAGCTACTGTAGCTGCTTCACCGCGACTTTGGAGGATTTAAGTGGAAAAAACGTGATTTATCATGTCTCACTTGATGAATTTACCACCGTGCAATTTGCTTTTTGAGCCGAAATAAGCTGGGTCACTTTGTCACTACATGACAGTAACACCAACAGAATTATCAGTATCGTGTCTGGAGGCACACGCCATTTTATGCCAAAACACGGCACTGCCCGAATAATAAGAACACGAGCACGGCTAATAATAATAATTTGGATGAAAGACAGAAAGCAGATGCCCTCTTATTAATTAGCAGGGGACACAAACGATGACAAATGGTGGCGGTGGTGGGATTATCAGTGTCAGCCGACCCTGTTGCTCCGTTCAGGGTGTAATAGCAGAGGATAATAGCTTCTCAATTATTCATATTGCCCCCTCGCTCTGTGGAGAATACTGTCACACAGTCACTATATATCTTGATCTAATTAGCCACAGCAGAGACGGTGGACGGGGGGGGAGACGGAGGGAGGGAAAAGGGAGGATGGAGGAGTGGAGAAGGAGATCAGCAATAGAGGGCCAGAAAGGGAAGTTGTGGAAGTCGTGTTTTGCCTGGAAGCTTTGTAAACACTCTTCAAACAGTGTTTGTTGTGCAGAACTTCCTGCGTCTGCGGAACTCCTCTCTGCACGACTTCCACATTGTGTGTTTGTGTGTGTTTGTGCACTGTTGTGTTCACATATAGGCTGCGTCTCTGGTGAATAGGGAAGTGGCTTCATCATCGTCGTGTTAACAGCAGATGTTTTTGTTTGCTTGTCTCCTCCAACCTTCACAACTCAATCAGTCAAATCTCCGTCATTAAAAAAAACGGCACCGACAACACCAACGTTTAAATAACAACATAAAAGTTTTATAATTAGACCAGATGTTTTCTGAGCATCAAATATTCACACACACTTTGTTTTGTATGTGAGGTTCAGGGCCTGTTTTTTTTTTGTGCACAGATTTCAATTTTTGTTTTTATCATTTTTTAAACTATTTCACAGTTTGCTCATTCTGTGTCAAATCATCAGTGTCACAGATTTTCATGAAATTTGGAATTTTGATTTTCATGAGAAACCTATGGAACTGAAATGTCTTGTATCTCGGATCAGCAGTTTTACTCTGCAACAACATGGAGTCTTGGTGTATAAGTGATATAAGAAGTATCATCAGTAGAATCCCACTGATGTGGATTTTTAGGAAGTGGAAGAGACATGTCGGCCAAAATATATTTATCTAATAAAAGGAAAAATGGCTTTTACTGCTAAGATGTTATCATTATCAAACCCTTATGACAAAGATATGTAATTGAAACTCTACATTTTACAAGTCAACCATAAACTGGCGCCCGTCATACAGAAGCTGGAGTCGTCCTGCAGCAGCTACAGGTTCATTTCTGACTCTGTCTCTTCCTACGTATAAAAATGAAACATAACTATTATAAATAACTACAAATATAAAGATTTTATATCGTGCTTTTCTGGTCTTGATGACCTCACACACACAGTTTCACACATTAAAACAGTTCACTTATGTGCAACTCTTGCTCTGTCACACATCAATCACCAGCAGGGTCTATTTGGGGTTCAGTGTTTGGGATCGAACAGTCGACCTTCTGGTTAGTGAAACAATCCACTCTTTCTCCTGAACCACAGCCGCCCACAACAGTATGTAAAATGCACATCTGTGCAATATGAACAATATTTTAATTATTAGCATTGACATTGTGACAGGAGGGTTCATGTTCATTTAATTCAGGCTCAGATTTGATTCAAAGAGAAAACAGGTCTCACTGCACCAGAACTCCACCTCACTCTGTTCACATGCTGTTATTCTCTTATGAGCACAGACGCAGTTTCCTGGTTAACGCAGGGAAAGCGAACCTGACGTGTATGTGTTGTTAGTGCAGCTTAACCAGAGCTGACAGGTAAAACTCGGCCGGCTGCCGGTTATGAACCTGTAACAGCCTGATTCTGCAAAACGCTGCTGAGACGTGAAGACTTGAAAAAACAGTTTAAATAATAAAATGTGGGGAAAAGCAGGTAGATTAATATAAATATATGGTTTGTAGAGTAGATTGCAGGCTGATGACAGCGACTGCTGGAAAACAGGAGGTAATTAACAGACGTCTGCGTTCTGAAAATAAATCTTCACGTAAAAGAAAGTCAAGGAAACTAAGCAGACGGACGCAGCACACCCTCCGTCCGCTCGACTGAGAGATGAAATGGAATCTGAGATCTTAATCGTCACTCACACTAAAGCGTTCCACCTTTGAATTGTCTTGTGCATTTGCGATTACTGCAAAAAATCTTGAAAAATAAAACGGTGCATCAGGCTCAAGGATGTCTCTTCTATTCTGAGCCCTGGGTCCCGGCTGATAAATGAAGTGGCCAGTCAGGTTATGCTAATTGATGTCTCCTCTTTTGCTTCCTTCCTCTTTTCTCCGTAGTTCAATTACACTCATCCACCGCCATCCATCACTGGAATGAAGCTGGCTGTAGGGCTAAATTAAATGTGCCAATTTCAATTAGCCAGCGTGAGGCGGTGCGGGGGGGGACAGAGGTGACTGTGGTGGAAATTGGTCAGTGGAAGGGGGGAGGGGTTTGACGGTGTGGAGGGGTGTGGCTCAACGCTGCTCGGTTTCGTTGATTTGTAAAATATGCAGATGTGAAGCGATTATTGCAGCTGCATGAAGTTATTATAGACAAAAATATCGAAGCAGCAAAGGAGCATGAAACTCAGAGTTTGGTTAAAGATGGATGATGTCCTGTTGTCCAACACAATTCTTCTCAAAAGGTGATTTGTAAAAAGCCGACATGTGTCACGCCAGTGACAGAGACTGTAACTTCTGCACTGGATGCTAAAAGTGAAACCGATTCATGTTCTGTGCACAACCAGGAATCCACCGAGGCAGAGGAAAGCATGACGGAGCTGAAGAGTGACATGCATGCCAAATGAAAATGCTCAGATAAATAGAGCATATCAGCGGCTTATTAACAGTTATTAACTGTAGAGCGGTGAGGAGATGACGCAGGCTGAGTTCAATATTTGTAGACGTTTACCTGAAGGGTGAATTTAAGTTTCAGAACATTTGAAGCCTTTTTCTTTCTTTTTATCGCTGAACATTCAAGAAATTAGATTTTTATGGCATCATAATTAACTTTTTTTTTGTTAGAAATACCTCCAACAAAACTTTAATCTGCATTTTTATGTTGCTCATAAAACAATTGTAATGAATCTCTAGGTTAATCACTCAGATCACATCGACTCGCAGCCTCCAAACCCGATAATATATTCTGCACACACCTGGAAAGGTTTGCCACCGCGCCTCAGATCTTATCCCACGAAAATAAAATAAACTGCCGTCACCTCGGCTTCACGTGTGTTGTCAGAGCAGCTTGTTTAATAAGCACTAAGCCAAAGCCGCTCCTTTGTTAGCGGCTTGTTATTAAAGCCGTGGCGGCATGACGACGACAATCAGAGGAGTTTCTTTGTGTTGCGTCTGAAGCCGCTCTCACATGATAACTAGAAGTCTCTGGGCAGCAGACAGGAACCCCTGATAGATAATCTCGTCTTTACTGCGGACTGGCAGGCGGCCGGGCCGAGGAGAAATAATAATTTTCCCCCCCTTTTCTCTCTGTATCCTTGGTGACGGACCTGGTTTTAGCCTTAACCTCCCCCCCCTCTCCCTCCCTCCCTCCCTCTGGCTGAAACAGGCTGATACTTTACAGAGAAGTGATTTCAAACTTTTAAACGGTTTCTCTGTGACTTGTATATCCTCTAATTGTTATTCATAGCTCTGTCAGGGGAGGAGGAGGAGGAGGAGGAGGAGGGGAGCGAATGAGTAGAGGAGAGGGGAAAATGTCGAGGACGGACGGTGGAGGAAAGGGAAGGAGATGGGAGAGGGAGGAGAGGAAAGCAGGGAGGACGGAGGGGTGGGCGGGCAGAAGAAATGAAATGGAGGAGAAAATGAGAAGAGGAGAAATGTACACGGGTGGGAAAGTAGAAAAGAAGTTATAAAATGATAAAGACGAGAAAGGAGACGAGAATATTACGTGAATTCAAATCGTTCTTGTCATAATTGTTTCACTCGAAGCCACGAGACGTCCACACAGGGACAGTGAGGACTGATGGGTAAAACGTTTTTGAGTTTGAATTTAGGTCCTGAATCGAACCTCGACATGGAAACTGTAGATTTGTTTTTTCTTTCAACTCTACTTTCTACTTTCCAGACTTCACTCCGAGTCACATTAGAGATATTTATCGCTTGGCTCATGAAATTCGACCGATAGGATCCTTTCATAAACACAAACATCGGTGTCTGTCCGTGTACCGCCATGAAAACTTTTACTTTTTACTTTAAATTTTAAACAACAAAGTTTCGTAGTTTTTTTATGCTTAATGTTTTGTCTTTCACATACGTTATTCAAAGATTTGTGTTTTTCCTGAAATTAAATTCCTGCCGATCAAAAGCGGGTGACATTTAAAAACCAATCATGACCCAAGTGATTTATTAATGTCGTGTCATACAACCTATGTCACGTCGCCTCATTCTGAGCACAGACTTTCTTTCACAGAGTTTTCTTTGACAAATCAATTAACACGGTCTTAACTGCAGTTACTTTGCGCCCGAAGCTTCAATTATACACCTCGGTATAACCTGTCACACCCAAACCTCTGGAGACGTCACATGGACTCGATTAATCTCCCTGACTGAAGGAACGCTTTTCTTTTATGTCCCGGACACAGAGCAAACAGTGAGCAGAAGAACCTGTGCAGAGGAATTACTTATTATTAATAATATTATCGACACCTTTTGTTCCCACAGGCGGAAATTTCTGTCCAAGAATTGACCAAGACACATTTAAAAAGAAGCACAGTGTCACGAGAGCAGAGCGGCTGAACTCAGTCACAAAATAAATAGGTGCTTTATACTTTATGGGTCATTTGGGAGATTTCATTTCAGTGTCTTAGACCAAGAATAGAAGTAAATACAGAATAAATACACGTATAATACAAATAAGAAGAATCTAAAGAAAATGAATCCATCTATAATACAAATAATTGGAGAAAATCACTCTTGTTTTGCATTTGGTAAATAAATAAACTGTTATATGTCATTAGGCTGGAAATCATCAAGGCGTTAAAGAAACAATTTTAACTGAATTCAAATATAAACGACGGTGAAAGTGAATTTGAGATTGTGAATTTAAAATTATCCTTCAGAAGACAACTTAAGAACCGGACACAAAAACGGAACAGGGATGGAACCATAAATAAATACCTGCGCGTCTACATTTCCAGGTCGCTCGTCATGTTTAAGTTCACGTCCAAACTGAATCACTGAATCACCTTGTTTATTTTTTAAGATTTTTAACTGACCGAGTGCTGTATTTTCATGGCGGCGTACAAAGACTAATGCAAGCAGTGCTCCCAGCGTTTGGTTATTGCTCGTCCCTTTAAATTCTCTCTGTCCATCTGTGTGGTGTTTCGGTGCCAAGTGCCGAGCTCACAGTGCAATGGGACAAGAAGATGCAAAAAAAACAGTTTGATGGTTCCATTAAAATTAAGCATTTTGTGCTGAGAACAGACGTCTGCGTCTGTATCTGGTGCTACTTTTATCATTTCATCACCAAGAGGAAACTAAATCCATCGAGCAAATGTGGAGTAAAAGAATTCATCCAACGGCCAAGCGACTACAGATGAAAGTTAGCCTCTGTGGCTAACTCTAGCATATTGTTAAATATTTTTGAGTTTCTAACAACTGAAGACTCCAACATGTTCTCTGTCATGTTTGAAAAGGGAAGCGTGAGTTGAGGGGTATTCAGCTGCAGCATGCAACTTCACCACTAGGTGCCACTGAATTCTACACACAGAATCTTTAAGGGCCCGATGAACGCAGCGTCGAATTTGGTTTGATTTGGATAAACAGGCGACCGGCGCTGTGCAGCGGCGGCAGGAGGAGCTCAACATATTGATGAATCGGAGATTTCTGATGTCAGACGTGCACGGCTGTTTTATGACCTTAATAAAATCTGAATGACTCCACCCGGCTGCAATGTGACCCCATTCAGTGCGGCACTCCACATCCATCCTTCATGACATGCTCTGCTGTTTAAGTGTGAGACGTCAGATTAAAGCAGCTCATTAATCTTGTGCGTCACTGCCTCTTGTTCCATTTTCGGGCAAAAGCAGAATTCCTTGAATTTGTCCAAATGCTGTTTTGTCACATTTAACGATGCAAGTATTTATGACGTGGAGTAAAACTGAAATAGTGTGAGATTAAAGCAGTCGTGTAAAAGACGGCATGAGTGTTTTCATTATTTACTGCGATCATCATTGAACGAGTAAGATAGGAAGCCTCTGCACTGTGGCTGCAGACCAGAGCTGCTGTGTGTTGACGTCACGCAGCAGCTCTGTGGCCTCCAGACGACAATCTGATTTCCTGGAGAGGACTCTCTCTGCTCGTTAAGCTGTTGTTGTCATGCGCCGCTGATTGGCAAAGCTGCTTCAGAGCAATGAGACCGGTGATGTGAGTGAACGTATTAATCCCCACACCCACACCGGGTTGATATTCCACCTCAGCGAGCCACTTCTCACCTCGTAATGCTTCACCTACACGATCACAGCAGCAGGTGCACTCGGAGAACACCCACACTGCGTCTGCACCAGAGTCCTCCAGCTTCATTCTCCTCTTATCACAAAGATCATTTGTGGAAAATCTGCACTCGAGGATTTCCCCAGAATCGTCCACAGGAACGTGATGATGTTCAGATCGATCTTAAATTAAAAACCAGAACAGAGCTTTCATTCTTTTTTCCACCTGTTCAAGTTGTATTTTCATGATGACGTTATTACGCTTCATTGGTGCATTGGTGCCAGAGGAAAATGGACATTTGATGAAACAACTTATGGAGTGTTACGAAACACTTTTGCCATGTTTCTATGTTTAGCAATATTTTGCATCGGTATGTTTCTTGTGTCTATTTAACAAAAAGTTTCAGATTTTTGTTTTTATTTTGATATGAAGCATTTTAAGAAACTCTAAGAAATTACATCCCAGTTTAAAAAAAACAAACAAATAACGCAGGCACTGATGGATCATTTCTATTCAAAGGGTTAAATTCGCGTCAGAGATAAGTTCAGACATCTCACACTGTTGCTGTGGGTTTGAGGCTGTTGACTGAACGTCTCTGAGGCTCAGTGCTTGACGAGCATTGAGAGTTTCACTTTGGGAGTCGGTGACAGCTGATAGAGGAACAGACTGATGGCTGTGGAGGCAAAACGAGTTATGTTGTTATATTTATAAACGGATGAACAGAGACTCTCCATTATCCTGAGTTGCTGATCAACTGTACTGATTAAATCCTGGATCAACAATATGTCAGGAGTGAAGCTCTGACCGTTTACGCATCAGTCTCGTGACATCTTGCATTAATGCAGCACATCTGGCCCAATGTGTTTCCAGTGTCTGGTGCATTTTGAGGATTTTCCTAAATGCCAACGTTACCAAGAGAAGTAGAATTACACAGAAGAGTCCACAACAGCCTCTTTTAATTCTGCACTAATTCAGTAATGTTTGTTTGGACATTGTTCCGAAAGTATTGACGATGCGTCTAAACTTTTAATTTTCCCCCGAATCCACATAATCCCAGCTACACGCGGTGCTAGTTACGAGTTTGCTGCCTCCTTTGTAAGCGTACAGCAGCTGGAAAAATCTGCCCCCAATGAATCCACATTTAAATCCGTTAGATCCTGAATTATATTTGGGGCTGTAACAAGACTTTTAGTTTCAGTGCCTTAAATCTGCCAGGTTTTGTGTTAGTTTTCCATCAAGATCTCCAGATCCAAACCGAAAACCAGCTTTTGTGGAAATCTGTAGAGTAATTTTTGCGTAAACAAAATTGTCTATTGACTTTTCTACTTTAGCTTGCCGCTGCTATAGTAGCTTCCGTTTCTCACTGGAATATGTATCATGCAGTCACAAAGTCACATCTCGACACTGATTTCACCCATGCCCTGCGAGCTGCTTTATTTCTAAATAGTGAAAATATCTACATCACTATTTCGGGATAACATTGACCCCTCGGGACATTTTAATCCCACCCAGATAATTGCTTTGAGTTTCAAACCAGACCTTTGCTGCAGGCATCTCCGTTTCAGGTCCGACCATTAAACCATTGCAGAGGAAAGATAAAGCTGCAACAGTTGTTCGAGCCGTGCCTGTTTTCTTGTACTGCCGGTGCTGTGGTGGTGCAGTTTTCCCTGGTTTGCTATAAACCTCCAGTAAATTATTTTACCATCTGGATGACTGATTGAAATTACCGGTGTGCAAGGGCAGAACCAAATTTATCAGCCTCCCCTGGTAACACTCGGATCCACAGAGGGCTCCGGCCTGGATTACTGTGTAACCATTGAAGTAAAGAAACTCTGATCCAGAGATATGAAGGACGGTGATAAGAACACAACTGTGTGTTGTCACGATGAAGAAACACACACTGTGGAGGAGTGAGACGTTAGAAATGAACTAAAACGCAGGGATGATACCATTTCTATCTTTCTGTGTGGCTGCCTGGCTGGTTTGTCCCCCTATTCTTTAATCTGTTTAGGGTCTAATTGTGAGTAATGACGCTGTTGGCAATATGGCTTGTAGCTCAGCCAGCCCCACTGTGCCCACGCTGCATATCCAACCCATCTGTGAGCCACACACAGCCTCGGCAGAGCCCACACCGATACACACACCGATACACACACCGATACACACACCAAAGCAACAAACACCGTGCACACAGCCGCACAGAAACACTGCACGTGTGCACATACCACTGCAGCAATCTCCCTATGAAACACACACACACACACACACAGACACACAAACATCACAGCAAGCGTCAGTGTCGGCACGTTGGCTAACCAGCAAAGACGATTCATAACACACCAAATTAGCTTTAGATTTGCAATGAAAGATCAGTTCATTAAAAATGCATTAAATATGAGCGGGTTCAGTTGATGCTAAATGGAAGAAGGGAGGGGGGGATTAATCATGACTCTCTTTCTTCCCTTACCACCCCCACCCCCTTTTATATTCCCTCTCCTCCTTCTTCTGCGTTTCGTTTTGCCGCCAGTGTCGCCGCTCAAATGGCCGAAAATGACTCAAAATCTTCTTTTGTGTCGGAGTCAGTGCGGCGTGTGACCGCGGCGGTGCCGAGGACTCTTTTATCTGGGCCCAGTTGTTGATCCGATGGGTTCTGGACGTGAACCAGCCCCGTGTTAGACTTTTATAGTGGACTCAATCAGAGAAGAGATTTTTTTTTTTTTGGGGGTCCAATCAGAGAGTTTTGAATTTGGCAAATCAAACACCGGTGGCTCCAGTCGGATGATAGATGCGGTTTGTGGCTCCAGCCCAGTGTTTCACACATTTTCCTGATTTACCTGGTGACAGCGGCTGCAGACTTTTCAGTGTGTTGTTCCAAACTGCCGAGATCATTGTTGCATGTTCTCACCTCGGCCGAATGTATTTCCCTGAAAAGCATTCAGGGTTTCATATGCATCATGGCAGGCTTGCGTCCAGATTGCAGCACCAAGACATTCTTATCACAATGCCATTTTTTTTTGTTGTGGGGGGGGGCGGGGTATTAGAAATCCAACAACGTGAGCAAAAAGCAATTCTTTTTTTGTGTGCCTCCAGACCTGTCCCCTAATGCATGCTGGGATGATAGAATTCACAGGCTAAAGAACTGGCAGTGGTTTACTCAGGAGACAGCGAGGCAATTTGTGTACTGGACAGACTGAGACAGAGCAGGAGGAATGTGAGACACAAACTTATTCTTCCTTTGTACAGTGAGGTCGCAGCCTCCAAGTAATAATAGCTGAGGTATCGCACTGTCGGGGACGATTTCCAAACGGAGCAGGGATGTCGAAAAAACCAGCAAATTGGTCGATGGTGCCAAAACTGCTGAAGTTCCACGAGTCCTGATACCAAATTCAAAACCACAACAGAGCAGAGAACGCACATTCATTTACAAACGACGAAACAAGAGGACGTTAGACAATCTAAACATTGTGTGTTTAGCGTCACTGCAACATTTTGACGTTGTGTTAATACAAAGTCAACAACCGAACCCTGGATTCTGTGCACTGATCTGGAAACCAGATGCCCGATCTGTCTCAGCTTTGTTTGTTTCCTCCTCACATTTGAAATGCTTCACGGCATCGTTTACATATCCGGCTTTTTTTATTTTTATAACTGCTCCCACATGATGTGCGTCAAATGCAGAAGATCTGACCTCTCGCTGCAGCCATGCTTCCCTGTAGAAGTTGATACTGAAAATATTGGTTGTTGGAGAATCCAGCTGTTTCGTGTTGTCCTGTTATAATCGTATTATTTATCTGAGTTTTTGTTAAATCCCCAAATAAGCTTCAGCTGAATGACAGATACGAGAATCTGCTGTAATCCCGAATGAAACAGTTTATATTGGATCATATAAAAATACAAGAGCTCGGTGCAACTAAACATTTCTGTCAGAATCTACATTTAAAATTAAGATTGTATCTCCGAGGGCGGGGCCAGCCTGTAATCCGGGTAATTCTATCTCTCTGGCCTTTTGTGTCCGGTCTCCGGCTTGGTGAGAAATTAAAGAGAAGCATCCACAGGCTTCTCTGTAGTGAACGCAGCTTGTAGAAATACATGACATGTTCCTCATCTGACCTAAAATGATCCTGACGAAGAAGAATTGTAACTTCTGACAAACATCTTCCGCAGAGGTGTGAAAGTGAGGAGGGAGTTAATGTCGGCCTTTCTCTTCGTGTTGTTGATCTTCTGGTCGGGACTCGTCCTGCTCCTCTCTGTGACGACCGGAGATTCACCGCACTGTTGTGGATTGTAGGGACGGATATGTGGGGAACGGGACCAGAGCAGAGGGGTGGGGGGGGGGGGGAGCAGTGGCTCTGCTGCAAAGCAGTGTGGGGGTTAAGGGATGGAGAGATGATGATTATGGAAATGAGCAAGATTAAACAGGCCACTGATTGCTTTTACATAACCTTCACTCACTGATGCACAGGCTTTGTCCGTATACACACACACACACACACACACACACACACACACACACACACGCACACACAAAACCCGGGTGCAGTTTGATTTATCAGATCCCAGAGGTCAATACGGCTCCATCAGAGAGCCTGCCGTCCCCTCCCTGTGTTCGTGTGCATGATTTCATTTCATTGTCCATGCGACAGTGCAGCAAGCTTTGAGGTGGCAACATATTGATTCCACAAACAAAAGAGATGTGCGTCCATGTGTGTGTGTGTGTGTGTGTGTGAAGGCAATGACCTGCAGACGTGGATCTATACACGTGACGAGCAGCAGGCCCCTGAAAATGGTTTTCATCTTCCACATATAGAATCATTCGCATCTTGATGTGTTTGATAGATGGACAAAGACGAGAACTCATCACTCATCCCATGCATTGAAGCATCGTTACATTTACAGGTGCATTCAAAGCCATTGTCTCAGATGCTTTGCTTTTTTTTTTTGGGACAAACCAGGATTTTCTCGTATGCTGCATCACTTGCAAGGGGATTTTATTTTAAGACAATTCTGCCCATAGGCTCGACTGCTGTTGAGTCCTCTGAGGATTGTTTTAATCTTCCCCATTACACGGCTTTAAGTACCAAACCAGATTCTGACACATAATAGTCCAGCTGGTGGCTTCAAACGGTGATAAGCTTTTAACTTAACTAATTACCAACACAACCTTCAATTTCTCTGGAACTGCATAAAAAAAACTCCTCCTTGTTCTCCTGGTGGACGTGCAGCAGGTGGAACGCAGCTCAGAGTGAGCTGTGCTCGTGATTAACCTGAGGGCTTATTTTACAGTTTCGTTATCAAAGTACAACAAACAGATTTAAATATGTGATGGAATTTGTCATTTGTTCTTTAAACTTTTGTTTTAAAAAAAGTAACCGGACCTCATCTGTTGGTGTCTTGTACGACAGATATTTGGAAAATGGTTGCTGCCAAATAATAAAGTCTTATCCGGACCGAAATCTAAAAAAATAACTAAATCCCCAAATAGATAGAGAAATGCACAAGTCGATGAAACCTCCTCTGCTGCCTCACAGGCTGCTGCACACAAGAGGATTTTCAACTCTTGACTGATTTTAAAAAAACGTGGGAGACCAGAGACATAATGACATATTTAACCAATGTTCAATCTTATAATCTTCACACTCTGGACGATTTGGCCAGAACCACACACTTTTCACATAAACTCGAAATATCTTCTTCGTCAGTTTTTTTTTTTTTTTTTTTTTAGGGCGGTTTGCAAACAACTTTTAGGGGTCGGCAAAGCAGGCGATTGCTTTTTCCATCTGTCCACAACAACAACAACAAGTTTGTGAGAACACTCTGAACTTCTATGATCGTCGTTGTACAGGAGACTGCAACAACACCGTGTTTGGAAACGAGGCAGCTGCCAAAAGCTTTGTTATCTTAGGTTTGGTTGAAGACTTAAGATATGAAGATAGGAATGATGAATCATCATGAACCTGTAAAGTCCCTTGAAAAAGCTCCCATGTGCTATAAAGTTGAATACAAATCAAGATGTTCCTTCAAAGAACCTTTTGTTAAGAGTTCACAACAGTTCTGAAAAGTTTTCTAAAGTTTTCTGAAGTTTTATAATCTTGAAGGAGTTTGTTCCTCACTTCACCATCTGTCTAATGCCTGTTGGATGGAGGTTCACGCTGAAGGATCCGTGTAAGCTGCCAAACCGAGCGACTGAATGCTGCATAGTTACAAAGCGTTGTATCGGCTGACTCCTTAAATAACGCACTAACTTTCAGTCTGGGTAATTAATGTGCTGTGACTGACTGATGGGTTAATTTACCGTGCGAGCGCTTGCTTGCTATGTCACTATTTGCGGTGCATTCAAGGACATCCAGTTGATACAACAACACATTCCCCATGCATTTAACCAACTTGCAGACTCACTGGCAAACTGAATGAATAACTACATTACCGACTGGCTGCCTGACTGGTTAATTAACTTACTGTCTGTCTGTTTGTAGTGCACCCAAGGACATCCATCCGGCTTGTACACAAACTATTTCACACGCACACACACACACACACACATCTCTCCTCTCTGGAGTGACGGGAAGAATATTTCCCTGTTTACTCAAGTGCCACTTCGTGATTAAAAACTAATCAGGCTTCAGCCAGCCTGGGATCCCCCTGCACACTGACACAGAATGAACTGAAATTATCTTAACAGGGGAGCGAGAGGCAGACATGTGCACGTGCGGAGAGACGGATGAAAGAGTAAAACGAAGCTTTGGGAGGTGGTGAGGTGAGGATGCAGATGGAAAGGAGAAAATAAATTGAGATGAATCAGAACTTTTCGACTCGTCCTCACTAATAACGTGGAGAAATCCCATCGCGGGACCATGCACCGATGTCGTGCCGAGTTCTGGCTGCACCGCAAGGACGCTAAGAACTTAATGTTTTTTTTTTTTTTTTTTACGCTGGAGTCCGGTCTAATGATGGTGGACGAGTCAATGTGTTTGTGAGAAAGAGAAAGTTATAATGGTTACTACTGTGTAACTACTGGTTACCTTAGAGAACTATGACCACATGGTTTACATCTCTGCAGGGTTCTTCTTCTTCTTCTTCTTCTTATTAAAGCCATGAAAGTAAAATTCAAGTCTGATGAAAAGAGATGGCAGATGATCGTATTAAAATCTGAAAAGAATTGACTTTATGTCACACGATTGAGAAGATCTGTGAGTAACGAGTTATGAGTAAGACGTTATGGTTCCACACTTACAACACAATCTGTAACTTTCCGAAAATGTCGTCATTGTGTAAAGTTTAGCAACAAATGAAAGCAGAGACCAGGAGCTCTGGCTCAAACACACACACCTGCTCTGGGATGACCAGGGAAAGACAAAGCAGCAGATCAGCTCATGAGACACAGAAAACAGTGTGAACTGCAGATTAATCCAAACGGCTGCTTCTAACAAAACAATGTCACTTTAGGACATCACACACAAACACAAAGCTGAATACAAAACTATTCAGACGGGAACATTGTCCTCTTTGGACAATTACACAAACACACACACACACACACACACACATTCTCTCTGTGTCCACTGTTTGTGGAGCAGAATGGCGTCTGGCTCCGAGGGGATTCATGGAATTAAGGTATTTACAGATTGAAATAAGCAGGATAGGAGGACGCACTAATTCTCAGTCAGAAACACACACAGCTGACGCAGAGTCGCTCACATTCACACCTACACACAATTTAAAGTCTTTAAATAAACCCGTTCTGCAGAAGTCCCCTGGCCGAACCGGCATTCGAACCGGGAACCGTCTTGCAGTGATGCTAACCACTGTTGCACCGTGCCGGCCCATATGCAGAAATAATAATTTCAAGTTACCTTTTTCAGATGACTCTCCATCATTGATAAATCCATAATATATGAATATGAAAATACTTTTTTTCAATTTAAAAGTTGAACTAACACGGTTTTTTTTTTTTTTTGATCAACAGGGAATTGATGTGGCCAAAAAAATAAACTTTTTAATATCATCGCATAATTTAATTTACTTATCTCTGCTGCATTTAATCTTGTTTCAATCCTTTTACCTAAGGTCACATCTATTCCCACTAGCCTTCCCCAAAAACTAGAGTGAAACTAACAAACAGATAAAAGTTAACTCATGAACTCATGGTCTGGTTTGAACTCTTAAACGTCTCCTTTCTTTCTTTAACCAGACAAACCCGAGTGTCCTTGCAAACGCATCTGTCTCTCTCCCAGCTGGAGATGCTAAGTTTGCATAAACAGATGCAAAGGTTCACTTCCCCTCTGCCTTTTTGAATCCTCCCCTCTTCTTGAACCCTTTACAGGTTCTCTTCTTCCTCCCTCTCCTCTCTCACCTCTGTCTGACAGACACAACAGTTTACTCATCCTCTTCCTTTTTCTGATTGATTCTCTGTCGATTTCCCTGCGTCTCCTCTCTCTTCCTCCCAGTGGGACGCAGTGAAAGCAGATTCAGTCAGGTGCAGGAGTTCACCTCTCCTCCTCCACCTCGCTCCTCCGCAGTGGGACCACGATAAGCAGAGGCACAAAAGTTCACTTGTTTATTTTTCTCTCCTTCCCCGGTGATCTTTCTTCCTCTGTTATTTGCTCTCCCCTTCTTTCCACGTCAGATATTATCTGTTCTTCCTTTTCTCCTTTTTGTTGATCTATCACAAACAGCCGGACCCCAGTATCACTGACTCTGCTGTTGCTATGCTGCAGAAACACAGTCACCTCTGGGTAAATCACAAAGTGGCTGCAGCAGAGAGGACTGACTGAGACAATACAGACACTGTTGAGGGAAATCATGTGGAAACACCAATATGGCTATTGTTGAATATCAATTAAATACTGTGTCATAAAGGGATTCACTATTATTTCCACATAAACCTGTAACAGTAGAATTATAAATTCTCAGTGACACATCTGCAACATGGTCGAAGCTTGAGTTTTGTTTTCTCACTCTCTGGTCAACCGATGAAATTAAGGTAGAGAAGCACCAACAACACAAGCAAATAAAATAATACATATTTTACACAACCACATTAAAACATCTACGTCAGAATGTTTAAAAAATATATAATGATTGATAAAAGTGTTAAAATCTCCACATTACAGTTTGCTTTCACTTCTTCTTTTGTGTCGCTGTTTTTCTTTAACACCTTTTGTTGTTCCTCTTAAGTGCAGCCTGACCTTTCTCAGCGTTGCTCCTTGAGGAGAGACTCAGAGATATTGTGTGTGTGTGTGTGTGTGTGTGTGTGTGTGTGTGTGTGTGTGTGTGTGTGCATGGCAGTTCTTAATGATTGTGGTAAATGAATACTGTGCTGTCTTAACAAAGGTGTGTTTGTGGAATCTGCCAGTGGCTTGAATATGAATGTGATCACAGAGAAACACAAAGCCTGAATAATTTGTCTTAGTATCACTTGCAGCCACACAGTCAACAAATAAACCGACAATACACTGTGGTGTGTGTGTGTGTGCGTGCGTGTGTGCGTGTGTGTGTGTCCACAGGATGCCTATCAGGCATAACATGAAATGATCAAACAAAAACAAGATCACATGAATTGACGAGAGCAGATTGTGTTGAAGTTTTGGAGGAAATGTGCTGAATTTTTAGTTTGAGAAACAGATCGATGAGTTTGAATGATTAGCAGATTCAAAGAAAAGTGATTTAACACCTGGTAATTCTTTTTGATTAGGTCATCAACCAAGCATGTGCACTCGCATGTGTTTGCTCAGTGCAGCCTGTTGCTTTGTGTTGCACTATGAGTGAGTCAGGTTTGGAGGTTTTACCACGTCCGCCTCATGAACGAAGGATCTGAGCAACAGCTTAGTCCCATTGATTATTTTATATCATGTGTGAAAATCTGTCCCGCGTCTCAGATTACTTATAGAAAGACAGATTCATTTCAGAGGAGCCAATCCCAGCTGACTCTGTTCTCTGGACCAGTTGCTGGCATATCGCAGGGCATCAGACTGAAACAATCATTCACACCCCAACCTGCAAGTCTTTGGACTGTGAGAGACGCTGGAGCACCTGCAGAGAAAACCACACAGACATGGGGAGAAAATATCCACACAGAAGGAAAGTTCCAGCTGACACAAAGTTCACTCCAACACACATTTCAATGTCATTTTATAAAAAGAGCATTTATTTCAAAGTTTTTTTTCGCTTCGGAGATAGAAGCACATAGTAAAGCAACAGTACAATGTTCAGAAAATATAAGTGTGATGCTGTAACATTTTTTAATCTTATCTTCTTAACATGTTTTTGTTGTAATACTGGAATATTCTGCATGTATACTAAAATAAGAACTTTTAAAATTGTACAAATCGGTACCATAAAACTTGACAGAGAATAAAAACGAGGCGTTCTCTCGCTGCAACAAACACAGATTGCTAGTTTTTCTCTTGAACAGGGAGAAAGAACGACAAAAACGCCAAATAATGTAAAAAATAAAATAAAATAAAGAAAACAAAAGAGGTTGTATTCACACAGGCATAAACCAAAGCTGAGATTTAACTTTTGGCAGTACATTTCTTATAGCTGTCCAAAACTGAAAATCATTTACCGCGTTCTCTCTCCACGTTGAGACAACTTTACATCTGAGCTGCAAAAAGTTAAACATGAATTTGTTCCTGTGTAGCTGCAGCCAAAGAAAGAACAATTATTGTCATAATAATGATAATAATAATAATAATAATAATAAAAAAACAACAATAATAACCATAATAATATAATAACATTAAAAAAAAAAGAGATTGAACTAGAACCTTCATGCTCAAAAAGGATGTTCTGGTTTCCGCCCCTTCGTGTACGTGGCTCCAACAAAACACACTTTGTGTAATTTTTCCGATGTGCACGTTTTATGTTCAAAGAGCAACACGTGTTGATACAACAGATGTCGCTGCCAACATAGCTGGTGTTGGGAAAATAAACACAATGCACATTTTCTCGGACGACATTTACCACGCTGGCAGAAACAGTTCCTTCTATATTCTCAAGGTCCAGTGTGTAAGATAGAGGTGAAAGGATCTATTGGTTGAAATTAAATATAGAAAAGAATCCTAGTGATGTTTCCACTTGTGTGTTTCATCTAAATTGTACGAATTGTTGTTTTCTTTACCCTAGAATGGGCCCTTTATATTTAAATACTTTATATTTACATCGGGGAGCGAGCCCGCCATGTTTTTTTTTTACAGTAGCCCAGACTGGACAAACTAAAAAACCTTTTTGAAGCTACCACAGGTTCTCTGTCATGTTTGGAAGGCGAGGGTGAGGTGAGGGGTGTTCAGCTGCAACATGCAACTTCACCACTAGATGTCACCGAATCCCACACACTGAACCTTTAAGAGTGCACGAGGTGCAAGTTGGATCCTCAGAGTGATTTACCACATGTCTGCACATTGCTCTGTACATACCTAACATGGAGAATAGTTTGCTTTCTGAATATACTTTTCAAGTTACAAAAAGAAACGGAAAAGAAGAAAAAAAAATGGAGAATGCACTGCGTTGCAAGAGTGTCCATTAAGTTTAAGGCGATTTTTAGAGCTCACAGGTTTTTACTCATTGTGATTGATCATCATTGGTGGACTCCGAATGAGCGTGTGATCATTCATTGGTGGACTCGGTAATGGGAAGTGATTGTTGATGGGAGGGGACACGGGGGCGTGTACGGGGTGGACCGGGCGGACGAGGCGTCATGTCTTCTCTGCGGTGAAGAATGAAAACAAAGAATCATCCACAGTTTTAAAATTGAATCCGTGTTTTAGTTTGTCTCTTTTGGGGAGTACAAAAAACAGGTATGTGAGGAGCATTTTCATAGATACTCGATCCTCGCGTGTTCGTTTGTCTGTGTGTAGCTACTGAAGCTAGCGGTCTCTATTGTTCCTCTTGTTGTGTTTACCCCTGGAGTTGTTGTTTATTTATTATAAGGCCACCATACTGTGAGGATGCTGCGAGCATCTTCAAAGTATCAACAACCCAGAGTCTGTCACGCCATCGAAATCACAGTACCTGCTGAATTCTGCACACACAACAACACGTTTGAAAAGAAAGCATTTTGTTCGAGTCTACCGACGCATTGGTACCTTTCGTTTCTTTTCCATAAAAACAGGCAGTTGCTGGATCCCACGCTAACTTTCTCTCTTAAATTGCTCTATCTCTCGCTTCCTCTCTTTTTCTAGCATGTCTTTTACATACATCACAAAGAGAGCTACCATGTGACCTGTTAAGACCACTCAGGAACCTGCTAAGGGACTAAAATCTCTTTCAGAGGAAGGAGGTGAATCCAGTCCACAAAAGTATCTAGGAACTCGAATAAACATTTTTGCTATAAGCAAGTAATTTTGATCATACAGCAACATTGTTTTCTCCCAGCAATTTACTTACAAACAGACAAATGGTGACATAACAAATCTCCCAGCCCTACAATGCTCAAGTCTGTAGAAATAGAGAGAAGGAAAGAGATATAGGAGGGTAAAGGAGGGAACCGGGGGGAGGTTTGAGTCCAAGCGTTCATTATTTGTTCGTCAACAAACCGTCTTGGAGGACCGAGGAGGTGCCAGGGAAGGAAGAGCTGTTAACGTCCATTGACAGATTGGCATGAACGGATCAGTTGGTAACAACCGACAACTGGGAGGTGTTAAGCCTCAGTTAACAAATCCTCATGGAATCAGTAAATCAGAAATCGGGGGGCGTCCACTCAGTGAGACCACTGTTAAGAGTCTTCACCGTCATCGGCATCGTTAATGGAGCCTTCTTTGGTCCCGTACAAATCCGCCAGCCTCTTAAACCTCGGCCCCCAACTCTGCAGATAGTCATAATCCAAGTCAGACTCTGTTGTGACAGACTCGAGGGAACTCAATGAACCAGCCAATGATCCTCTGCCTTCGTAGCCGTAGATCTGAATGGAGTCGTAGGGGGGTGCGGTCGGGTCGCTGTCGGCCTCTGCAATTCGAGTCTTGATGAAGTCATCGACGTCGACGCTGTTGGCTCCAGTGTGGCCAACGCCGGGCCTGATGGGATACTGAAGCTCTGGTTTGATGTCCTTCCTTGGCAGGAAACCATTAGCACCATCTGGGTTCTGAAAAAGCAAGAAGGAAAGCACCTGGCTTTAGAGTCTATCACTCAGATAAGGATGAACAGAGACAGAGAGAAAGGAGGGGAAAGCTGAGTGAAATGTGTATTTATTCACTGGCAGCTGATCCATCTTGGTCAAAAGAAATAGAAACGTAATGTAAAATAGAATTGTGGGTTGTATGAGCATTTTATAATCGGCATAAACTGAAAGATACAAGTGGAATAAAAAACAGCATATAGAGATAGCAGGGTTTTTATTACCACCCCTCTTCATACCTGCAGCGTAGCGATGTCGAAAGCCTCCGTGTCCTCCTCGCCGCCTCCCTCGTCATCGTAAGTGATGATATTCTCCCTGATGTCCTCCTCCTCAAACACTATCAATGGCTCCTTCTTCTGACGCCTCAGTGCAACAAACAACACCACTATAGCTGCCAAAGAAAGACGCACCGTTACAAAACTGCTCTGCCGCCAGAGATTACGTAACAATCCGCACACAATCTTTGTTGAAAAGTAGAAAAGCGAGCGTTAGATAATTAGTATGCACCGTGGGAGTTGGTGTAATTAGACCTCGGACGGTTTAATTAATGTAATCATCGTGCCACACACACACACACGCTATTTTAATTGCAGGGGGTTATCAACATTTCAGCTTTTTAAAGAGTTCTCGGTTGTGTCGTCCTCACAGTGCAAGTGTACACTCGCACTGTGAGGACACAATGAGCAAGTGCATGAAAACAGGGCGGCAGATAACTGCGACGTGGGTTAACTAGTGGGCTGAGGGAGAAATTAAAGCTGGAGACACAGTTAAGGACTTTAGAAACAATTAACAAATTACAGAAAGCGAGTCGTACACATTTTCACAAAAAAAGTCAAAACAGAACAACAGAAGCATTGTTGGTCCTCGTGCAAAGCACCCACACTAAGTGATGATGCGAGGCTGAGGTGTGAAAGCGATGCGCGAGCGGCTGGAACACGTATGACCTCTAATCTTAAGAAGAGCTGAAACGATTCAGCGGAAACGAGGACGTGGAGGTGGACAGCCTGACTCAGTCACACCAAGTTTCAACTCATTGCATAAGAGCTGATTTCTGTTACTGCCAGTGGGAGCTCTTTATTTAGACTGCGGCTCGGGACAGAATTTTCTTATCCGAACTCATTTTCTGTGTCCGAACCCGACACAAGCTCGAGGATTTCCTCGATTACAGGCACGTGCAGCATGAAAAATCAAGTTGAGTGGAAAAAAAATGGAACTTACCCAGCAGAATGACAATACAGGCCAGAATAGCGATGAGTGCCCCGGTGCTGAGACCCGCGGGCAGGACGTAGGGCTCCACGTTGCAGGAGAGGATGGTGTCTTTGCTGTCACAGGAGCACACTCTGATGGTCAGCGTGTTGGTGCTGCTCAGAGGCGGTGAGCCGTTGTCGTTTATCTCAATGGGAAGGTAGTAAACGTCCTGGGTGATACGGCTGAATCCTTTACGCAGCACATAAACACTGGCTGTGCTGTCTGCGGAGAGACAGATAGACGTAGTTAGCATAGATAGATCAGCAGGTAGAATGATGGGGAAGTAGTGAAATATGAAAGTAGGTACATGCAGCAGAAATTGTCTAAAATATGTGTTTAAACTTTTAATCAGCTTGGACTCATACAGCAACTTATCCACGATTACCTAAACCATGGTTCTATTGTTTCATTTATCTATCGTTCTATCTATTGATCTATCTATTGATCTATCATCCTGTCGTCTGTCTGTGATAAATGGGGATTCAAGTTAGACTCCTTGCATTTTTTTGTGTAGTACCAGGAAACCCCTTTGAATCCTGTACTTTCCTTCATGCTGATCATTTAAACCTCAGCTCAACACAGTTTACAGCCTCCTGTCCTCCTTCTCTTTCTTTCTCTCTCCCTCTCTTCTTTTCTTTTAAAATTCTCTTCCAGCGCTTACAAAGCGTAATTCAATCAGGTGCCCCCCTAAGATATATGTACAGACGGACAGGGACCCCACCGCAATTAATGCAGCCCGCAGGACGTGTGCGTTTGTGTGTGTGAGAGAGAGTCGGAGCACCTGCTGCTCCCTACAAGCTACTTTAAGCCTCCATCTGGTTATGCTTTGATCTAATCTGAGTGAGAACGGGCGAGGGCGGGAGAGAGGGAGACCAGAGATGACGACACACAGAGATCGGCTGCTAGGAAACGCTAGAAACCAGAAGTAAGAGAGAAGCAAGAGATGACAAAATAATTGGAAACTGTGAAAAATATAAATTTAAAGGTCATGCACCTCGGTTGTCTTTCAGGGAGAAGTTGTGGTTGTGGGCGACTTCGGGAGCGAGGCTGAACGTGAAGTGTTGCCTGTGAGCCATCTCGTCTTTGTCCACGGCACTGACTGTTTCAATAACCTGAAACACGCAAACACACACCGAGGTCAACACAAACACACACATACAAACACATGCATATGCAGAAAAAGGTAATTAGAAAAAGGAAGTTTAGGTAAATTACGTACCTTCCCTAGCGTGACCGTTTCACACATGAGGACTTCGTTGTTGGTTGCAAACTCTGGGGAGTTGTCATTCACATCTTTCACCTTGATGTTAACACGCACTTTTGTGTCTTGGTGGTGGCCTCCTTTAAACACACACAGACACACAAACAGAGTTTATAAGTCAAAATCATCAGAATTCAGCTGTTTATGAAAATACAAAGAAGTGTCAGAGGATGTCATTGGTGCCTGAATGTGCGATGCCTGATTGCTTGTTTTTCTACTAATCCACGTTTGGCGCCGGCCGAACAACAAGCTGACTGAATATTTTCCAGCGAGATTGCCTGTCAATCACTCTGCCTCTCAGACAGCCGCGTGTCCTCTTTTTTATTTGCAAAATTACAGACATGAGTTTGAGAGACGTCAGGATTTTGCAGTCAGACAGTCTGCCACTGTTTTTAATGTGCAAGGGTAACAAACGTTCCGCCCGTTGCGCCCTCAGAGTTACGCCTGCTGCAGACTCAAATGAAATAAGACTGAAAGAGAGCAGAGTATTTTTCTATCTGTCCATTGGTCTAAAAAAAAAAAGAAGAATTACACTCTCCGCTCTTCTTCGTTGCATATTTGCAATTCTATTCAGTATGATTTTTCCACTACCCTGTCATTACTAGGCATTTATTTAGCTTCCCAGGGCCTGTCGGCGGTTAGCGTAGCCTGCAATGGTCCTAGCTTTGTGGGCGGCAAGCCCGATTCCATCTGGCCGTCTGGCGTCGAGCACGCCACAAGGAAACCACGCGGCGCTCTGCTAGTTTGAGCCCCGACCACAGAATACCAGGGTGGGGCCACTGTGGCTCGCTGGCTGCAGGGTTTGTGGGGCTGGAGCCGGGGGAAAGAACGCTCCAGTGGGACTGTGGGTCAACTGGCATTCCCCTCTTTTATCCCCCCTCTCTGGGTGTATAGTTAGCAGGAGTGTTTGTGGTGGTGATGGGCAGCGAAACGTTCCAGTGGAGCCTCAACTGTAGTTTTTCGCGACATCAAGGGCTTTTTTGTTTTACAGAGCATCCTGAGTCGCTGAGTAATAAACTGTTTAATTAAAGTGAACAGTCTAATAAAGTTGAACTGTTAGTGGTGTCTCAACAGCTGGTTGCACTTTTCAGTTTCTTTCATTTCGTCTGATTTTCTCTCTGGCTGCTTTTTTTTTGAGCATCTAATACCTAAAACTTTTAAACCAAAATTAGCAGGTATACATGCGTAAATCTCAAAAAAAGCTATCGACTTCGTCCTTTTTTCCACCGATGCGTCATGTTCGACGTCATGAACGCAGCAAAGACTGAGACGCTGTCTTGCCAAATGTGTGCGTTCACATTTCGACCACTGCCGATCGAAGCCCATAAATATCTACTGCAGAGTCAATGAACAGGGAGTGAATGCAGATCTGGACTTTTTTAACAGTGTAAAAAGAGCTTATGTAACAAAACTCGCTGTAAAGTCTATTAAATATTTGGTGTCGCATATTTTGCTTGAATCTACTCTGGGATAACTTGCATCTTTTAAAACATAAGAAGCCGCTGGGACAACCGCACATGATTGCAATATATTAATGTGCCGACCAGATACTGAACACTAATTCCGAGCAAGAAAAATCCAACCAATAAGTATTTACTGTAGAGCAAACTCCACAGAGCCAATCCCTCGTGACTTAAGCTGAATAAATCATTAGTTTACCAGGACTCGCACAGCTCTTCACTGACATTCATATAAAAAATGCTAACTTCCGTCTCACCCTGGAGGACGAGAGAGCGGCTTGAATCAACTTAAAGTCGATGCACAATATGTCGTGGAGTTTATCCAGTGCTGCAGAATTACAGGTTCCTGCTCTGGATGCCAACAAATGTACAGCCTGGTGCCTGTGTGGGAATTTTCCATCTGTTTGTATCATCTTAGAGTTTCTCTCACCATCCCACTGCATTATATCTACTGTAGAACGATTCAGCTGCACAAACCACACAACAGCCACGATCAGATACAGAGGGACAGTGGCTCTTTAGCCAGTCGCTCTCCTGGAATGACTGGAACGTCAGTTAATTAGTGCAGACGGCCGCATAGCCACTGTGTCACCTTACATTCCTCTGCATTTGGTTTGAGTTTTAGTTTGTAGCTTGTATTTGAGACAAAGAAAGAATTAGGGACAGACCCACATCCCCACACAGATTCAGTCCCAATTATGCATAACGCAAACTCTACAAGTGTCTCGCTGTTACAGTTTTTATCGTGGATCGATTTGAAAAGTCTGACAACGATCTCCTGCACACGGCCCCTAATCAGCTGTATGGTCCCTTTTCAAAGTTTTAAACTCATTCTAGATTTGTTTGTGGGTTTGCACTCGTACCTATCTCCGTTGCAGACACAGATATGTTATGCCAGGCCTGTGCTTCTCTGTCCAGCGGTCTCTGTGTGGTAATCCTGCCGTCTTCTGTGTTTACGGTGAAGAACTGCTCAACGTCTGTGTACCGAGGGATCATGTACCTACACAGAGAATGAACACATGATACAGAATTACTCATGGTTGTCCTGTAGAAGATACACGATGTATTTGAAAATGGAGGAAAGTGAGCCGTTAATTTCAATCTTTTTTATTTCCTGAGTCAAGAGTCTCGTGTTAAACTTTGTTGAAAGACCCAGTAAATGTTTTTTTTATAAAAATGCGTCTGGCTGTGCCTTTGTATTCTTATTTTACATCCCCAGCTTTTTGCAAATGTCTTTATGTGTAATCTGTGTTTCTGCATAAAAACTATGAGTGTAAAGCCGAGCTTCTCCCTGACTCATGTTGTTTGTTCAGTGTAGCTGAAGGAATACTACTTAGCAGTTATTGTTTTGGCAGTGTTCCATGAGACTTTACACAAGTGTGTGTCTGTGTGTGTGTGTTTGTGTGTGTTTGTGTGTGTTGTACCTGACAGGATTGTTGGCAACGTCAGTATCTTTGGCGTGGACTCGCCCCACCACGGTGCCTTCAGGCGCATTCTCTTCCACCTCAAAAGTGTAACTGGGAGCTACAAACACAGGAGGCTCATCTGCATCCTCCACTGATATCTACAAACACAAACATTTAGAATTGTTAAAACACCTTGTGATGTTTGTGTAGACGTACAAGCTTCTCATTATGCCATCGTTAATGCACATTTGCATCGTCTTGCACCTGCACTCTTCTTTTCACATGAAACATGTGCACATATCACCACACACACAAACACGTACCTTTATCGTTGCTTCATCCTTATAAGGCCCCCAAGCGAGGTATTGAGGGTCAATATATGAGTTGGATCCCTCCACCTTCAACGTGTACAACCTTTTAGTTTCAAAGTCCACCATCTAAAAGAGAGAGAGAGAGGGGGAGGGGGGGTACGAGTCAGTACAATCAACATCCCAGTTTTATCAAATATTAACTCTCAACACACACAATGGGATATTGTCTTTTTGCTGTGAATGCGAGGGCTGAGGAAAATTGCAGCTTATTTCATCCACTGCAGAGGTTGTGCGTGACCGGTGCTGTATCCCTGTCTTCTGCTAGGGGGAGCTGTGGCCACATGAATGAAAACACGGGTATCATCAGCCGTGTTCAGCAGTCTGACTATCACTACTATTACCAACCAACACAACCTGGAGGAGCACTGACGATGATATGATATAGAATATGTGATATAGTTTAAAATGCATGACTTGGTTTGGTTTCTTTAGGGCTTTTTTTTCATCATCGGGTGCAAACAGTCCTGACTGAGTCTGTAGCAGGTTCTGGGACATGACGTGATGAAAGTAGTGGTGAGAGCTTTCGGTCGCAAGGTCGTGTCATTTAAATTCCAGAAGGTAAGAACAACAGCCTGCTGGCAGTTGTATTATTTATGGTTTTTAATTTATTACAAACTCCTCTATGGATTTAAGATTCATATATCGAGCCCAGCCATTCACTTCCTCTCCAGTAAAGTGGGAGGAAACCCATTGACTTCCATTGGCCTTGATATTGAATTGACTTGACCATTTGCTTTGAAGTGCGCCGTTCGATGCCAAACCCGAAAAACGTCGCTCGTTTCCATCTTTATCGTGTTTCCATTCCGTCCCACAGCAATTACAAAGTGATGACCCTCAGCCACATCGTCTGCTTGGTGGCTCGTGTCTTATGAATGTTCCTCTTTCTCTTCGTTTCTTTTCTAATGCACCGAGTGAGGGGAAACTTTAAAGTCAACAAAGGTATTGGCAGTCGTTGCAGAACAGCTGTAATACCCGGGAGATGGTCTCCGCTGTGACTCGTGCTTGCTGACAGCACCTGGCAGCGACTCATCGGCCACGCCGTCGAAGCCATAATCACCGTATATGACTCTCGTTTGGGTATAATTGCTGTATTATTAACCCAGATAATAACCACTTTCCCCCACCACTATTTTTCCAGCTGGTACAGGGGCGTTGAACTGGCATAATCCCAGGAGCAAGCTTAATCTTTTCATCTCCGGGCTACCATCACTTAATGAAATCCCAGTGGGAGGAGAGACGACTCATGTGTGAAGTGTTATAAAAGCAGAATGAAGCTATACTCCAGATTTATGAGGTTGACACACAAGATTTACCAGGGATTCCCAGTGATTAAGATAGTCACAGAGACTACCCGTTCCATATATTAAGTACCTGGTGCCGCTGTACGACTAAGTTTCATATCTTAAGAAGGTCTTTGCGTTAATCGCAGGTGGGCAACCTTGTTTTTTTTTATCTAAAAAAGGATCTAATCCAAGGTGTTGGCCAGATTATTATGTCATAGTTTCCTTTCCCCGTATGCCAGTATCCATCATCTGCAGGTGATGCCTCTGACAGCAGCCCGCACTCGCTCTTTAATCTGATTCAGAGCTCTTTTCAGTCAAATGACTTAATACCAGAGTGACGTTCCCTCTCTCGACGGGTTGTTGCACTCTCTTTCAGTCCCGGCAGACTCGCTGGTGTAGGTGCATTTCTCGATGACAGGTACGATGCTAATAGAATAGATGTGACCCAGTTCTTTCATTTTCCTTTTTGCGTTACACTGCCTCTGTCTCCGGGTCTCTCTCCGTCTCCTTTGCCCTCTCTCTCTCTCCCTCTCTCTCTTTCTCCCTGACACACGCACACACACACTCTGTCTCTCATACACACATTCACACAGCGCTCCTTAATATTCTGTGGACTGCTTTCGTCAGGACACAGTTGAAAGAGAATAGCTGATTAAAGCTCATCCTTGTGTGTGTGTGTGTGTGTGTGTGTGTGTGTGTGTGTGTGTGAGTGTGAGGAACATTGAGAGAATAGACATTAGCGAAGGCTACTCCCCATGCTAATTTTAAAGTGTGTTTAGGTGTGCAAGTGTGTGTGAGTCCCTGTGTATGTGCCTTGTGTGTGTTTGGCTTTTGCGAGGCACTGCAGCCTTCAGGGTGCAAAAGGTGTTGATTTCCCCAGAGAGGCATTAAGACACAATGATTACACACACACACACACACACACATGCAACAGTCAGACTGAGTGGAACAAAAATGGGGATTCACTGTGTGTGTGTGTGTGTGTGTGTGTGTGTGTGTGTGTGTGTAGGGTTTTGAAATCAGCTTCTAATTATTCGTCCTTCCGCCTTCACACTGCAATTTAAACATGTTTATTTCAATTAAAGTTGTTTTAATTTGAAAATCTAAGTGGTCTTCAAACCTCAAGTTAATGAAACTAGTACTTGATTGTTGATTGAGTTTGTGGAGCTGAATTATTTGCAAATTACAAGACTTCCACTCGTGACTCTATCAATTTATATATTTTATGACTACACTCAAACAATTCAATTCATTTGAGTTAATGATAAAAGATTAACTGATTTTCATGAAACTAAAAGTTTTACAGTTCAACTTTAACCATTCTACCAGAAACACTAAAATGGAACTGGCTGTCAGCTTCTATACGTGACTCCCCTCTGATGTATGCGTGCAAGTGTGTGTCTGTGCACCAGACTGTTTTTACAATGAGGTCACAGTCCTGGCTAGTTTTACCTCTATTGAGTTAAAACACAAGGATTTAACAACCACAGTTTTCTGCCTTTGACTGGAGGAAAACTCTCACACACACACACACACACACACACACACACACACACACACACAGACACACAAACACGGCCTGTAACTGGTCTGTCTTGTCCTGCTCATCAGTACATTTAATCAGACAACTTCCACTTCTTCACATTTTAACTGTTCCCATGTGGTTTTGCACTGGACATGGAAGACAGAGGTCGAGGAGGGTAACTTGTGTTTCAGTTCTTCCTCCTCCCCTGAACAGTCATATAGTTTTCTATTGTTGCTAAATCTCTCGATTAAGTGCCTTGCTCAATGGCTCTTAAAGTTTTTAAGGCTTCTCTGCTCAGTCCCAGTGAAACCAGTGAGGAAGAGAGCCCCTAACCCTGCCAGTCTTAACGCCATCCTCCAGCTCCAAAGCCTCATGAGTGAGAGAAAAGCATGAGATGGTATTGATGGAGTCAGACAGAGATTTTCCCACCACATCTTCGTCTCCATGTTAAGGCCGACTGCCGACGTCATTACCTCTGGACAGGAAATGCAACTTGCCAGATATGCCATCATACTTTTAAATTACACACTTGGACATGGTTTTAAATCTGAGGGACCAAGTTATCACCTCTGTGTGATCGCGTGAGTTGAGTTTAATCACTTACGAACTCAAAAGAAGAAAAAACAGTCTTCTCTTAAGATGTTTGTGTTTATTTCATTCTTATTTTTTTTTAACTCCCACGCCTTGATGGCTCGGTTTGAAATGAAATATTTTTTTTAACTGAGAGAGGTCGGACGCCCCGGGAGCAAAAGACAGGCAACCACAGCTCACTGAAAGATTCAGTGCATAATCCTGACCTGCAGCCGCACATACAACATCGTGTGTGTGTTTGAGACAGAGGGACTGACTGACGAGTGTGTGTGCGTGCAATAGAGAGACACGGAGGGCGAGAAAAAGTAATTGTGTGTGCTGAGCTGGATCACTGAAAGCTGTGGTTATAGAGTGTGTGTGTTTGTGTTTGTGTGTGTGTGAGTCACAGTGCAGAAGATGAGCTCTCTGGCCTAAGGAAGCCTGGAAGTTAATGCACTCTCACTCTCACATGAAAGTCGGTGTTCATATCCAACACAATGAGGAACCGTGAGGGTCGTCAGCGGAGGGAACGCGGCAAAACCCCCCCCCGCTGCTCCTTCCCTCTCCCCTTACTGCTGCACGTCTTACTTTCTGGACACAGACATAAATCTGGGCTGGCAGAGACTCACACTAAACTGCTTTGTGCGTCGAAAAAGTGCCGTCTCAACTACATTTGTGTTGCTGGCAAACTGAGAACGGGTGATGACGCACACATAGTTTCCGTAAGAGCTAGCTAGTAGAAGCAGCCACTATCAGTGAACACTTATTCTGACCAATGTTCTTTGCCACAAACTGACACAACTAATTCAATGTTCTCTGTCCTGATTTTTTTTCTGACCAGAGGAACAGCAACCACTGACACTGTCTCCCGTTCCATTGTGAATCTTGTTTTCATCATATTTTAGTGATACACAATATCTACTGGTCAAGAGAGGTGCTATTATAAAACAATTTACAACAAGAAGAGCATAGCTCATGAAATCAAACACAATTGTAAAATCATGAATCAAAACACAGGCATCTTTACTTTTTCGGACATAATATTAATGGTTTGAGGAGGGTTTCAAGAAACAGTGATTTTTAAATCAGAAGCTAGTTGGACTTCATGGGTAGTTGGTGTTTTGAAGATCATGCTGTCGACGAACATTATGATCAGACGCATGATCTTGATGCTAATGCCTACGAACAACTTGTGTAAAAGATACTGTGTCCTTCATAAGCATTTTCAGACTCCACGTTTTTGTTTACGGCACTTTGACATCAACCAAAGCTCTTGAAATCTCTTTGCTTTTCCAATGTAACATCTTCTTTGGCATCTTCTGCATGTGTAGCTCCTCTTTTTCATCCTGAGATATTTTTATTCTTTTAGTTTTATCACAGTTTTGTGTTTGTCGCATCATCAATGCGCCTATTCGCTCATTCGGGTCACATGGGCTCACTCGGACATCGTCGCGTGTTCTTCCTCAGGGCCTGGCAGGAAAACTCCGGAGAATGACATAGACATTTGCTTTCTCACATACAGCCCCTCCAGATAAACTCAGGAGAGTATCCAGAGTTCAGTGCATTTCTGAGAACAGCTATATCGAAGATGAAACCCTGATGAAGCATCTGATTCTGCAGCAACTCTTGGCCTAACAGAGCCTTTTAGTGAGTTACAGCTCATTGTTTAGCTTCTGGTCCACAACTGTGCTGTTTTGGTTCATTCATGACAGCAATGTTTTTAGCTGCAGCTGAATCCAGACCTACTTTCTGCAAAATCCCACTACCTGCACAACAAATAGTAGCTAGACATAGTTTTCAAGGAGCTGAACTTGGTGTTAACATAGTGTAGCATTTCATTTACATGCTAAATAGTCGGATATTTCCTCAGGAGCTAAACGGAGAGTGAATATTGGACTTAATATTCTGAATTGTGAGTCCAAATGAATGCTAATGTGCTCTGTTCCTGTTGGATGTGTAAATAAGAAACTGTGTGTGAACATGTTTGTCATATTAACTTGTCGGGGTGGACCACGATAGAAAAACAAAATGTAGAGTAGCTTTCTTACCTTCTTCAGTTTAATAACAGCCTCTCTGGTCTCGGAGTCAGTGGTCAGTTCGAACATGCTCATTCCATCTCCGTCTATCAAGCGGTAGTTCACCATTCCGTTGTCTCCGAGGTCGGGGTCGTTCGCCTTTATCCGACCCACCTCCTCTCCGGGGACTTTGTCCTCCAACACGGACATGGGATACACACCTGGGAGGAGGAATAAAGGCAGAGCGTTTACCGGGCTGTGGTTGGCAGGTTGGTGATGTTGCTTTGGTATTCAATGCTCCTCAGACAGTCTTTGGAGAATCGCTGGCTGGCTGCCACCGTGTTTACTGTCTGAGGCAGGGTCAGTTTTTGGAGGGCAGAGCAGGATTAACATGAACTATACCATCTGTCTTATATGGCCCAAAGGATATTAATATCCCCTTTAGTGTCAGGTGTGTGTGTCTGAGGGAGTCGACACCTGGCTTGCAGAATGAAAACGGTAAGACCATATGTCGTCTCTTTCTCCTTCTATCCCTCTCTCCTCCACGCATCATCTCACTCCTCATCCTCGAACCTTTCTCCACGCGCGTCTTCATTTCTCTTCCATCTCTGCTCAATTTATCCTAAATCCTCCTCTTTCCTCTGTCCATCATCCTATTTCTACTCTTTCCCCCCAAATCTGTCAGTTCTCATCAATCCTTCCCCAATCCCTCCTTCCTCTGCCGTCACCTCATCCTATGATGATTCAGATATCGAGCACACGAGAGCTCATCATTTTATGTGGTCTACGCCATTAGCATGTTTATCCTGCTTGTCCACGTGTGTCAATCCCGTGAATCATGAAATTGATTCTGTCACGTGTTTTCCGGAGCGAGTGGAAGCGGAGAGTGATTCACGGGACTTGATCCATCCAGCCCAAATCCTGCTGCCACCCTGCAGCCCTCTACTGCTTTTTTTTTCTCCATTGATCCTCACAGAATCCCTCCTCTCCATCTTCCCTCTTCATCTCTGTCTGCGCTCCTCTCCTTATTCCTGCCTCACATCCTTCCCATCTTCCTCCTCTGTCATTTGTTTCTCCCCTTTCCACTCCATCCTTCCAAATCCCCCCATTCATCCTCACCTCTCCTCCCCAGGTCCGCCCCAATTTCTCTCACGCCTGTCTCCTCAGCTCGTCTTTGTCCTCCCCCCACTCTCTCTCTCACGTCTGCCTTTTTCAGGCTAAAAGCTCATTTCATCCTTGCCCTCGCTTTGCCCGTTTTCCTGCATCTCTTCTCCTGTCGTTCTATTCTGTCTTTTTTACTAAGTAGCTTAACTCAAATGGCTCCTGGCAGCTGAGTTAAACATTGTATGACAGAACACACAGGCGGCCTGGCGTACCTGGCTTTGAGCTGAAATGTGCATTTACATTGAAGGACCTCAGTGGAGGCAAAATAAAATAAATTGTCTTTAACTTTTCAGTGATTATGAGAAAGTTCATGAGTTGCTTTCTGTGCACGCCTCATGAATGGTGGCGCTATTGGAAGGAGACTCTCATGAAATCAGCAAAGTTTAAAAGAGACCAAGTGTTTCAGACAGAGGCTGAAAAGAGGAGCTGCAGGAATGAACATATGAGGAAATTACCACAATCTCTCCACTAACTGGAGGGAATTACAGAAACTGGAACAATAATACTGCTTAATTAACCGCTGCTCATACTCGCAACTTTATTGTGTTTGCATATAGACGATACTGGAGAAGCTTTTAATGTTGGATGTGGTGATGATTTAAAACTAACTGGGGAGATGTGCGTTCGTGGAGCTAATATAATGATGATGCGTGTTAATCACACTGTGGTGGGCGTGGACTTTGTGGTTAGCAGCACTAAACTCATTACTCAAATGAACCTCTGCCAAAACTTGAATTCACACAGACACACACATCCTGCTCTTCGAGGACATTTGGTAGCAGTTGGTAGTTATAGCTGCAGGAGGCGGACCTGTTCACAGACATGCTGACTTTGCACAAAGTATAATTTAAGTACATTTTTCTCAGTTTCACCAAATATACCACACAAACTTGACAATGTTGGAAAATGGATAAAAACATCCGACAATGGTTTTTTGTTGATTGGTGCCGATTTGCGTTTTTTTTAGGATTTCAAAGATTTTCGATGTAGAAATGAAAGATTCTTGATAATGAGGTGAAAGGGAGAAAAGTACGAGGACAGAGAGTCTGTGTCAAACAGAGATGGAAAGATCAAGCCGAGGACTGAAAGTAAAAAAATACCACAGCATGAATGGAAGCAGAAAAGCTGCTGGAACAAGGAGAGGGAGTCACGCTGTGCCATATATCCTTTTCTGTCTGTTTTTATCTCTCATTGTTTTTCTCTCTCTCCCTTTGAATCTGTTTTATTTCCGTCTTTTCTCTGCCTCTTGCTTTGACTCTGTTTTTCTTCCTTGACTTGCTTATCTCATATCCAATTTTTTTTCTCCTCGCTCCCGGCTCTCACTTACTCTGCCCAGCTACTAAATAAGTAATCACTGTCCTCATTCACACCATCTGGGATATGTTTCGTGTACTGCCTCTACTGCCGCTACGTGTTTTTGTTTGCAACAAGAGCACACGCTATCACAGCAGATTGCTATTTGGTGTGTTGTCTTGTATCGCTGTAAACTGCCTGTGATCCTCGGACGACATTCAGAAATAATGCACGGAGGTACTTTGTTAACATATGCTGTCTGATGATGCTTGGTTAGAAAATCGGATTTCTGCCGATGTGATCTTATTTAAAAATGTTCTCTATCCACTTTGGATATGGAAACAGAAATACGTTCTTCATTACTACCTCTGCCAAGGACGGTGTGTTTTGATCGGCATTGTCTGCGTAAATCGGTCTTGAGGAGAGTATTGAATTTGAAAATGGAAATATTTTGTCTTTTATTAATTTCAGATAATTTCCAAGATTAACATTTTGATCAAAAACATCAGAGAAATACGATAAAGGTTAAAAAAATTGGACCACATTTTATTTAATTGAGTTAAATAACCCTGTAGTTCTGGCATTTTCCTTGGAGGACTGATATTTAAGAGCAATGTTGAAACTTCCGGAGAGAAAGTCGTATTTCCGTCTGAGCCCGTTGTTCATGACACCCTTTCTAATTTCCCTCTAAATGCTGCCTGTTAGTTGTCGCCTGTAAAATAAGATTTCAGCTTTACTCTGCGAGACGTTAAAACACAGTCGGCTTGTTGGAGAACACGGGAAGTGGAGAGATCGTTTTGACAGGCTCTTTCTCTCTCCCTGCGTCTCCTTGTCTTTTATATTCTCTCCCTCACTGCTTCTGCTCATGTCCCTCTCTTTTCTCGCCTGTTCAGCTTCTCCACAGGCTAAATCCTGAGCCCTCGTCTCTTCCTTTCTCCAGCCCCCTCCCTTCCTCCTTGCTTCTTCTCTTCATCCATTCCTGCAGCTTCTCTGCTGAATCTCTGCCAGGAGTACCTCTGCTCAGAGCTACACGAGGGGGAGAAGGAGGAGGAACGAGGGCCAGGAAGAATCTTAAGCGAGAAAGCCAGGGTGAAAGAAAAGAGAGCTGGATTGAGAGAAAGGGTTTTCAGGCATAGAGGTGGACTGGAGAAAATACTGTGGTGCAAATATCTGCCTGCCACAGTTACTTCTCTGGTTCCATGCTAACTTAGACACATGTCCTCTGGGTTACATGCACACACACACACACACACACACACACAGAATCATGCACATGTATGTTTGTGTATAGACAACAAGGTGACGCACCAGAGTTATTATTGATGCATAGACAGTAGGTGTGTGTACTCACTCTGTGGGAACTTCGGCGGGTTGTCGTTAACGTCCGTGAGGGTGATTTTGACCTCGGTGGTCCCCGACAGGCCGCCCATGTGACCGCCCATGTCTTTGGCCTGGATAACGACGTCGTACTCCTGCCGTGCCTCGCGGTCCATGTTGGGCAAGGCAGTACGAATTATACCTGAATGGACGGATTCAAAATATCAAATTAACTCTCACTTAACATTTGCTGCCTTTTTCTATTTGTATGGATGTAGCGTTTGCAAGTTCACACACCGTGTACCTCTATCAAAATGTTTCAGAATATTATCTGTTTAAATTAATAACTTCAAAAAGTCTCGCTTGACAAAACAGAACAAGTTAGTGTGATTTACCTTCCTGAGAGATGGTGTCATTTCTTCAAAAGATAAAATATCATCGCTCATCAGAACTTTAGTTAAACATGTGTGAAGTCTGATTTTTCTGCATTTCAAGCCCCGGTAATTTTGTCTTTCTGTTTAATTCATCAAGCGCCGCTGCCTCTCTCTTTCCATCCCTCTCTTTCTCCAGATGTCGAGCTGCAGTGTTGTTGAGTTGAGGCTTTCTACCCGTCATATTATACCGTGTGTGTGTGTGTGTGTGTGTGTGACAGCAGGAAAAGCTGGTAATCTCCAAACCAATTAGAAATGTGAGCTATGGATTTGAGCCAGTCAAATACCCAACACTGGTTTGATTAGCCAGATTTACTCTGCACAAATCTCTCTCGCTCTCTCATGCACTAACTCCTGTCTTTCCATGAACTTGCTCCGTCTAAACAGATCTCCCTCTCTCCTTCTCCTCCCTAACCTCCCTGTTTCTCTTCTTCTTCACTCCGTCTGACCCGGTATGGCTCCGTGTCTGCCCTAACCTCCCTCCTGACATCCAATTTCTTCTTTTAATGCAAACCCAAATATTAGGCCTGGACTCTGGGGACCTCTTCTTTTGCAGCAGTGCCTCCTTTCCCCCACCAATTTCAGAGAAGAGGACGTGCTGTTACCTGATCCCTGCAGCAATGAGAACCTATATTGAGAATATATTGTATATTGCAGAAACATTTTCACTTCGGTCTTACTAACAAGTCGTTTCCACTGGTTGCCTCATAGACATGGAAGTTAAAGCAACACTATGTCACTTCAGCCACGAAAAAACTAAGTTTACATGGAACAGAGCGTAAATTGATAGATTGATTATGGTTTAAACCATTATTCCGCCTTTTTTAAAACTCCAAACTGAAATAGTTCATGTACCGCCGACCCTCTCTGGTGTTTTTGTTCTGAATTTGTAAAAGCTACAACTTTTGCTGTTTACATGTCAGTGTCTTATTCAGACTTTTGGTTTATTCAGGTTGATATTGGATCCTTTTAAACATAGTCAATTTGTTGAGTGAAGCTCTGACTGCGTAGTCCTACTCATTATTCATTAATATTCATTACATGGATATTACCCATGATCCCCAGCTTTCTCAACCAGAAGAGCTGTAACAAATCCACACAGCCAGCTCTGTTAAGAATTCCTCATATTTTTCAAGTTTTCTCCTGAGTATTGGAGAGAAACTCTGGTATTTAATGATTTCTCCGTCTTTTTAACTGATCTACAGTTCGGCTTTACTCTTCAACTTGCTGGACCTGATTGTGATCCATCAGTCAGCTCCACACTTCTCACAGGAGATTGTTCAGGGTGAGGAGTAACTCATTCTGAAGTTGCATAATGTTGCTTCAAGTCGTGTGCATACATATTTTATACCGATGACGTTACAATATTTAGTAGTGATACCATGTTTAGTCGAACTTGCTGCATGTGACTATATAGTGCGTGTTTGCAGGATGTTCAGTGAGCAGGTGCCAGACTAATCCTATAAGCCTGTCTGTGTTTCTGTGTCTGTGCAACAAACTACATCAAGAGTTATAAGCCTGTAGATGGTTGCAGACTATTTCCATCCTCACCTGTCTGAGGCTCCACGGAGAAATACGGTTGTCCTTGCAGGATGCTGTACACCAGCCGGGCGCTGTTGCCGTAGGTGGGGTCATCGGCATCTGTAGCTGTCACCTGCATCACTGAGGTACCTATAGAACAGACATGACAGACGAGTCAGGAGATAACTCTACTCTCAGTGATTCGGTTCAAGAACAGTTTGACAAACAAGCTTGTCATGGAGAGTGTGTCGATTCACCTGCAGAGGAGAGAGGGGAATAAAAAACACTGTCCCTTCCCTCGCTGCTCCCGTGAGGCAGGTCCACACTATCATTTCTCCACATTTCATCATTGTTGGTTGGGAGCACTCACTCTACAATATCAGCCATAGTTTTGTTGAGTGTTTTAAATGCTTTATATTCCCTCAATGCATTGGCATTTCTACAGCCCCTGGTTTTTATAGAACTCCATCAAAACCCTCTGGATAATCTGAAATGTTTGTAGAGCTCAAAAACAAGGTAGTTCATTTTAGCCCCCCCCCACCTCCCAACAGAAAAATGACACTTTGAAGATGCGGTGGTTTCATACGACAACAGCAATTTACTCGGAGTGAGTTTCGCTTAACTGAGCTTGACACAGTGAAGCCGAGCAAATAGACCCAATGAAATTAAAATTTGCAGGAGTGTGAAATGCCTTTCATTAACATTGCATAATTGTTGAAATTTCCGTTTTCAGATGTGACACAACTAATAAAAGTCACACAGAAACTCGCCTCTCTGCAGCGTGGGTCATTTCAGACCACTTCTACAATATGCATCTCTACATGTCGCTGCCAGAGGTGTTCTCCTCCTGAGAGCGTGTCCAAGTGCCCTTGAGCAAAACACTGACCCTCTAACTGCTCCTGGTTCTGTGTGTGTGCTTGGTTGAATGAGACATACGTTGTAAAGAGCAGTGAGAAACACACTATATACATGTGGTCCATTTACCATCTTTCCTGCTCTTTCTTTCTCCAGATGTCGAGCTGCACTGTCGGGGAGTTGAGGCTTTCCACTGTCATATTATGCCAGGCGTGTGTGCGTGTGTGTCTCTGTGTGTGTGTGTGACAGCAGGAAAAGCTGGTAAGCTCCAAACCAATTAGAAATGTGAGCTATGGATTTGAGCCAGTCAAATACCCAACACTGGTTTGATTAGCCAGATTTACTCTGCCCAAATCTCTCTCCCTCTCCATGCACGAACTTCTCTCTTTCCATCAACTTGCTCCGTCTAAAAATATCCCTCTCTCCGTCTCTACCCTAAATTGTAGTTCAGCCTCTGTCGTGTCGTTATCTCCTACAGACAACACACGTAATCGCAGCTTGAAACTGCAGCTGTAACATCCGTCGCCTGTAGGCGGTGCATTCTATTTATACGTTTCACATTTAATTGTTTACATACGAATATAGATCATCGTCTTGTGTGTGGTGTTTCTGGTTGGTTTTGCATTTTACTCCAGATTTTTCCACCATGTTAATACAGGTTAGAACTTTAGTTTTTGTTTAAAGCAATCAGTATTTGAAGACAATAATATTTGGGTGAGCAAAAACAAAGGAGGAATGATAAATGCTGAAACAGCTGTGTTACTGTGTTGTATTAATAACACACTGTGGACATCAGTTTCTCATGTGATGTCTGGTGAACAGTCGTCAGTTTCAGCTTTGGGAGTCATTCTCCATATGAACTCCATTGTCTCTGCAACTTTCATTCATCCCTGTTCTCAATGTGGCAGCTACCTTAAGTCCACATGCTAAATTACCAAGAATGTTAATTTGAGAAAGACTTTCTTCTCCGTCTGATCTAATTCTGACATCCATGAGGGAACATGGACCTAGTTAGTCCATTTTTTTCCCTCGTCCTCTCTTCTTCAGTCGTTGAGGCTGATAGCAACTGGCGGCTCCTCCCTGCCAGACTTCTGTATTCAGGTTTGAGCTTAAGAAGCGGATGTGCAGGCGAGAAAAAACAGAACGAAGCCTGAACAGAACTCATTGAGACGTCCTTTCAGAAGTTCTTTCTTTGGAAGTCCTGTTCATTCAGGGAAGGGATTTCTTCGGCTTTCAGAGTCTCAGGCAGCTCCACTGCCAGTGGGGTTCAGTTCAGGTCAGCCTTGAGGGGTTGAAGACTCTCCAAGACCGCATAATATTTGGAAAGAAAATCTATCAGGATCACAAGCTCTGAGTAAGAAGACTCCGAGGAGATGGCTGGAGCTCCTGCCCATGCCAACGCACTGCTAAATATTTCCCAGCTCATTTTTTCCCTTTTATGTACACGCAAGAAAAGAAAGAAAAATGATATATTCAGGAGCTGCATGTATCGGCTAATGGCTCCGTCTGATATCCACTTCTCTGCCACACTTCCTGTGTTCACATTACTGCCACGATTAATAATGTATGAAAAAGGCTGTTTAGCAGACAAACAACACCAACTCCATCAGTGACTTTATTAACAAATGTCACTCAATATACAGAGGAGATTTTTTTTTCTCTGCACTGAATGAGATGACATTTCATTATCTCGTCTGAATCATCGTTGTTATCAAATTATATGAGGACAGAAAATAAATCTGCTGGACTCAGCTCGCATTTAAGACAGAGAAATTTTCAACAGCATCAATTTAGAGCATTTAAACAAATGTCTGACGCATTTCGGTCCTCTGTCCTTTACTAAACTCTCATTATCTCGTAAAATTAACCCACTGTCCACACTGATGCAAATATTTTGCAAAACGTGAGCCTTTCATCCTCAATGGATTGTTGATTATAGACTTTATCGCGGTTTGTTTGAGCATTTGTAGTCGTTTTTGTGTTTTTGTCTGGACGTTGATCTGGAGATCAGCATCAGCAGTAGTGTAGAGGAGGCATACAACTACAAATCAACAATCTTCAAGCTGAGACTCACCAACGTTGGACATCTCAGGGACCCTGGCGTAGTACGGCCCATGTAGGAACTCTGGTGGATTATCGTTGATGTCCTGAACTTTCACTATGAACTCTGACGGAGGCTCCAGAGGCTTATTAGTGTCTCTTGCCACGGCCTGGGCTGTTAACGTGTACTGCGCCTGCTCCTCGCGGTCCAGGGTTTTCGTGGCATGGATGTTGCCCGTCTTGTCATCAATGACGAAGATCGTCCCCGCACCTTCACCGGAGAGGATATACTTGATGTTGCCATTGCCTGAGTCTACGTCTGAGTGGAGCTGAAGAGACAACAATACAAAAAGAAGGGATAATGCAATCGTAAGACATGTTCTGTTCTGCCAACATCTGAAATTCAAGTGAAAGAGTAAGAGTGACAGATGAGACATTTAGCCTTGTTGTCAAAGTAACACAAGGCTTCTGTTTCTCAACTCTGTGAATGCAAGAGGCTGAAATGCTTCGATAGACAGGCGAGTAGATGTGCGGGGGTGGAGACGACCAAACGCTAATAAGTAAGAGATTTAAAACGTTGTCAAAACAAAAAATGGAAGGATGTTCAAAATTCAATTAAACACTCGGTTTTTCTTTACAACCCCGACACAAAGAAATATGATGCGTTTGTTGTTTATGGAAGCCGCTGCAGCATTTGAGTGATGTTGTTGTGGAGGAGTGCCACCAATCATCCTCACCCCCGAATGTGAACATGACCTCTCTCTTTCTCTCTCCGTGATAAACGAGAAACGCACATTTCAATCCTGTTTGGAGTTTGCTGTCACCCGCCGTGCCCCGGCCACGACTGTCACCGGAGGACAGTGCAGCTATCAATTTAAACGGCAACAGCAAAGTCCAGACCGTTGTTCGGGTGTTAATTCTGTTTCGACTGATGAGGAGTTGATGGAACGTCGCTTCATCAACTATATAATACTCACCCTGCCCACCAGAACTGGGTCAGGTCCAGTGTACTCCTCAATGACGAAGAACTGATTCCAGACCCATCCTCTTTTGGACCGATGGAGTACCTGCCCTTCCTTCCCCGTCCGCTGTCTGTGTCTGTGCAACGACAAGTGACCTACAAGCACACAAGTACAGTAGAACATTTCTTCAGCCCACAAATTAAATTTTTCCTAAATTCAAGTTTTTAAAATGTGAGAGGCAAATATAAAAGATTTGAATGAGTGCATTTCTTTCTTTCTCTCTGCAACTGCAGTTTCTTCTCTGAGAATATTTTTCAAAAAGGGTGAACTCCAGAGTGGGTGGGAGGCAGTAACCTCCTGAACAGAGAGGCCCACTTTTGAATTATGGATCAGTGGTTCAAATCCCAGCTGAGAAAATGTGGGTGGCTGCTGGGGAACGACACACACTTCTAACAAGTAGTTCTTTTAGGTGGGGAGGCACTTGACCTGTTCCAGCGCAGCTGCTCGGTGGCTAACAGGCTGCGGTCGCACTGAGGAGCAGCCGCGGTTGAACGTCTGCTAAACCTGGAGGCTGCTTTGATCGAAGAACAAATACTTACTAAGTCAAGGAAAGATACATGAAAATTGTAATTTGATAGAAAGCTAATGCATAAAGTCGAATTATCGGATTATCCAATCTGAGTTCATGTCTGTCTAGAGTCTAGATCAAAGTACCATTTCAGCTTCATCTTTGCAAATGGACATGACAATGAGCAATTAAGTTTTCTCAAGTTAACATTTTGTTCACAGCCTGGATGGAACATTCTTGTCCAAAATTAGATCATCATGACAGAACAAAGTGACTTGTGGCTAAAAGGATCAATTTGAAAGAAAGGATCATTGTCAGTATTAACGTACAGATACCATGAACAAGCAGTGGCGTTTTTCACATTACGTGATTTATTAAGTCCATATGATGAGGAAACTTTGTTCCTTTGGTCAAACCTGGATTTCTGTGTCTGTGGCTCCTCTGATCCAAGGAAGCGTTTCCTTTCCGGGTTCCTAACGCAACACTGCAGAGCGCAGAAACTCCCACCAACACCAGGAGGGCTCTCAGCAGCCCGAGGCCCTGTCGCTTCATCGTCAGCGTCGGCTTCTTGTCCAACCTGAGCAACCGAGCGCTTCACTCTGACCCCTGCTCTCTGCGTCCTCTCAGTGGAGCTCCGCTCCCACTGAGGTGATGTCCTGTTTTAGCAAACAAAATGCTGTTGACGAATTTCTAGTTCATTAGCTGAGACGGGGCCTGTAGCTGTCGGTTCTCATCAGCAACTTTCACGTTGCTGCCTTTTGTCTCCTTGTTCTTCTCTCACAGTTTGTTCATTCCCTCTCTCCTCCAATCACAGAGCCTGAAAGAGAACAGAGGAGAATGTAGCTTGGTTAATTATCGTTAAAAACAATGAAAAATAAAGCTTTGAGAATCTGTGGCTTTATCAGAACCTTTGCCTGCAAACAAATTGAATGAGCAATGAGAAGTAAAAACACAAACAGTTTAGTAATCGTTCACTCCTGCCTGTTTAGACGGGGTAATGTTAATCGATTGCAGTCGCAGATCTGGCTTCTTAAATGGTTGTTGTCTTGATTAGGACATTGTACTAATTACTCAGACAATGCTGTCTGCAACCTCATTAGCTTTAATTCAATTAGACACAGACTGATTTAGTGTAGGAGCCGCAGCTCATGTACAACACAGGGTCGCACTTCTGCTCCATTTACAGCCTTTTCAAATGTAATGAAAACACTGGAAATGTGAGAATGTGTTGAACTCGATGACGGCTTCAGACCCTCTTTACTTGGGATCTGTTTAAAAGGAGACTGATTAGAAAAGTGGTGATGATTCAAGCATCTCTGTCTCTGCAGTGACTGAATCAGCAGGAAAAAGACCACATTTGATCCGTACAAAAAAACCCAAAAAACTCAACTTGTCCGTCATCAGTCCTGAACTGTGAAGCAAGAAACTGCTTGCTCACTGCTCGGATCCCGAGATGAATGTCAATGAACTGCCCTCAGTGCAAGTTTAATGAAACGTCTTGGCGTACGAGCACGTAGCGAAATAAATGTGATGAGAGCAACGGAGGAATGAATCAGACGATGCCAAGATCCAGTGGAAAGCCGTGGTTCTCCAAAGGCCCCTGGTTCTTTGTTTTTCTATGATCTGGTACAGTCATGACTGCGGAATGATTACGTTTGAATGTGTTGGTGAAGAAGGGATGGGGCTGGACCCTGAAGACCTTGTATGCCCAACTATTAAAACTCAACCATGCTCATAAAATGTTAGGCAGCGATATAACAGTGGCATAATTCCTCCAACTTCATTTCAACAAACTCTTTAGTGTTTTGCTCAAGAGATTGTTTCTCAGGAAAATGTTGCAATGCGCAGTAATAAGAAATAAGGGAAAAGGAAACCATCAAAATGTTTTAGTTGTAATAATTATATGGTTTCAAGTCAAGTCCATTAGGATGACGTGCATTAGTGTCCATGATCAGAATTTAAATATGCAAATTGTGAAACACTTGCACCTAATTGCTCTTAATGTGAGACAATGATTCAATTAATCGACCCACACTAACAACACATCTACAGTCAGATATATCATTGTGTCGTCCATTAGTTAGATACTGATGCATCATTTGCTCACAGCTGGATCTAATGTGAATTTCCATCACGGCACTGGACATGGTTGACGGGGTATTTAGGACGCAGCTGCAAACCATCCACGTTATTGTCCACGTATATACATTAAGTGTCGGTGCAAGGAGACTTTATACAAAAATAATAATTGCACCAAAGCTGTTTTACTATCATTAAACATTGATAGTGAGCGATTGTGCGCACGTCCCCTTTACACCAACAACAACTGTGTTTTTGTATCTGGGTTTCTATGCGTGGATCATACAGATGTTGTGTATGTGTGATTCATATTCAATAGCTCAGTAGATGAGATAATTCCCTCAGGGCTCATTGGCTCCCGTTGACCACATGACTAGCCAACCAGGAAGTGTTGACAGTTAATCCCATACCGGCTCATCATCTGGCTAATTATCCTTGAGTCCTCTGATAGGTGTGTGTGTGTGTGTGTGTGTGTGTGTGCATGCTTGTCCATCATTTACTTGTACGAACCTCAAAGCTATTTTATCCTCTCAGTTGCTAAACTAAGACTAAAATGAAATAACAAAAAGGAAAATACAAAATTTGTTCAAGAGACAAAAGGGATAAAAGTCTGAGCAGTGAATGTATAAACAGATAAAAGACAAAACAGCGACGCTATGTGAAGAGAATCATGATTTAATTGTCCATTTTGCTGTATCAGCCAAAAAGTAACTTTAAAATTAAATTTGTCAAAACTATTAAACTGTTTGTTGATTGGCTTATTTGTCAGCAGGATTACAACAAAAAGGATTTATTACAAAGCCATAAAATCAAAACTCATATCTATTCTTGGAAGTTGTCACTCGCAGGTGAAAATTGTGGAAGAGAACAGAGAATGTACTGAAAAAGAATTCCTGAGACGGTCAACACCAAAAACAATAATAAACCCTGGTGTGCACTTGTTGTGCAGAACCTATTAACAGCCTCTAAAACTGTCATTTATTCATCAAATTAAGTGTCAGGTTTATCAAGCAAAAATAAAACATGTCCAAAAATAAATAGCTTTCACTGACACCCTGTTATGCTATCGGTCATGTGTCATTTATCTGAAAACCTGTCAGATGTGTCGAGTCCAACTCAAAATAACACAAGAATAATCAAAATGACTGAGTGACCGCTCTGAAACCCTCAGCCTGACCGTGAATATGAGGATGTGCGACTCGCTTGATGTTAATGAAATGACCCTGCTATCAAATTCAAATAACGCAATTTACGTTGTTCGTGCATTTCTTAAAGTGTGTTTGGAGTGTGAATCCTGCATCATCCTGCAAATACTTCTTCTCTCATATTCTTTTGTTTAAAAAAGAGAGAGAGAGAGGGGGAGAAAAGAAGGAGACAAAAAAAAAAAAAAAAATTCAAGACAGAAACAGAGTGATAATGACTCCCCAGGGTCAGCATGCCTTTTGGCCAGACCACTTCCTCTCTCTGAATGTGTGACTCAAGAGTCACATTAGACCAATGAACAGCAGAGTGTGTGTGTGTGTGTGTGTGTGTGTGTGTGTGTGTGTGTGTGTGTGTGTGTGTGTGTGTGTGTCGTTCCCCTGGGCTCGAAGCGTTGCTGTGAATCCATGACTCAAGTGTTGGACTAGACTCCTGTGATTCATTGGCTAACATTAGAGTGTAGCTATACAAACAGTGTGTGTGTGTGTGTGTGTGTGTGTGTGTGTGTGTGTGTGTGTGTGTGTGTGTGTCATGCAGAGGTCAGAGCTCGGGGGTTAAAAACGACCCCGCTGGCTGACATATCCTCACTAACCGACCAATCACACCCTGTGTATCTGACTATTAATAACCAAGTCTGCCTGAGAGTCTAAATTTGTTGAATTCTTCTATTGCTAAAAGATAAGAGGACAAAGTCAAAGATAATAATAGCGTTCAGATTTTTATTCTATTTTTGTTATTCGATAGGGATAAAATAATAATAATAATAATAAAGTGCTTAATAGAAAGAAAAGATGGCGATTAAAACAAAGTTACATGCAACATAAAGCACAATAAAGTGCATTCACACATCATATATAATATGTGCGCCAATAGAAAGCCATACACATTTTGTTTTCTTCATCAAGTCATGTGTTAAGTTTGTATTTTAAGCAAAGATAATTATTTTATGTCATTAGTTCAACTATTCCAGTCGTTGGAATAAACTTTTCCCAAACATGCTGCATCTCTTCCTCACAACACGGTCCCTTGTCTCATGATTGTTTTCTGACCACAACTGTCCTTTGTCTCCACGACGTCACCTCCCTCGTCCCTGAATTAATTTACTTTGCACCAGAAACAACAAATAACAACTTGGAACACAGTGATTAACAAACCGTCCCTTTAATTATGTGGAACAGGAGCATCTGGCTCTGCAGCGAAAGACAGTTCGAGCAGGTAAATCGATGCTGGATAGAAAATGCATTTCTCTTTTTGTTGTGCTCTCGCTCTAAACCTCTCTCTCTCTCTCTCTCTCTCATGCTGTGTGTATAGTCAGAGAAGCTGCTGCGCTGGAATCACAGTAATTATCTCTAGAACCGAAAACAAAGCGTTAAAGGAGCGCTCACCCATCCGTGAATGAGCGAAGAAAATTCACTAGTTTTATTGTTGTTGTTCATTTCACATTATTTCTTTTTTAGCTAACGCGTTAAATAGTTGTTGCTTTAATTCCTTTAGTTAAAGATGGAAACGTGTTAACTTGAAGGAGCCTCTGACAAAATGAAAATGTCTCCTTTTGCAAAAAGAAGAGCGAACATGATAATTCAAAGTTTTCAAACTAATTTGTCACCGCGGCGACCTCACATGTGACCCCGTGATATATTTGTCTGTGTAGTTTATGTTCCTCTGTACAGATCAGGAAAATGGAGAATTAGAAGCTCCACTCACCAGTCGCAATCCCAAAAAGTTTTTACCATCCTTCACTGTACAAACTGACCTTCTGTTTTGACAAATACACATTTCAGAAAAATCCTTTCCTGCACTTAAACCCTGAACTCCGATAAACACAATAAGACACTACTTCTGGTAAATGGTTGAGATGATCATTTCAATCATTTCGATTCATTTTACTTCGTCTCTGTCTCCATCTCAGACGTGTGGGAGGCTGTTTACCTCCCCCTTGTCTCTCTCTCAGCTCCACCTCTCTCAGTGTCTCTCTCTTAATTTCTCTCCCTCGCTCCTTATTGAGCCAAAACTCCAACAGCAGCCGTTAAAATAACATCGGGAAAAAAAAGCCTGGACTCTTTACAGAAGGTGGATGAAACAGACTTTTTTTTTGTTTCTCTCTCTGGAAGTCAGAAGTAATAAAGGTGATTCATTTATGTATGAGCGTGTATAAACCCCGTCTACCTCAGCACTCTGAGTCTTTCCATACTTTTCACCTGTGTCAGGAATGTGTAATGATCTTATTCTATCCGCCGTACAAATCCAAATGTGGATATATGAGTGTGTCTGTTCTTCTCACGCTGGATTAACAACTTTTAAACATTGGTCTGATCTTGAAAACCAGACGTGGTGTTTATGAAATCATCATTTGGTGTTTGGGGATATTTCTTATGTGGCTCAAAGATGGATTTTCCATGTCGATGAATGTTGACACTGGGAAAGTGAAAGTTATAATGATCATTTATAATCAGAGTTTTAACACATCATGACTTGTTCGAATGCTGACACACAATTGGCAGAGTCGACTGTCCCCCGAGCCCCGAGACTAAAGGATTATGTCTGAATTAGCTAACAGGCTAAGACGAACGAGGGAACTGATGTCGAATGTGTTGTTTGTTCCCCCAGCGCGGCCTGAAGGCGACATTTGTCCCTTCTGCGTTCTCGCAGCCACAGTTTCATCGTGTCCGTGTCATTTGGCACGGCGGCGAGCCTGTGCCGACGGGAACCGAGATGGCGGCACAGGAGAGAACTGTGGGTCGTTGCCTCATTTCGAACTGGAAGTTATTTGAAGTAACAAAATAACAAGACTGTGGAATCGAATCTAAAAGAGCCAGGATTTATTTAATGTAAACTTAAATTCACCTTTTGCTGGTTCCTTCTACTTAACCACCGCTGGCTGCACTAAACAGACAAATGTGTGTTTGGGACGTTGCCTGAGAACTCAAGGTCAACCCCAAAACAAAAAGATTGACGACAGCCAGGAACAAACCTGCAACCACACGAGAGCGCCTCCAACCAGCGGACCCTTCTATAACCCAAAACAACAATTTGAACCAGATGTGAAATTTTTCTGTTTATGCTGCTGTGAGGACGGGGGGGGGGGGGGGGTCATGTGAGGTTTAAAATGAGATTTTCTGTTACTGTAGAAATCCACTCCTACTCTCCAAAACAAATCCCCCAGCTATTCTGCTGTAAATGCAAAGCTGTGCAGCGTTATTATTTTTTTTTTAAACTTGTGTTCTTTTCTCAAAGTGACATGTTTTACAAGAAATGTGATAAGATGAGGATGGAATTAACCCGAGAGAGGAAGGAGGGCGACGAGAGGGAGAAAACCAGCAGCAGAAATAAAACGATGTCAGATTTTCAGTCTAACAAATGTCAAGTCAATTTTCAACAGGCTCTGTGATGTTGCAAATATTAAACCATAAATTGTTTCCGTCTGCTGGTTTGAAGTACATGCATTGGAATCCTTTTATTTAAGAAAGCAAACAAGATTTCCGCCATCAGGAAATGTCGGCGTAAGCGTTCTAACTACGGAAGGAAAACCAAAGAGAGAAGGACGACAGAGCGATCAGTCAGAGGAGGTCACGGGACGCTAAGAGACACAAAGATGTGCAGACAGACGGAGAGTCAGTGTATTAAAGTTCACTCTGAGTGTCTCGTTTCGGTGACCGGCTCTTTGTGGTCTGTTAAAAGCTTAAAAACAGAACGGTGCTGAAAACAGACACCCGGCGTTTAGCTCACACCACGAAACTTGAGGCTTAATTGCCTTTCAATTAGAGGATCTAATAGGCCTTGGTGTGCGTGGGTGTGCGTGGGTGTGTGTGTGTGTCGGGGGGGGGGTTGTTACAAAAATCTGCAGCGCTTTCTCAGCAGTCGTGAAAACAGGTATTAATGGCAACCGACTTACACAGATACTGCAAAGTTCGTTTAGGCTGTGTGTGTGAGTGTGTGAGTGTGTGAGTGTGTGTGAGTGTGTGTGTGTGTGTGTGTGTGTGTGTGTGTGTGTGCGTCATGTGTGAATTTGCTAGCGTGTGAGTACGTGTGTGTAGCAGTTGCTGATTCCTGTTAAGCCATTAGTGAAATAACAGTGCTAATTACCATCCACAAGACCCCACGTCTCCAGTACACACACACACACACACACACACACGCACACACTTTTTCCTGTACTATTATCTCCAATCAGCCTCACTTTAACATCGTTAGTATCGTTTTACATGAAAGGGAATTTAATTCTAAATGTTCTGCTCCCGTTTAATGTCCCGAACGCTGAAATCTAAGTAACATGTAGTGAGAAATGTAATTGTCATGTAATCTAACGAGCGTGCGATTTGTAATAATGGTGTATTTAATGCTCTCTCTTCTCCTCTTCTGTTCTATCAGACCTAAATCAAACTACAGTAATTTAGATATGATCCATTTTCTTCCCGTGGCACAAACCCTGCGAATAACACGGCTTCACCGACTCTCACAATACCGAGGTAAGAGTTGCACGGTGCAGTGAAAAAGGTGTAGGCATACATCACCGCTAGATTTGATCGGCACAAGCATTAGTCACCTTTTATCCATCCCTCTAAAGGTAATGCACTTTGTGTCGCAGAGCGTTGATATATTTTTGATGGAGAGAACTGAGTGAAGAGGATCAGTTTCCTCCGTGTAGCAGAGCCGACTCCTCTGGGGAGACGCAAAAAAGCTTCTCCCACGAGGAAACGGACGCCCCTGCGTGAAAAGAGGGGCCAGAAGGGCCACTGCGGGTGAAGACGGACTCCGAAGCTCGGAGGGAGCGAGCTCAGTCGGTAAATAACGTGTTTTTCTGGGCCTCAGAGAGAACGAGACACAGGTTATACAGGTCATTGATTTCTGGAAAACGGCTGAAAAGATGTTGCATGCAGGAACAGTCTGACGACAGGGAGAGATAATCCTTCTGTCAGTCTGTGTCATGGAGAACATGTGTTTCTGAAAGTGTTTCAGTCACATCACAGCCACATGAGTCCGATCTTATCACTTGGATCCGTTAAACGCGACGATCAAAGATGAATAAAGAAGGATAATGATGAGGAAAGATTTGGAGCCGTACTCGACAAAGTATAAACTGGATGAGTTTAGTCTTGTTGTCAATAAAAACTTTACACAGTTACGCATTGTTTCCACATGACACCCTATTTCACGCAAAATATTATTTCCATTATTTATGCAATTTTAAATAATAAAAACTTACTCGTATATTTAAGTTTTAATTCATTCAATAGATGATTAAAACCACAAACTCCATTATTACAGATGTCGACTGATATATTTCTGCAATACAGTGCTGCAGTCTACTTTGTCATATAGATAGATGTGTACTTAATGTGTATTACTACCTCCTATATAAATCACAAGGTTTTCTACTGTTTATAAATGTGTTTTTATGTTGTTACCATTCAATAAGAGAAATTAAAAAGTGAACCACACGTTTATTTTTCCTACTCAGAAGTTATTTCTCTAAAGACGTTGACGCGTTGTCTTCATTTGAAGGGCGCTAAATAAACAAAGCTTTTTCTAGAGGAGACACATTCCGTTAACTAGCAGCCAATTATCTCTGCCATTGTTCACACGCAGAGCTGAATTATTCTGTTTATGTTTTTACGGAAAATGAAGTGTTTTAAACTGCATTTAAATGAGTATTTTGAGAACATTTTTGATTTGCTCGCGCTCATTAGCATTCTTAATTATAGAGAATTGCACTAATTTATATGGAAATAATATTCAGTAAATTGTGTGCAATCAAGAAACTTTTTTTTTTTTGCTAATGAGGCAGCGATGGCTTCTTGGAGTCACTTAGCGAACATGATTTGTGACTTTTAATAGATTGTCAGACCAGTTATCTGTGGTTTTATTTCACTGTGGACGTGGTTCATATCTGTTGAAGTTCATTTTGTGTCAAAGCTCTGCGTCGTTGCTCGTGTTCGTATCCAGAACTTAAAGAGGGAAATTCATGTTTTTGGAAACTTTAAGAATCCATGCTAACATGAAGTGAACGTCCACTCCGTTGGACTATTTGCTGAAATGTAAATAACTGAGTAAAAAGCTAAAAACATGTTTTCATAATGAAAACATAAACAATGGCAGTAATGGGCGGGGGGGATTTTTCAGCTCCTCCTGATGTGGCCTTTGAATTCAAATGGAAATCCTCTCGGCTGAAGACCGAACCAATCCGCTCTGCTGTTTTCTCCCAAATGAGCCGCAGAGATAGACGGTAAAACAACGGGAGGACGCCGTTAAGCCTGAGGCCAAAACAATGCAGCTCCAATTATCCTGATTACTGCTGTTTATTGGCGATTGGTTTGCACGGGAATGTCCTCTTCACTGAGTTTAACTTTGAAACTATCGGGCCTTTCACCGGGAAGACGAACTCACAGTTAATTGTGACTAATCGCCAAAAAAGGCCGATGCTAGAATTCAAAGCGGGACAATAAAGAAAGTATAAGAAGCGAGTGTTCAAATTGAGTTAAACCTTATGAATGTGGTGTTGGAGGCGCTATACTTAATTAACCAACACTTATATTATTCCGCTCTGTCCTTCTCTTTGTCCTTCCTTTTGTTTCAATCGTTTTTCTTCCTCTTTGGCTCCATCGTTTCTCGTTTTTCTGCCACAGTCCGGTCGAATCCATCACAACAATCACATCTCAGCATGAGAATGACAGGAAGGAAAATGAAAATGTAAAATCACATGATGCTGCCGAGGATCACGGGTTATGTTTTTATTTTTTCCTCCTCTGCTCTTTTTCATCACATTTGACTTTTTAAATCTCGCTTTTTAAAATCATGACCGGGACACGTTTCGTTTCACCGTTGTCTGAAATGTTCGTCCTCATCGAGGAGATCTGCAGAGTTTAAGAGTTCAGGGACACACACTGACACACAAACAGACACACACACAAACACTGACACACTTTATCACAAGAGATTCATGACACTGTCACCGCACCTTTTAATCTGGAGATAAAAAGACAGATGTGTGTTAGAGGAGGCATGCCAAGACAAACCCACAGAGAGAAAAGGGGAAAAGTCATCGGGGAAAGATTGTGCTCAATCATAAAAATAGATGCACAATGACACACACACACACAGACAGACACACACAATTCCTGGAATAGAAATGGGATATGGAGGAAAGTTTGAGGAATTTATGCTATGGAAAAGCAAGCATAACCCGAGACCTTCCATTCCTCACACACACGCCGTCTTCTGTGTGTGTGTGTGTGTGTGTGTGTGTGTGTGTGTGAGGGGTTTTGGTCTATGGCCCCTAAGGGAGGTAGAGAACGAGTGAGGTGGGGGGGCAGGAAACAGTGGCGTCTGGAATTGATTTGAGGCCAAAGGAAAAATAAAATACTTTGGATTCTTAAAGGCTCGGGGAGCGGGGACAGACGACCACAAAGAAGCGAAGGGCGGGAGGAGGGAGCGAGAGAACGAGAGGTCGGATAACAACAAGACAAATGAGTCTGAACGAGACAAACGTAAAGAAGGATTTATACTTCTGCGGTGAAGTCTGCGAGGTCGCCATCAGTACATTGTGGCTGAACTTGATGTGTTACACGGTGAGAACTCTGTCTCTGGTTTGGGGCAGCTTCTTTGTGTCCAGTGCTTCCGCAGAAGATTGAGAAAACCCCATTTGGAGACTGATTACAATGACAGGCAGAGGGTTTTATTTATTCAGGGCATGAGGTCGTCCAAAATAACAGCTGGAGCACCCGTTTTCCAGCAGTGGAAGAAGCCATATGCAAGAATATTAATTCTACCTGCAGGATAGCATCGACATGCAGAGCTGTAACTCAAGTTTTCAAGTAGAAACTAAATCAAAAAGGGAGAAGAAGGAGAGAGAAGAGTGCAAAGGAGAGCTGGAGTGAAGGGAAGATGAGGGGGAAAGGGAGAGGAGAGTAACAGGAGGTACGGGGAGTAACTCGAGATGCTGCAGCAGTGGCTTGAGATTCACTTTAAAACCTGTTTCACACTGCAGCTGTGAAACACTTTATTTTTTTTTATCCCATTTCTGCAGCGGGGCGTAAGCAGCCAACTTTGCACCGTGACAGCTACCGTGATCCTCACACATGTCGGAAACATTTCCTCGACAAGACGATTCCAACCAGGCTGCATAGACTCACATAAATCAATACATTACACAGGGTTTATTCAATGCTGTACTTTCACTGCCGACTGAAACTCAACTTAAAAGTCAGAGAGAGTCCTCGTTGGAAGTTTCCGTAGCAGAAGGGGACGATGAGAAAAACCCAAAAGGTCGGCTTACGTAGTTGCATTTTACTGCCTTTTATAGGGGGCAGCTGTGGCTCAGAGGTTAGAGCGGGTTAAAACCTGAATGTTGGTGGTTCGATCCCTCTGCATTCTGAAGTGTCTTTGGGCAACAGCAGTGTGATTGAAAAAGTGCTGCATATATAAACTCTGAATGCATCTTGTACCAAAAATCGCTTTTTAAATGAGAGATGTTATCGGCTGCTGCTAATATTCAGGGTCATAGTTTTAATTTGTGTGATGAAAATGCTTCCATGCTCTGATGTTCAGAAAACACTTCAAACATGTCCGTTGCTGCAGCTCCTCTTTTCAGCCTCTGTCCGAAACGCTCGACTCTGTGGTCATCGGCCTGCACTGCGAGTAGGAAACTTTAAATTTTAGATGCATTAAAATCCTACATAACACACTAGAGGAAAGAAAAACTCCAGAAGCATCACACGTCTCCTTTAAAACAACTAATATCCTTGTAAACTTGTGTGTGTCTGGTGTTGTGACTTATTTGACCTCACATTACTCATTCAATCAGCCCCTGTAAAAACTGTAAATCACCACGCTGCAGAGTGCCAGTGAACGTACCGTTAACGGATCAGCATGACGCTCGTTCGTCTTATTAGCAGAGCTCGTTAAACACGCCGCAACAATGATGGGCTCTGTGGCGCGTTATTGGCCCCGTGCAACAGTTACACAGCTGCCAAACCGCCGCAGATGCAGACGAAAGAGGCAGGTAGAGAGAATTTTACGGCGCTGACAAGCAAGTGATATTGCAAGACGACAAATGTTGAGTGTTTTTCGACGAGGAGACGAGGAGATCGACCGAAAAATCTGCAAAAAGCAACCGGGGAGGTGGAGAGAGAGATAGAAAGAGAGAGAGCAACAGAGGGGGATTTGTGTCCGGCGAGGTTATTGCCATGTGTGTTCATGCTTTGGCGAGTTCAGCGTGTCTGCTCCGACGTGATGAATAGAGACTAAAGATATTAGAATATGAGACAGAGAGAGAGAGAGAGAAAGATATCAAAGGGAGGCTGAGTGGATATGAGGTGGAAATCCTCTTTTTTCCATTCTTCCCCAGAGAGAAATGAGAGAGTTAATCCTCAGGGGCTTACATTTTTTTTCCTCTCTATCTCTCTGTATTTCAGTATCTCTGCCTTCTGACATTCTCTCTGCCCCCCCCCCCCCCCCCCCTCTCGATCTTCACTTTCCTCATTCTCTCTTTCTGTTTTTCTCCTCTCGATCTGCTGTTAACTATTATCTATATTTGCATCTCTGCTCTCTCCCTTCGTTGTCCCTCTCCCGATGAATCCCCTCTGTCCCTGAATCCCCGTCTTATTCTCTTTTTTTCTTTTTGGACTCCCCTCCATCCCTCCTGATTCCTTGCAGGGTTTATGGGTTTATGATGCATGGTAATCTCACCGCAAACATATTTATCTGCTCTTTCTTTCCCCTCTCATCTTCCTTTTTATTTTTTGTCTGTTTTTGCTCAGCAGGGCTCTGAGCTGTGCGATGATGCTTATGGGATATTGACTTTTGATCGGTGCATGCAGAACAAAGTGAAATGTATTGACAGAGGTGCAGGAGAGGGCAGAACGGAACAAAGCAGAGGAAAGAAATGCAGAACATAACAGTCGGGGGAGAAGATGACAAGACAAAACGCTGCAAACAGAGGCCAATCTCTCCGTCTCAGTTTAAAAGCAATAAAACAATGGGTTGCGTTTGGGTCACCAACTATTGTTTGTTCCTGCTTCTCGTGGAAATCCATCGCAGGTGGCTTTGTGGAGATGTGGTTGATCAAGCCAAGCCTGTTATCTCAGATTGGAGGATAATATTCATATCTCGAATCCGTTTTAGTCCAATGAAAAGTAATTTTGTCCTAAATTCCTCCTGAAATACCGTTTTCTCCTGACGGTCGATCCCTTCAGCTTTTAGATTAAACATTTGTTACCTGCTTTCTCCGTTCATTGTTCCCAACGCTCAGAGGATTAAAGTGTCACCTGCGTTGCTGTTTCATAAGCAAACTTGTAGAACATCGTGCTGCAGATTTCATAGGTCACGCTATTTGTCAAATTGCAATAATGTCAGGTGACTTTACTCCTCTGTCCACAGGATCCCAAAAAAAAAAATCAACTCACGCCATGCAGAGGAAGTCACAATTACCACATTGCCCTTCTCTTCTTTTTGGTTTCTACAAAACACCACAGATTTTTTGGTTTCAGAGTGTTCAGTTGCATTTTAGAGATTGGAATTGTCAATCTCTGAAGGTGCCTCGTGTGTTAAAAGGCAGGTTTTTGTAACTGTGGTTCCATTTCTGCTCTCTTAACCCTCACTTTGGATTTCGTGTTGAAAATGATCTAAAGCTGAAAGAGTGTGTCTGCAGAACTTCTGGGATTCGCTACCTAACACTCACTTTTTGGCATTAAGCTGATGCTCTTATTCAGAATGGCTGAGTGTAAGAGTAATATAAGCTTAACCTATTACACTGCAGACAATACAAAAGACAAATCTAAAGCAGGAGGGCAGACAGCTTCTTTTTTTTTTTTTGGGACATGCTCCCGTTCCCCTGGAATGATCCTGGAGGAGAGACGGCAGCTTTTATCCACAAAAGGATTGATGTCTCAAAGACACTCGATATGCAGCTTCTTGTCATTTTCATCCATCCGTCTTCCATCATCTCCAACAGCTAAATCTGTCTCCAGTTTAAAATTAGACTTTGAGTCGTTGATAAACGGCCTCACAGTCAACTCCAACCTCACCATTACAATGACAGATGCACGAGCAGTTGATTCCAGGTGATGGAAGCGGAGTAAAATCCATTATTCGGTTACAAACAGATCAACTGGTCGAAATATAGAATTCAGCTGCTCAGATTCTCTGGAATAATTGAATCGCATCGTAGCTGCTGTGTGTTTGTGTTTGCGTAGGTGGGAAAGGGCAGCGTGTTTAAAACCCTCCCCAGGTTTTCCAGAGTATTTTATTGATGTGTGCTCTTCTATATCTAGCTGTGAATCTGTCAGACTGCTGGGTAATCAATACTGGTAGAGGGCACTAAAACTCACTCGGTGTGTATTTGTGTAAATCCCTGGAAAGCGAATCTTCCCCTCCCCTGATTCCTGCTCCTTATCTGTCCTCCCAGACACCCATCACTGTCACATTTGCGAAGATATATGAGGCTGATAGTTGACGAGTTTTTACAACATTTGTCTGGTCAACTTCACATCTCTGAGAGAGACTGGCGACACTTTGAGCGTTGATACTGTACAAGAAACTGCTGCATTTGTTGTTTTCACTGTTAAAGACACGATTTCTAACTTTGATGCCCAACCTGGCATTGTCGGACATTTCTGATTCCGGTTCCAGAATAACTCCAGTGTGACATGAAACAGAGCTTGAACTTTAACTGTTTTGCCTGATGTCTTTTCAGTCTTTCATTGACACAAAGGCTTCTATTAGATAACCGGTTTTTCAAAGACACATGATTTCTATCTTCCTGTCCTTTGCGTCGATCGATCCGATAACCTGTCATTGCAGTTTAATCTCTTTGCACATTGAAATTTAGTTTTTCTTAAATCAGCTCGGTGGCCTCACAGCAAGAGGCTTCTTGGTTTTGAATCCCAGTTTGTGTGGCGTTTGCTTGTTCTCCCTGTGTCTTCAGCCCCCCCCCCCCCCCCCCCCCCCCCCCCCCCACAGTCCAAGGACTTGCAGATTGGGGTTAGTTTATTTGGAGACCATTGATGTGAATGTGGGAGAGAATTTTGGGCATATGATTCTTGAGTTGCAACACACTCAGTTGCAACACACTCAGCTAATATTTATGGTCATCCAGAGCTGATGAATCATGTTTAATGTTCAATTCCAATGCTCCAGACTCATAATATCCACAAAAATCTAAAAGCAATGAGGCTCAAATGCAGAGAGGAGCCGTCACGACCTGATTTAACGTGTTTTTTGAGGTGCATGTGTCTTGTGCACAATAGATGAGCTCATTAGTAGATGCAGGGTTTTGGAGTTGGCTTGTTGACGTGTTTTGGTGAAAACCTTTGGCAGAGGCGAGCTGCAGTTTCAGGGGGATTCTCACTTCAATATCTCATTTTGGAATCGTTACACTGCCGCTCCACTTAATCTGCAATGATGCCGCTGTGAGCATCACATTCTCTGTGGTTAATGCACACAGGCCAAGAAAATGTTTTATATACATGATGTAGACAAAGCCCCAAAAAAAGTTTACTCACGCTGCAGAAAACTGTGGACTGAATTTTATTTTCTGCCATAACTGCTGTGATTACAGGTGTGTCTCACAGCACCTGAGAATTGGGCAGCAAACGTTTGCAGTTGCGCCGCCAGGAAAGATTAATTCCACCAAGCCTGGAGCCGAACTGTAAACCGAAATAGAGCTTAATTGTAGAAAACTACCCCCGCCCCCCACCCCCACCCCTCCCCACATCATAAAAAGCACAACAAGCTGAGGGAGTTGAACGGGTGCTGGTCCTAATGTCGTCCTGCTGTCTCTGTTTGTGTTATAGACCGAAATAACCGAGGGAAGGTCGCCCAGGGCTGCCACATGCATGCACACACACGAACACGCCCAGGACAATAAATCTGTTGCTTCTCCTTAAGCAACAATTGTTCTAAAGGAGAAGGCTCTAATCTGAGAGAGGGGGGGGGGGGGGGGGGGGAGAGAGAGTTATAAATATACAGTGACGGAGAGAGAGAAGGGGGGAAGGGTGACTTGAGACGCGTTCCGATAAGCACGTTTCTTTCTTTCTTGTCTCTTGTTCTTCAAAGCTAATACACACATACACACACACACACACAATTTCTTTGTCGCCTGTCGCCGAGTTGTCACGGTGACAGCAGAGGTCATCTGGATGAATGCCCCCTATTATGGGATATATGCTCTGATCCCAGTTTGCGGGTCAAAAGGTTAAACATCCAATCAGCAACACAGTGTAGCTAAACCCTTTGAAAGCTCGAATCGTAATAAGTTACCAGCTGAATCAATAGATGTCAATGGAGACACTTTTCATCGGCAGCCGCGGTGAGCGATCTTCTGCCGAAACAAGGTGGAGGAAGAGTTTAAGTCTTCATTCATGTCTGACTGATATGAGTTTTTCAAAGGTCAGATTTTAAGCCTCCAATTACTGATTCTTTGTCTGAGTTCAATGTCCACAAATAAACCCAGCGTCGTCCTGATCGTCTCATGACAACGTCTAGGTCTCGGATGCGTTAGACGCCGAGTGTAAGGACCCTCGGTGACTTAGACGAGGACTGGATGAGCGGGTCGGAGTAACTCTGAACCGACAAGGGTTGTAAAGTATGTAAAGTCAACGTACGAGAGGAACCGAAGTGAGTCCTTAGGGTCCAAAAACACAGGAAAGCTTCTGGGGCATAAATTACAGAACATTTTCCTGATGATTATAAGAAGGTCGTCGTTAGAGTCACAGAAAAAATCAAGACTTCTGTGTTTGCATGCACCTGGCTTTTGGTGAAGTGGATTATTCAAATTATTGACAGTAGAGTTCCATCAAATCATGTTTCTGTTTTAATCTACCTGTCGGCCATTGTTCAGTGTCACACACACACACACTCCAGTTCAATCAAACCCTTCACTGATTGTTTTTTCATGTGGTTCCTGTCTGACCTACTGTCTGTGAGTCTTTCTACCTATTTGCCTCTTTCCAGTTTCCGGGCTGCAGTTGAAGGATTAGACGATGCCGTTCTGAAATCGGCTCGTCAGCCTGCCAGCCGCTGATAAGCACACTCAGGATCGATTAGATCTGCCTCTAATCTATTCAACTTTTTCCAGGCGAAAGGAGAGAAAGAAAAAAATGCTTAGTATGGGAGATGTGAGGTTTGCGATACGGTGACTTTGGGAACACGTGCCCAGAGGGCAAAAGCATTGTAATCCGCATTTTCAGGCATGAGATCATATTAAATATGCATCTTTACAAGTCGTCTTTAACAAACCGCTCCAGGCAAATACAAGCAAAACAATTCAGAATAATTTCCTGTTAAACATGAAGGACAGAGGTGATTAGTGAGGGAGACGGAGCGAAAAACAGGAAAATGATTTTTCAAGAAAGAAAGAACACAAACAACCATTATAATGAAAGCACAAAAGAAAGAAAGACGCAGAGATGAAGCAGTTTTCTTTCACCCATCACTCACACGTCCTCTCTGTATCTGTGAACAAGAGGGAGCCAGTCCAACAAAATGCTTAACAGCCCCAGTGAGGTCCGATATGTCAATGTCAGTTTCCACACACACACAGACACACACACACACACAGTATAGGACAAAACGTGTCAGAACGCACCTTTAGCTCATCACTGGTGTTCGTCTCTGCTCAGTGACACAGATCTGCCTGAACAGAGAGAGAAGGACAGAGGATCGACATTAATCACGTGTAACAACAACCGTTTATTGCGGAGGAAAGGCTTCATGTGATCTGTTGTGTAATTAGATGAGTGTTAATTAAATGCACAGCGTATCGCACAGTGTTGTAATGCATGTAATTATGCGGGGGAGAGAGGGAGAGCAGGATGTTTGTCAGAATATTTATGAGAAAGAAACTAAAACAGGAATCAAACGTGATATCAAAATACTCAAAATATTCTCAGGTGCAAATTTAAAGAAACTTCACAAACAAAAATCTCTTGTAACCTTCAAACACACATTTATAAAGATGGACAATAGTGAAGCCAGAACCTCTTCATCGGCCATGTTGGCTCTCCAGACAAAAGACCCCGCCCCCTCCATGCCTTTACCTTCATGATTAAAAGTAAAAATTTTACTTTGAAGTAACTTTTACTTTTACCCACTTCTCTGCTTCTATAGTATATAGTGTAAAAATGTGCAGCTGCGTAACATTGTGAGACCGATTCAGTCACTGAATGAAAGCATGTGAGCGAGTTTTATTTTTTCAAAGTCTGGGTCAGAGCCCCGAGGTTTCGACGATTGAAGATTAGAAACGGTCGTGAAGGATTTAGAGGAAAAACGTACAATAGACGCCACCGTCTTTGTGTTTCCGTTGCATTCCCACGTCACCTGAGGTGTTATCAGCGCAGGAACACGAACAGGAACCCGCTCTAGCCTCACGTCGGTAACTACCGGTGAAAAGCTCTTGAGCAAGCTACTTAACCCTGGCCTGTCCCGGTGGAGTGGCCGGGAGCCGGTGGTGGGGCTGCGTGGCAGGGGCAGCTCCCCGGTGAGAGAGCGAGGCAGTTTGTTTCTGAGAGTTTGAGATTCGTCCGAGGCTTCGCGGTGTAAGAATAAATCAATCTATAGCAACATGATGTAGTAATTATGTGGGTGTGATGACACATGAGTGAAGAGATGGAGCTGAAATACTGCGAGGGAGATTTTTTATTACGTTTATATCAAAAGGCTTGAAACTCCCTTTATCTTCTGTCTTCTATCTTTTTATTGTAGCAACTAAAGAGCATGAGTAGTTTCAGAGATTCAAAAAAACACACATCTTAAAAATGCAATAACACTTTCATGTTTCCCTCGTCTAACTTCTTTATACATGTAATTGAAAAGAAGGGATTAACTCGTTCGCATTTCAAACTAATGATGGCAGCAGTGGAATCACACGAGACAACGGCCTTCATCATCATCAGCAAATCATTCAGAGAAATCATCAATAATCAGTATTGGTAATCTCCCTCCAGTATAACACTAATCACCATCATCACCATCACCATCATTATTATCGTGCTGCAGGACTGATTGGTCTGCAGGGAACTCTTGCTCCTATCTGAGGCGACACATGTTCACACAGCACGTGTCCTGAATTGTGACGAAACTTTACCGTAACACAGATTTTCCCTAAAAAAAAAAAAAAAAAAAAGAAGCCTGTTTGTTTGAAGCCCTCCACTAATCATTATTCTGTGATATTAGCGATGACGCTGTGGATTTATACCGGTCGCCATTGTGCTATTGTTATTATCATTCTGCGGCTAAATCCGCCTGCTTTGTATGCAGGAACGATTGAGCTCATTCCAACCAGAAAATGACAGCTTGTTATGTGAGAGAAAATGGATTTTACCGTGTTGTGGTATTGCAAGGGACCCTGAGACAATACTGTCAATACTATAAAGCGCTGTCTGAATTGGTTCTCGTGTGAAATGTGCAATGCATGAATAAAGGCCTATTGATTGGTCGGCCAAACTGTGTTTCATACATGTTTCCCGCTGCATTCACAAATGGCCTCCAGAAGCCGGAATGTTTGTTATTGATTCATTCCTGATGATTTGCATTCATATCCGAGGTGAGATGTTTTTTTGTTTTTTTCCCTCACGGCGAACACGGGGAAAACCTACAAATCTAAAAATAAAATGTTTTTTTCAGCAATAAATAATCAAGAGGAAGTATTTAGAATATTTTATGATGTGTGCAAATGATTGTTTTTTTGCTATAAAACACATAAAGTACATGGTCTGTGCTGTTCTTCCCTAATGGATCTGTTAAGTGCATCAGACTGTGTCAACGTATATGAATCTTTACATTGGAAGCGCTGCAGGCCGCTGGAAGAGTCTGCTCTCTAACATGCAGAGGCAAAACAGCTGCACTTAGTGCTCAGCTCTTATTTTATGATGCAAGAAATTGGATATTTGTGTTGTGTGAGATATTCTGCTCGACAACAGAAACAAAGCAGGTATGATATGATATCGCCTGCAGCTGCGTAGAACGAGGTCATGTGAGGATATAGACGGACCTCACCAACTGTCACTAAAATAATAATAAGAATATATATATTTTAGATATTTTTATTCTATTATTCTTGTTGAGAGCTTCTCAAACATTATTTGCACGTCACATGTAAATACAGAGCTTGAAATCTGTCTCTGTCATTAGCTAAAAGGCCAGAAGCTGGATTGAGACCAGAATAATTATTCTGATTACGCTCCTCTGTCTGAGCTCCATCCAAACAAATTAAACTCCCTCGGATTAAAAAATCTCCTGGTTCCGCTAGTTTCTAAATCAACATGACTCCATGATAGCAGCCAATTGGAATCTCCACCACTGAAGCTGGAGAATTTCTTTTGTTGAGCCTGAGAGTAAAGTTGGAAGCTGTTTCCACTCCAGTCTGACTCCTCAGACAGAGACTGCTCTCTGGCTTCATAGGGCACTACACCACCTGACCTTTCCATGGAGGAACTTGGCTACATCCAAGGGCCCTCAAGTCATCCTTGACCCAGAGTTTAATTAAAGAGCATTTTGACCTTTGCAGACCTTTTTGACAATGGATGGTTTATTTTTTTTTTGTGTGTGAGGCTCCGTTTAACACTTGAAGGGCGACCGCAGCTTCCTGGAATACGAAAGCAGTTAAAAAAAAAAAAAAATCACGTTTTATTAATTGTACGTTTGATAGAAAGGAGCAGGAAAAAAAAACAAAACATGTGATACGTCAGCGAATGGGTGTTTATGTGAGAATGTGATTTTATGCATGAATGTGGGCCTGTAACTGTGAGCATGTGTTCACGAGTTTGATGCTCTCAGTACGACTGTTGTGAAATGATGCAAGCAGAATATGCTAGCAGCTTTGCGGATCAGCACGGTGGGCACAGCTGGTAGCTACACACACACACACACACACACACACACACACACACACACACACACACACTCACACACACACACACATGCTCTCAGTCACATATTGGCTTGCAGCGACTGATGCGACCCCAGCTGTGTCGGTATTATCCGAGGGCCAGTTTTCCTTCGCAGGTGCCCAGGTGCTCAGTGACAAACTCACACGTTTCCTACAATGATTATACACAAACTGCTTTAAGTGTTACCATGAAGTGGTTCATGCACACGGACACCTGCGTGTACACGCATGGTTCAGTCGCTCCAGTGCTCCTGCATGAAGTCCACTCACACCATCACAACTTCAGAATGAGCCGTGCACGGTGTCTGGAATTTGTGAGACCGGTCTAAATTAAGCACGGGCAGTAAAACAGAAACCCTCTTTATTTAATTTTATGGTTCCTCTTTATCTATTGGCGACTCTTTATTTTTGGTGCATAATTCCTCATACGTTTTTATCTGCAGGCGAGCATCCTCCTCCTCTTCCTCCTCCTCCTCCTCCTCCTCCTCCTCCTCCTCCTCCTCCTCCTCATCGCCTCTCTGACTCATTGCTGAGTCTAAAATAAAATGCTACACAGGAGATGCAGGTGCAAGTGGCGGACAGTTATTTTACAGGGGGATTGGCTGGTAGCTATAGGCCTATTTTTTATCCTTGAGCTCAGACGTCCTGCTCCCACAATAGTTGTACTCCTACAACACTTGCTCTAGACAGCTGAGTATTTTTCCACCTCCTCATCGGAACATAAAAAGTCTCTTTTTTCCTGTCAGATGCTCTGAAATAGCACTATGTGGTTAGATAAGCCTGAAAGAGGGAAGTGTTTTTTTCTCCATCTCCACTGGTCGGCAATAACTTTGTGTCTGTACCCTTGAAAAGTTTAGTTTTCTGCTTTTTTGATGTATGTAGAAATTGAGCACAAGCACAAATACCTGTGTAACATCTACACCTTTCAGTTTTCACTTTATGCCTCTACACAACATGCAAAGATGACCTATTACCTCTCTACATACAAGTCTTAAAACCTGTTAAAGCCAAACCAGTAACTAATGGCAAGACGGAAAAGTTTTTACTTATTCTTCACTGATTGACTTATTCCACATTCTTTAAATCCTCCGTTCAATAAGTTAAACAAACCTCTGAGGGCAGATAAACAGTTATATGGAAGGACACAGAGTATATTGTTAGCATTGGATGAAGTCAGCAAAACTGAAATTGTGCTGCTCCACCACTTAATTTCCATTATTTCTTCGTGACAGTGCAAGTTGATTATGTGTCACAGACAGTCTGCAGGTCCAGCAGGATGCTCCTGCAGATCTTATTTTATTGTCCAGACTTTGTAATTACATCTCGAGTCCGTGGGGCACTGGGAATCTAGAGGTAACATGCTGCAGACGAGCAAATTTGGCTGAAATCTGTGCGGCATCAGCAATGCCTTTCGGTGATGCTATTATAAATTGTAGCTCATTTTATTTCCCACATTGATTTCTTCCTAAATTAGTTCCGTCCCCGAGGAAGGCAGCATTTACAAAAAGCAGCCCGTGTTTTAAAATCAGCGAGTTAATTTAAAACTCTCAGGACCTCACCCTCAGCATTCCAGCAGCCAAACACTTCTTTATTGCTCTAAGGTGAGAAGCTTTTATTGGCCCCTCAAGGTTCTTATCTTCACAAACTAGTCACTTGGATCTTGAATATTCATTGTTTAGTCACATTTGATTCTGACAGTAATTTATCCTGCGGCTGTTTTATCGCTCTGCAAATAAAATAAGGAATCTAAAAACTCAATGTCCTCGTTTATGGATTCAGAGGAAACTAATTTTGAGGATTCAGAGGAAAGCTAATGTGGAGAGGGCGGGTGGTGTCTAATTTGTAATGATTGTAGCGCAAGTCGACTGAAAATAAAGATGGACGACATGTCTCCACTTTCTCCCACTGTACAAAAAGGAAGCCACAATATCCTGGATATGGGCGTTGCCACGTCTGCTGTAAACATGGCAGGGAGCTGCAGTGAGTGCTGCAGGAAGGAGCACAGGCTTCTTTAAGCACAGTGCCATTGCAGCAAGTTGCTTGTTTTAATGTCAGTTTCTCGCAAACTTTACAACAACCACGATGCATCCTCGTGCAAACACATGTACGAACACACGTGTGCTCACACAAACTGAGCTGCACACACACGATGAATACACAAACCCATATATACAGTCTGCATATACACATTTTCATACTAACACAAATGCAGGCGAACCCCATCTATCTTCACATATGCACAAATGCACATATCTAATGACCAAGAAACAATATAAGAACATTATGCACTCATTAAATGTGCAGACGGGAACAAAAGTCACACACTAACCCCCGACATGCATACACACACACACACACACATGAAGCAAGTGTTTACATAAACAGAATGATGCTGGTGTGCGGTAACAACGTCGTGACCGAGGGAAGAGATATATTCCACTTGACAAGTTGACTGAGAGAGACGGAGAGAAACGAGCAACAGTCGTTTAACTGACAGGGTGGGGAGGAGGGATAAAGAGATGGATGATGGATAGAGAGGAGGACAGAGAACGAGAGAGAGAAAGAGAGAGGGAGGGAGAAGAAGATGGGATAGAAAATAAATATGCTTTTTACATATTCAGTTCTGCTTGGCTGAGCCGCTTATGCATGTACGTGCAGACTCAGTTATGACTTCCCTCACTTGTCGATGATTTTCATTTAGATAGTTTGTTATGGTATGACACACTCTCTTACTCGGAGCAGTTCTGCCGGCGGCTCACACACACACACACACACACACACACGAATACATAACGATGCCTCAGAACCGTACCCTGACGCAGGCTGATCACCGAGACGATCAACACGCTAACCACACGTGTGTCTTGGAAATGAAATGTTGTAAATGGATCAGAGCGTAGCTGCTGATGACACCACCTCACACAGACAAGAAGAGATGAGCTCCCCAAGCATCAATTACATATTAAAGAGAAAATGTCATCATATTAAATTAGAAATCCATCCATGCATCCTTCTGTTATAGAGACTTTCAGAAAATGTTGCATATGAAGAATGCATCAGGAAATTGTGTGGGTCATGAATCTTCATCAACGTCTTCTGCGTGTATAGCTCCTCTTCTGCTTCATGAGATCATGGATTTTCTTGCTGTATTTTGTCTCACAGGGGCTCACGTGCACATTTTATTAGCGGGCTGGCAGGACGAGTTATGGAAAATGTGCAGAGCAAGTGACTCAAACATTTACGTTCTCACAACCTGCCCTCCAGTGAACGTCCAGATTTCAGTGTCTGAAAGCAGCTACAGAGACGAATCACCTTTAATTCTTTCATTCACGCCTACGGCCAATTTACAGTCTCTTGGAGGAAGCCAGAGAAACTGGAGAAATCCCACAAGGACGCTGTAACAACATGCTAACTCCAAACAGAAACTCTGTGGCTGAGCTGGGATTCGAACCTATGAGACGGCAGCGCTGACTGCACCACCGCGTTCAAAGCCTGAAAAATAAACTCCTTCAGTGTAAAATAGATCTATAACCAAATTACAGGTGCACTTTTAGTCTAAAATACAGAAATTCATCACTCGTACAGTTGTTAAGCAATCATCTGTGACTCCAGCTAACCTTCTGTGGGGCTGTGACCTAAACACTGAGAAACTCTGCCCTCATGTCGTCATGCTAAACCAGGGCTGTCACCTTCTCTGGCGAAAAAAAACAGGGATGTTCCCTCCAGGGACCAATGATGTATAACATGTCCGCCATGCCTTTTATAATATAAACAGCAGCCCAACAGAGGAAAGGCTATTTTCAGTTTAAAGAGCAGCCAGTAACAAATAATATACAGGGGAGCTTTTATCTGGATTTGGACTTGTCACAGAGTTTCAGTTTCTAAAAGCGTTTCCATAAAAGCTGTGTAATCTTAGAGATCTGTGGTTGTGCAGGTATTTATTTCCTGCGTTATGATCACTGGTTTGAGATCTCAGGCTCGCCCGTCTCTTTATTTACCGGCCCCTTCACAGCGGCTCGTGTAAACACAGGCTATCATTGTCCTGCCCGCTAATTAATGAGTCCAGTCAGAGCGCTGGATGCCTGCACGCTCGCTCTGCCTCCTCGGAGAAAACCACTGGCAAATCCCATGAATCACCGCATTCAAATGGTCTCGTGGTGAAAGAGCAGAAATGATTGAAAACCAAAAGGAGGAATTTGTGAGGCTGGATGAGCCATGATAAATGCATTAGCACCAGATGACATTTCCATCACCACCTCATCGATCACCTTGGGGACATTTTAAATGGTGGACGTGTGTGTGTCTGTGTGTGTGTCTGTGTGTGTGTGTGTGTGTGTGTCATACACAGAATTTGGCAGATTGAGACAGCTCACACACACACACACAGAATGACAAATAGAAGACTGGGACATTTGATACATGCACACGGGGTGAACTACAGGGTAGAAAGTTGTAATTTTTTATTTTTAGCAAGTTTATTAAACCATGAAGCTGTGACGCCTCGTTCCTATTCCATCGTGGAATCTTGAGATATTGTTTTCATGTATTATTGCTTCTTTTTTTCCCCCTTTCATACTTTGTTGTCATGCCCCCCCCCTTCACTGACTATTAGAATCCGCTGGCTTTTAAAAGGACGACCCCACTCGTCGTACACCCTCCGCAGAATCAAATGTTGGAAGCAGAAAGCTCACCCGTGACACGAGCTGCAGAGGACAGCCAACCTGCACGTTGAGCCCAGTGCACCTGTTTGATAAATAACAGGAGCCTCTCTAGCTGCAGGAACCTCCAGAGTCTGAAACAAGGTACAAATGACTCAGTAAATCTGGCCCCGGCTCCCTGCTCCTCACCGGGCTCCGTCTCTCTCCCTCCCTCGCTCTGTCTCTTTCCTTTGGTCTGTCTCTTGGTATTCGGCGGCTGCTCTCTTGCAGCTCAGACTCTCTTATCTAAATCTCCATTCAGATAGAGAAAGAGACAGAGCTGGGGAGAGAGGGAGGGCGTCAGAGATAGATAATACAGGTCACTCTCCAATGACAGCTCTAAAAGGCATCTGGGGAGAGGAGGAGAGGGGAAGGAGAGGAGGAGAGGCGAGTGGCAGCAAAGCCACTGTATGGATTTCTGTTCTAAGCCGGCGCTGTGGAAAAAACATGCAGACTTAATAAGTAGCTTGAAAGTTACTGTACATCTGGTGATTTTCCAGGCTCACGGCGTCTTAGCCGTTTATTTTAAGATCCGTTGAAAGCCTGTGGCAATGATAAATCAGCAAAAAATACCCACCATATGCCTGAGTAATGGAAAGCTAAGCTGAGCACCAGTGAGCAGCATTAACTCTTATCTGTGAAGCTTGTACCTTTTGTTCTGTTTTGTCATTTCGATGCTACAAAAATAGTGTTTTTCCTCCAGTTGAGTGGTTTTTAATGTGCTGGCCGTGTTGTTCTGGCGGCGGATTTTCATCTCAAGAGCCGAGATGTAACGACAACATTTAAAAACTATTAATACGTTTAATTTTACAGAAAGTTACTACAGATATATTTTAACAGAGCGTTGTTTTCATGCACAAAAGCTTCCTGCTCCTCGAAATGTCAGCCAACCGTTAGCCAGATGTCGAGTAGAATCAAACCGGCCGTAATGGATGGCACTGTTTTGTTTCTCATTCAGTGAGTGTCCATGAATTGTGATGTTGTGCAGCATTCGGGACCTGCAGGTTATGGATGTAGGTGTGTTTGCGTGGATGCACGAACACATTCGGTCTCGTTCCTGAACGAACAGAGAACAAACACACTGATAACATTATGAGAAACATAAACCTGGAAGCATTTGTTTTACTCCTCAACTCTTTAACATTCTGTTTTTTATTCATGTTGAACGCACACAACCTCCTCACTTCTCCACCAAGCTCGACTATTTATCAGTCGTTCCTGCAGGATTTTCTAAATCTGTCGTGCATCAGATCACAAAAACGTACATTTTGAGTTATGTTCAGTCCGAATCTGGAGCAGAAATTATAAATTCAATTAAATATCCGGATGTTGTTTGTTTTATCGTCCAGCCCCTCCCCGAAGCAAGGCCGAGACGAGAGGCGTTTATCGACGTTCATTAATCTCTCTCGATTACTCCCGACCTCCTCTCTACCTTCTCCTCTCTCCATCTCTCCATCCCATACCATCGCCTCCCTCCCTCTCTCTCTCTCCCCTCACCTGCGGCAGACGCTAAATTGAATTTGGCCCGTTCTCAAACTGCTGTCAAACACGTGGCGCTGCGACCGAGCGCCTGCGTTCCAGATCTCGTCGTGTCCGTGCGTTCACGAAGCTGCGGGACTTATTCTGGCTGTTTAGCTCCTCGAAGAAACATTTAAGAACATCAGAACAATAACAATAATGAAATGAAGACACCCTGTAGGCGAGGAGAGATGCTGTAAGAGGCTGTGAGGGAAAAACCCTAAAACAAGACAATTTACTGTGTTGCAATACTGTGAACCTGGGGAGGGATCTACCTCGTCAGGCCTTTTTACTGTTGCTTTTATTGACTGTGTGAGTGTGTGCTGAATTGATCTACACCCCCAACACAACTATCCCTTTCAGCTTTCTATTTTTCATTTCATGTTTTTTCCACCTACTTGTTATATATTTAGACATTTTCTCCTTTTCCTCTGCGCTGTCTCTCTGCCCACCTCTACATCTCTCTCTCTCTCTCTCTTTCTCTCTCTCTCTCTCTCTATCTATCTCCATGTGCTATAAGATCTGGTGCATCCCTGCTGTCCAGGCAAATGAATGTTAAAAGCCTATTGAGTTTCTTTGTGCTAGCTGCAATAGCTTATACAGGTAATACGATGTGCTGCGTGTGTGTGTGTGTGTGTGTGTAATGCGATGCAGTCTTTTAATTTAGGAAAGGAGACACAGTCTGCAGGTAAAGGTTACGACCTCTGCCAGAGGACACGCGCGCACTGTAATCTAACATGAAATTGATTTCAAGGTGAAGCAGCAGAACATATGAGGCTGCAGCCGATGGAGCGTGCGGCCGCTGTGTTGTACAGTCGTGTATTGTGAAGAAGGAAAGAAAAACTGACGTCTTTCGAAAGATGAAAACGTCTTTGTTGCCTCAGTTGATTATTTTTTTCATTTGTTGAGTTAATAAATAGGTACAGGCAATAAGAATATATCAAATCTGAGCTGTCAAGACGTTTAGACGAGATTGTGCGGGTAAGAACTGGGAAATTTAAGAAAATATTCAGGCAGGACATTTACTCTGTTTTTCTCTTCCATACTGTAGTTGTCATTTCAAATTAAAAGCACTTGCTGACATTGCAGAGGTGGTGAAAATGGATGTAGCAGAAACAGCAAATACCAAACTTTAAAAAACATAATGTGGTTATGGTGTATGTTTCAGAATTAGCTGTGGTGACATTGCCACTTGGCTTTAAACCCGGACCATCCACCGGTCCCTGTGTTTTTTGATCGACCTGCTTTTCTTTGTCTAAAAATTGCTGCGGACTTGACTCGAGTTTCTGCATTAAAGTCATTTCGGCGGCCGGGGCTGAAAGTGGTCCTCCTCGTGGCAGTAATGACTCGAAGAATCACTCGGAGAGAAGTGCACAGCAGCAGCAGTAACAGGATCAATGAAGAGGCTGCAGTTAGAAAATAGGGGTCGCCGTAATCAATTAGACTTAACTGCTGCTGGAATGGTCAAACAACAGCTGCTGGAGAATCTCCGTCAGCGTCTCTGACACTTCTTCTTCCTGTTTTTGTTGTTGCACATTGTGTTACTGTCTCTTTTCTTTCTTTCTTCACTGCTCCCCACCTCTGTTATGTCCTCGTAACATTCACTTCGTCATATAATTTGCTATTCAATTATGTAAATTACAGTTCGCACTTTTATTGCTCCCAATTACCCGACTGACATGTTTTGTACTGCAAAAAGCTAGACCGCAGCAGGGGGTTCAGAGTTGAGCATTTTCACTGCCCCGGGCTCCACGAAATGAAGCTACGCACACAACGTTCAACCATTCGCCTTCTGTGTCCTTCGTTTTCACTCTGCGCTGCTTCTAATTGTTTTCTATGATTCCCCTCATTTGTAGGGAACGGGTCTATCCGACTATTTCAGTCCCGGTACTTAAGGTTTGGGTGTGAAAATACGAAATGAATACTGATCCAACACCTGGGTTAAGGTTAGTTGTGTTGTAACTTGCAGCCCTTAGTTCGGCTGATGCACGTCGTAGTTCGTGCACATAGATGTAAACACGAATCGAGAATCGAATAGATCCTATTGTTGCTGATACAGATTCAGCTACACGAGTCAATATTATATATATATATATATATATGAACTGTTATTTTACAGCATGAACAATACAGATAAGATGCATTTGTGTTTACATCATATCTAAAAAGAAAATGATTTAAACCAAACCTAAGTTAGGGTTTGACAACAACAAGAATCTGTATCATAACTTTTTTTACTCCCTAACATCAGCATCAACATCTGCTCCCAAAAACTCGACATGACTCAGGTGCTGGTTTTTCCGTCTTCACTGGCGGCCTGTTCTAACTCCTCCACACATGCTGTCTCCTCTTCTTCATACTTAAACAGCAGGTGTGTAAATGTGTGTGTTTACATTTCATCTCACACACACACTCACACACTCACACACACACTGCTGATTCAGCTCATGAGCCACTTCTGTGTGGAAAAAGTTTTGTGTGTAATTTTGTTCATCCAGCAGTTTGTGTCACAAGAGCCTAAAATAAGAGATTCAAAAATGTGTTTTTCTTTATGCACTGATTAATCATTAATGCACAGAACACACACGGGACGTTCGCTTTCTACTGATCACAGCAAAAATATAAGACACAGTTTTCCCAGAATCCTTCTTTCCATGACCAATCTCCATCCTCACTCCTCTCCTGGTTTCTTTATTTAGTCGTTATTGTGTGAAGCCGATGCCAAACTGGCCTGGACGGAGTTTTTGATGTCAGCAGCTATAACACACACACACACACACACATCAGGACGGCACTAGAAATGGTTTATGTCACCATCTTTGTCAAGCACCCCCACCCATCACAGTACCACACAGACACACACACACACACCCTAAAGCAGCATGAGCCATGGATGTGAAAAGCCACTTCGGAAAAATAATGGAGCCGTGGCCGCCCTGCAGCGTGTATGTGTGTGTTCATATGTGTGCGGCGGTGTTTCTAAGTGTGTTTTCATAAGGGTGCGTGTGAGAGAAAGGCGGGATGCATAAATGGATCTCTGAATAGTTGTGGGCGAAGAGATTTGACCTATATACAAAGTTGGCAGTATTTGTGAATGTATATGTGTGTGTGTGTGTGTGTGTGACGGACAGAAGGAGTCGGGGCGAGCCATGATTAAACGTGCACACGTGCAGAATGTGAACTCCCCAAGGAGGTTGTAATTGGTTTTAATGTCTTCCCATATGGACTAATTAATTTACAGTTTCACAGTCCAAGTGAGAGTCTCATCCAGAATGACTTATAATGAGAGAACAGCAGCAGCATCTTTAATTCATAGATAATTAACATTACGGGCAACAAACAGTAAAACGTAATGGGCAGAGCCGTAGTGAAGCGACAACTGCAGGAAGTCATGTAAGACTGAGGAAGACAAAAAGAATATCAAGAGCTCAGGAGGTGAGTAAAGAGGATTTCCTTGTATCTATCATTATTCAGATGTATCATCAGATAGACAGATAAATAGATGGAGATAAAAGGGGGGGTGGTTGCTTAAACTTGCAGAGACGTGGTCGCTGATGAATAACCCCATCTGCCTGTCATTACCACTAGAGCTTCTAGTGCTACATGCACATACACAGCAGAATCTGTCACAGATCCCCACTAAACAGCCTCCGGGGATCGAGGGAGGGAGCGGGAGAGGAAGATAAAGAGAGGAGAGAGTGAGAGCAGAGACGCTGGGTGTGTCCTGGGCTGCAGATAAGCACCGAGGCTGCGCTGAGGAAACAGAAACCGGGACAAAACACCCAGGGATGGTAAACACCTGTTTGCAGATGCAGCTTTTCAGGAAATTCACCTATTTTTAGAGAAAGCCATTAAAGCAAATCTCAAAGGCTCCTTTGTGGTTTTTTTGTTTTTGTTGTTGCCATGTTGTGACGTTAGCCGGCTACGGTCTGAATCGTTTGTAAAACCATCGGGATCGAAGAGACGCTGGTGGAGCTGCGTATTCAGCCTTTTGAGATGACGCGTGCCCAGCGATCGATCGAAGTCAAGTGTCGGAGGTTGATTAGAGACACGAGCAGAGGTCAAACCAATCCGACCGCAGTTCAGAGCAGGTTCATGGTTCAGACATTTTCAAGGTGTCGGGTGAAATTCAGACAGTGTTTGATGTGTTGGTGTTTGTTGGTTTAGATTCGGACAATTAGGAGATTTTATACAAATTTAACCTTAAACATTATTATAAATAACTTTAAATATGAGAATACAACCAAATACATTGAACTTCGATGAGGGAAATAAACCTAGCTTTATGAATAATGTATAAAATACCGACACGTCTGTGACGGCTCATATTGGACAATTTTTATCAGCAAAACCCAAAATATCAGTCAGCCTCTAACATAACTTGGGCAGGAATGAATAAGCCAAACTTTGAGCCTTTAAGCAAGAGATGTGACAAAAACATCACCTTGACAAAACCAAATGAGAAAAACAAGGTGTTTCAGTCCTCGCACAAAGCATTAGAGTCCGAGGACGAAGGTTTGATTCACTGGGACTTGTGGTATCGCTCAAGGAGACAAGTTTTCAGTTTGTAGAGGACAATCAGAAATTGATCCCTTTGTCTTTTACCAATCCCACACAATTTCCTGTGACACCGGGCGATTGCTTTTTGAACTATTTCACTGTTTGTGGCAGCTCGCAGTCATTTAAATCCCTCAAGCTGTTGTGGTCTGAGAGCCGGAGCTGAGGGCACATCTCCTCCAGGTTAATCAATCCACCGGGTGGACAGCGTACGACTGGAGGTCATACCTGCTGTTCTGACTTCTGAGAGACGGTTGTGTAGACGTGAAATACAATGTACACTCAAGCAGACTTTAATATTAAACCGGTGTGAAGTGCATCAGCTGAAATAAGGTTAATAAAATGCCAAGAGCATGTATATACGTAGCCTAATTACACATGCATTTATTATAAGTACATAATTAGGGTGATATAGTGAAGCTAAATAAGTTATTGCATCCGTTTAGAACTGTTTAGTTAAATGCACAACATTTACACTGTTTATACTGTCGTTGTAGATATTACGCACATTTGGCAAAGATTGTAACGCAGTTGGACTTTAAAAGCATTGTGGTGTATTTTGAATTCTGGTATTGGACTGTTTCTTGCGATGTTTTCATTTCGCCAGTGGGCTGGTTTTGTCACACAGGATTTATTCTCTTCTGTATCTTCTCGGTAAAACAGAGACTAAGTGGAACAAATAGTCCGGCTCCGTTCAAATAAGCATCTCCGTGTATTGTTATGCACCAGGAAGAGGGCCGCCTCCCGATGTGCCGCAACCCACTTGGTTAAATGAAAACGGAATTAAAATAGGCAGGAAAGGACCATTCATATTTAGGCGCACATTCCCCGTGCTTCCTATCACATCACGCCTGGTTTCTTGAAAGCGGTTGAATGGCAGCGGGAGCGGTGTGAGCTGCCTCAGGACCGTTCAACAGGAACAAGCAACAGACGTGAAAACACTGAGAAAAGACGAAGCATTTACATCACACTCAGCTCGTTTGTTATCTGTTTACCGTGTGTGTGTGTGTGTGTGTGTGTTGTTTCCTAACCCCCTGCTGGGTCTCCCCTGCGGGTCCGGCACACACACCATTAAAATGTGTCTCCCTCTTCACCGCAGTTGACTGTAGTGTTATGTAAATGAGTGACGTTACAGAGCCTCCCTCTCCCACACACACACACACACACACTTTACTGTTTTACTACTTTGTCTCTTACATCCACGGATGTGTAATCGTGAGACTTTTAACCAGCCTTCGTTTCCATAACGACAGCCCAGCCCACTCCTGGACCACCCGGACTTTTACTGTCACGACTGACTGAACGAACTTTCCGTTTCCAGAACAGCTCTGCTCCACTTCATTTGTGAAACGGGTTCAGTTGAATGAGGAGAACATATAAAACAACCACCTGTCCCCGCTAAGCAAACCCATTAGTATAAAGTCAACAGAGCGGCAGCAGGAACGACTTGTAGAGCATCTAATTATTACGTAATCCTACCTAGACTACTGAAAATAGTAAGTAAAACAGAACTTAATTAAAAAGTACAAATCTAGCATGTTGGGTTTTCTCCAAGTACTCCACAGATTAGGGTTAGGTTAAGCGTGTATGGTTGTTTTTATCCGACCCGCCCAAGGTGTACGTCACCTCTGGCCCAAAGTCAGCTACAGGACTGGCTCCAGCCCCTCGTCCTGACCCTTACAGGATGAGCAGTATGGATAAATCTAACATCTTGGAGCTATGAAGAGCTGCTGTATTTCAAGAGCTGTGGGAAAAGCATATTTTTTCAAAGTTAAACTCATTCTCCAAGAAACCATTTTGAGACACAAACTCAAAACAAGTTGGGACGAGAAGCACAAAAATGTCCAAGTGAGCACTGGCAAGAAAAACTCTGTCTGGAGCGACTGACGTGAACATTTGTATTCTCACACAAAGCCCCTCTGGAACACTTCAGAAAAATGTCTGTAAACAGCTTCGGTATGTGAAGTAGTTTTATTTTTGTGCATCAGTTTACAGTTTGCCTTTGTTTAGCGAAAATGTTTAGATTGTTGGATCATGTTTGCAGATCCGTTCGCAAACTGGTAACGACGTGAAAATCACGTCTGCAAGAAAAGAGAGATGTTTCGAGGTCTACACGCAAACTTGGATAAAGCTGGTCAGTGTGGAACGCTGGGTAGTATCCAGAGTTTGAAATTGATTTAATGCAGAGGTACGATACTGAGAGTGAGGAAAGGAAACAAGAAAGAGAACAAATGAAATATGAGAAATGGTGGTGGGAAATAAATCCAGACTTTGCTTAGCATGTCCAACCAATAAAGAACGCCAGAAATAACTTGAAGCTTGTCCTTTCGCCAAAACCACACACAAGCTCAAGCACAGGGAAGAAGGGGCCCCAGTCATGGAAAACTCATCAAATTAAGTCTGAGAGGGGCCAACGAACACGTCTGCAAAGAGAAAGAAGGAGAGAACGAGTGAAAGGAAGAAGGAAAGAGAGGAAGAAAGCAGGTAGTTTGGAGTGTGTGTGATTGCAGGTTTCTCTCAGCAGACATTTGAACAAACTGGCATCTCTCTCTCTCTCACACACACACAGCACTAGTTTCTGTTCCTCTTTCCCCTTTAGCCTCATTTCTTCTTTCCATTCTTTTTCTCCATCTCTGCTCTCCTGTGTACGAACTCGGTGAATAGAGAAGTTTGAAAAATGCCCACTACTGTTAGACGAAGCGCTGACGACAGCCATGAACTATTTCTGTTCTTTATTTTAAGTCCATATCGTCTAATCTGTCTTTGAGTTTCCCAGAGGTGGAAACTACCTTTCCAATCCAAACTCCAGCCATTTCCCCCCCCAATTCATTTTTTAAAGCTTAAAACGCACCTCATCAAGAACTAATAAAGTGTTTCAGGTCTTTTCCCACCTGTGCTCGGCCTAATATGCTTTTACCTCGCAGCTAAAAAAGCTTTTCTCCTTCACTGCTTTGCTCTCATTTCTCTCCCGTGGCTCCGCCGCAACCGCTCTCACCTCTGTGTTTGTAATCTGGGTATTTTACAATATTCTGCTGTTGCTGTGAGCGTGTACAAGAAGGGAGGACACAGGTTTCGGACGCAGGATCATTTTCGGAGCATTCAGGAACACGTAGAGTCCATCTGGCGGACAGAGACGCTGTGAGAGCTGATCCGCCTTTCACCGGTTTACAGTTCAAGACACCTGCATTAATGCCGAGATAGGTTGGCAGGTATAGAGGCTTCGAGTGCATTGACGGATTGTGATAAAAGTGCGTCTGTGCTTGTTTGTGTGCCAGTGACCTGAATTATACAGCTGTGTGTCTGTCTGCTTATCTTCCAGCTGTCTGTCTCTGTGTCTACGGTCTGTCCCTGTGTGTCTGTGCCTTCAGGCCTCCATCTCTTATTGTCCTGGACAGATAAAGAGATTTGGTCGCACAGAAAAAGGGGCCTACAAAATCACCACACACACACACACAGACGAATGCACGGCCGCACACACAATCAGATGGTTCTTTGCATGAAAGGGTCATTGTGGTCGCACGGCTACAAATCCTGGCAGCACTCAGCACTCGACAGCTAAAACACACATACACACACAACACAAAATTCTTGTCGGACAAAACGCTCCTTGTCTTAAAACCTGTGGGTCTGACCCGTCTGTGCGCACACACACACACACACACACTGCCCATGCCGCACACATGAGCAGGGGTCTCATAAAGGTGGATTACCCTCCTTTACAAATCTATGGCTTTGTGACTGACCCATTAGCCAAACTTGTGGGAGCCCAATGAATTATTCAGAGGCTCCTTAAGGGTTAAAACAAGCGGAAAACATGCTTGTTAAGATCTAAAGGAGCAGACAGAATACACTTTTAAAGAGGAGAAAGGAGACAAAGCACAACAGAGGCAGAAGGAGGCAGCGACAGAAGGCCAGTGAGACGCTTCAGTGGTATTAAAAACAAAAATATAAAAATGTAAATCAATCTAAACATATGAAATAATAATGACGTAAAAATCTGAGGCTTCAAGCTGATCTGAACTCCGGCTTCCAGCAGTTTCTGACATCAGCTCATGACGGTTTCCTTTGTGTGGTCATCAGCTCTAATCTCATTCTCCCAAATCACTCTGCCTGAGTATTAATTTAATATAATCCTAATCTTACTACAGCATCAGCATATGTAGGAGTATTTTATTTTCTGATTCTGATTGAACGACTAAATCCATCGTTAGGTTGCACATTTCCAATCAATGATGTGATTAAGTCATATTGGTTTCCAGAGGTTGAGGTGGAGCGCCCCCTCTGGCCAGCTAAGGGAAATCAGAGTTTAAGCCTTTAAATAATATCACCTGTTCCAGTCAGAGAATGAACAGAGGAGCTGCAGCGTTTTAGTGAACTGTGATTCATGCTATTTAAAAAAAAAACTGGAAACAAGAATAATGGTTCTCCTTTAATAAAACACACGACGGATACACATCTGCAGTTTCAAAGAGAAAGAAACCAAAGCGGAAAACAGAAGTTGGAACAATATGCTCCTGATGAAATGTCTTGAATTATTCAAAGTCTCCTCAAGAGGGAAAACAGCCGTAAAATACACTTGTTAAAAGAACGTGAAATAAATAATGAAACTAAACGGACAAAATACACTTAAATAACACGAAAAAAACCATCCTTATCTCAGAGTTTGTAAAATATAGAGGAAACAGAAGAACCGGAAGAGTGTCGACCGGCATCTCGATTCATATCTACGAGTCATAATGAGCAGTATTTAAGTCGGAGAGGGAAAGAAACGCCGTTCACGTGTTCGCGCCTGTGAAGGAATAAACTGAAGAAACGACACATCCCCTCCATAAAGAGCGCAGATCAGAAAAAATCCAGATGATTACATGACTCAGTGGCCTTGGAGAATGAGGTAAATCAATCAAAAACAAATCTCTCCTCCGACTCCTACTCCACCCCCCCACCCACACACACACACACCCACACACACACACACACAGATTTTCTTGTCTCCGCCCCTCTCTCTCTCTCTCTCGCTCAAACCTTCGATCTCTCCTTTCTGTGTCCGTCCAGGCGTAGATAAATGAGTGTGGCAGGTCGAGTTGGTTTGTCTTTGTGCATCGCTGCTTTAGTCTAACCCTCATTTCTCTCTCTCTCTCTCTCGACACACACACACACACACACTGTAAACACACAAATTCAAAAGGCCGAACAACTCGAGGAGTTATGCCAGATGTTCTGAGCGTCACATTCACACAACATCCTCTCCTCCTCATTTTCGTTCCCTTTTCTTTTCTGCTAATTTGTCCCGTTTCCTCCTTTTTCTCACTCATCTGGTCTTTTATTTGATTCGTCAAACTTTCACACGAGCTGCCTCGCCCTCCTCTCCTCATCTCTCCGTTTCCCCCTCCCATCCTTTCATCCATCTTTACTGCTTTTAAAACCTCTCTCTCTCTCTTTTTCCCCCTGAACCCCCCTTTTCTCCTCCACCCCTTAATTTGTTTGCATGTTCATACAGCATCTTCTCTTCCTCTCCTTTCTTTTCGCTTTCCCCTTCCCTCCTCTTCTTCTTCTCCCCAGTTCCTCCTCTTTTTCTCCCGTCGCCACGTCCTTTTACCGTCAACGTGCTTCCATGTATTCTCACTTTCAGCTCAAGCAGCTCAAAAACATTGATCGTTTTTTTTCCTTTTGATGACAGATTCATTCTCAATTATTTTTCTGTAAAGATCTTCATCCTTCCCTTTCCACTCGGTGTCTCCCCGTCTTTTCCATTCATCCGTTTTCATTCTTTGGGCTTTTTCTCTTCAGATTGTATTCATGCAGTCACTTTCTTTTTTCTCACTCAAATTTGATGGCACGTATCTTTATTTACCATCTGCACCCTCCATTTCACCCTGTTTTTCTCATTTCCTCCACCTTTTTTTTTACATCATTTCTTTCTCTCCTTCCCCCCACATCCTCCTCCACCTCCTCCTCCCTCCCTGTCATTCATTCTCGGAGGCCCATTGATTCTCCACTGAGGCCTTTTCTCCCCCTTCTCTCAGCTGTCGGAAGGAGATGGGATCTTCTGATATCCCCACCATGATAAACAAATTCATTTTTTTTCTCTCCAGCTAAGGTCTTTGGAATACGGAGCACTCTCCCACAAATACGTAAATGTAAAACAGATGGGAGACGGAGAGAGCTGATCGGGAAAGGGAGAAGGGGAAGAGCGGAGACCACTGATTTGCGCACCTCTTCATTTTTAACATCTCTTGAGGTTTGCGCTCTTCTCTGACCGTCCTGTTTTGCATGTTTTCCTCCTTCCATACATTCGTCTCTCCTTTCATGTCTGTGTTTCTACCACTGTTTTAATCATTCACTCCATTAAATCGCCGCGACTACACGAGAAGCAATATCTCACATTGTCCCTGAACGTCTCTGGTGTAGTTTTTTACTTTGATGCATCCATTCAAGCTGGAAGAATAAATCTGCACTCGTTTGGCATGGTTTAATTTCCTTTCATCCCTCCATACGTTCATCTGTATCTGATCTTAGCCCACTTGTATCCACGTCCTTTTTTTCCCTCAAACCATCCCGCCGCTCGCTCTGTGCAGTCTGCCTCCCCCAGACTTCCTTTCCGTCCTTTCTCCTTCCCTTTATCTCTCCATCCCGCCACACTTAGCGCCTCAATCCTTCCACGTTCAAAGTCCGCCCTCGCTGCCAGCCTCCGTCTACTTGTCCCACCTTCTCTCCTGCCCATCCCTCCGAGTATTGATCTAGCTGTCCATGATATGTCACAGTGATTGACAGCTACTAATTGGCTTAATCCCACCCCTGGGGGGGCTTGTAGGTCTTTGGTGGATCTGGATACAGCTGTCCTATTGTCCAGCAGCTGACACCGTGACCCCCGGGAGCCAGTGATGGGTGGAAGAAAGAGGAGATAGTGAGGTGGAAGGAGGAAGATGCTTGAATTTAAAAGACACACATTTTATTTTCATCAGAAAACATTCGCTCCATTATGACGGATACCTTTTTGTGTTTTACTGTATTACCACAACCAAGGAGGTTTTGTTTGTCATTGCAAGAATTTTGGATATTTTCACTAATTTCCCCGGGAACAATTCATAGATCCTGAGGGGAAGAAATCAGGAATACTTCAGGTACTGATGTGAACGAGTGTGAGCGGATTGGTGCAGCTGGATTGAATTTAAGGGGACTGCTGTAGGAATGCACTCTACTGAGAACCATCCTAGTTTGTTTCTTGGTTTATTTAAAAAGCAGGATTATGCAAAACTACTACAACTACTACTACTACTACTACTACTACTACTGCTTTGTTGCTGCTGCTGAACTGATTTCCACAAACTTTGGTAGAAGTGTGGGACAGAAAAACTCATTAAAATTGGAAAACTGGATTTTTTTTCATCACTTTCTTGCAAGAAAAAATGCATCTTTGGACATTTTCACTAAGTTCCCACAGAATAATTCATGAATCTTGACAAATAGCTGGATTGAATTTGAGGGGACTGTTGGGCCTTGGCGGTGGTAAATGCGCTCCTCTGAGTGCCATTCTCAGCAAGTTTTCTTTCCTCCTTTTGTAAAACATTTACCTGCTTGCCAAAACTTGCCGAGTGATGGTGAGGGGGAGAGAGAGAGAACAGAGAGTCAAACAGACGGACAGAGAGTTGGATTGAGATCACTGGAATATTGGCAGCAGGTTTTCTTCAAGTGGAAGAAGAGAAAGGGAGGAAGAGAGAGGGTGACCCATGAGTCGAAAGAAGCGCCCCTAAGCAGACCCAGATTAGCTTTGCTCTATTGAGGAGGCAAGGGGCAGAACACAAGGTCTTAGTGGATGCCACTAAGCTTTTTAAGAGCACCCTCCCTTCAGCTGGAGATGTACACCCCCCCCCATCCTCCTCCGATCCCATTTATCCAGTAACTGACACACAGCGTTTACATACACATTAGCCCAGGGAGACCTCGCTGCCCAAACATTCAGGCTCGACGGAAGGTCATGATCTGTTCGGCGAGAAGTCATTAGTCGTTTTATGGCTCTGAAGCGTTTTTTATTCATAATGATAAAGTGCAATGACGGGTTTTATTCCAAAGCTGTCTGTGAGTCATCAAATGTTTTACTCCTCTTTAAGTTAAGGCCTCAGGACAGCTAATAACTTCATTAATATTTCATGCACAGATCCTCTCTCGTGACAGCTGCTCACTGTTGGACATCTTCGCATGGAATGGAATATAAAATAAAGAAAACTAGGATTTAAAAAAAAAAAATAGGATATTTATTTCATTTTTGTGGCTACGATTCAAAACAGGAAGCTGGAATGTGTTTTCCTTAATAAATTATTTTGGAATGGGCACAGTGAAGATGAATGAGCTACGGTGAATTGAAGGGAACGAGATAGGCATTGAGCTAAGAGGGAGGAATTGATCAGCAATGTTGCGGACCATTACACCTTCCATGCATGTGTAATGACCCTAATTACCCCTTCTAAATTGCCGTCTCCCGCCCCTCACCCAACAAACACTCCACTCTGTGACAAACCGGAGGACACAAGGGTCATTGTGCCGAAACATCCTCCCCTGGAAAACGATCCCCTCGGCTGTTTCCCCTCCATTCTCGTCTCCCTCCCCATTTTTTTTGTTTTCCAAACCGATGCATGGAAGCGCTGGATGCTTGATAATACCCCCCATCCTCTTCTACCCCCACATGCTTGTTGAAACCAAGTTCCCTCCCGTCTCTCTCCAGGTTGACACAGAGAGCCCTTTGTTACGCCGAGCTGCAGTCCCGTACTTCAGTGGGCCTCCACTGCTGGCTCTCAAACTCCTCGCAAGACCATAACCCACATATGAATCACATTTATCAACGAAACTGCAAAAGTAGCTCAGCATCTTTAAATCTGAGGCATGTTTGTCAAATGAAAACCATCTGGAGACTATTTGCCCTGGTTCGGTTTTTTAATTTGATTGATGACTGAATGTTTGTAGTGGTGCCAAAACTCAGCAGGAAAACAATACGTTTTAAACGGGATGGAAATATTTAACTGTTGTTTTATATTCTGGAAAAAAAATGGCTCTGAAAATAATTCATTCTTCGTGACATTGGGAGCTCTACAGAATCCTTGAGGCTCCCAAAAACCTCTTTTTGAAAACTTGCAGTGCAGATGGTTTTTTGGAAAAAAAAACGGAAAAAAAGGAAAAGCTCACATCAAAATCACAGCTTCCACCAGCGGCACTGTGCAGTGAAGTGTCCTCAAGCAGCTGAACCTGTTCCTCCCCATTTAGTGTACGCTTCTTTGAATGAAAGCATCAGATAAGTACTGTATCGAAAAGGATAAATACCAAACAGAAATCCTCATAAATAAGAGTTTCTCTCACCTCTAACTGTCACGGCAAGAGGCGCTCTTTGATATATTCCTTTTCATCTGGAGAGTGAAACCTGGTGACACGCAAATCTTCGTTCTCTATACCGCTCTTAATGATTTGTGCGTTTCCTCGTTGAATAAAATATTAGCATTATCCGTGAATAAAACATAAGGACTACTTTCAAATACATATAAAAAAGGTCAAAACTGCTGTCTAGACAAGCGGCGATCCATTTACCCCTTTGCACGACTGCACCCGTTCACTCACACACACACACAACTGCAGCCACACACTGTTATTTCAGTTTCCACAGACAAACCCCTAATCCATCTAACAACACACACACACATACACACACACACACATACACACACACACACACACACACACACAGCCTGGGGTGACCTTACATATGCAACCTTTAGGTGCCACTGACACATGCAGACATATAGCCTCTAACGGCTGTTATACGATGTTCTGGTGATGCTCACGTGAAAAACCGTGCGCACGCAAACTCACATATTACACGCTGACCTTGCATGGTCAGCTTTAGCCCTCGTATGTGAAAACACCCACATTGGACGGTGATGCACACACACACACACACACACACATGCACGGTGACCTTGTTTGTTCAACCTTGCCACCAGAATATAAACAATGTCCATGTCACGAGCTTTCACAACATCACAATGAGAATAAAACGCTGCTGTGACACACTCGATGTCACTCCACATAAACACTGGAAACACATACAATTTATGAAAATGGCTCTAAGCGGTTGCTACTTCACCAGGATTTAAAAATAACTCCGAGCGGATTATATGTGCACATTTCAAAGAAATTGCAAAAACAAACACTGAGATTGTTTAGCGTTCTATTTAATATTTATCCATGTTTGATATCGTAAGCTTCCTATCTTTCGATAAACACTGTAAAATAGACATGTGCTGGTTAAAAATAGTTCAAATGATGTTTTAAAAGGCAGGTGAAGGCTGTCAGATCAATTCACAGAGCACCACCCATTTATATCTGTTCAAATACCAAGAGATCACGGTTTAAAGGGCAAAACACAATGTGTCTACCTTCTTTTTAAGTTTAAGGTGTTAATTATATTTCACACGTGGATTAATGACGGTGTCAAGAAAAGTGTCAGTGACTGGAAAGCACAGGACCTGCCTTGTTTCTCACTTTCTATATATAGCTATGGCCTTTTATAGTGAAATAACAATTAGCAGGTCCTGAAGGAGGCTATATCTGTCATTCACTGCTTCTCCTTTCACTGCAAAGGTCAGCGCAGTCACAGCTGCGAGTGAAACCTAAAGAGACAGTGGAAGAGGGAGATAAAAACGGACGGAGGATGAGAGATGGAGACCATTGAGGAGAAGATAGGCAGATAAAAGAGAGAGAGAGAGAAGCGAGAAACAAGCTGGTTTACCAAAGAAAACCTGAGAGGACGGATGACAACATAAAACAGAAAGAGGGAGTTTGTTTTATGTAAGTGCTGCTCTGAAATTCTCTGAGTCATGGTCGTGGGATTAAGCCACGGAGCGGGCGAAGAGTCGAGCCGTCTGCGCGGAAAAAAGTGAAAAGAATACTGTCCAATGAAGAAGCAGCAGTCATCTTCAATCATATTACACCATCATAAGTGTCATGGTCAATGGAGCATGGATGGAGGGAGACGGAGGGAAAGAAAGAAGGAATGAGAAATGGCGAGGGAAGATGGGCAAGAGAATCAGAGAGCGAAAAAAGAAGCAAAGAAAAGGGAGTGTGGGCGTGAAAACAAGGAGAGAGGGAGGACGGGAGAGGAGAAATAAACATGAACACACGTCGAGAAACAAACACAAAGAGACAGAGGGAGGCCAATGAAGAGGTTATTATAGTAAAGAGGTCAAGCTTGCAGAGATGCTCTCTCGTGTAGAAAAGAAAACAGCATTTTGTGTGTGAGTTATGTGTCAGAGTCCCATGTGCAACGCCCCCCCCCCCCCCCCCCCCCCCCCCCCCCCCCACCTCCATCCTGTGAATATGTGTTCGAGTGAGCCGTCATCTGCCACTACTCTTTCTGACAGAGGTTATGTAATTTTCAAGGGTTCTTCTGTGGGAAGGTAAACAGACGAGAAGCATCCTCTGTGCACACCTTCAAATCTGCAGGGCCAAATCAACGAGGCCACGAGATGCTCATCGGCAAAACTCTGCATTCACGAGTGCAGTTTAATCTGGTAAACGTTAAATTGATTATAACGTCATGTTGTGTGTTCATCAGTAAATCTCAGTTTCGTCCGTGTCGACTCGTCAGGTTTATTTTTGGAACTTCTCCGGCTGAGTGGCTGCGTTCGCTTCATCTACGGCACAATGTGGATAAATATAGAGGAGCGGGAGAGAAGGTGAGAAAGGGAAGAGACGTATCGAAGGGGACAGGAGGAGAAAAGAGGAGGGACGAGAAGCGACGATAGGGGAGGGAAGGGAAAAGAAAGAAAGAGAGTAAAGTAATGAGAAGGAATGAGGGAGAGGAGGAGGAGAGAGGGAGAGAGAGACAGGGGAGGATGGGAACTACTAGATAAGTCCCAGTGTGATCAAAGCGTTGCTCTGACATCAAGAGCGGCAGCAGGCTGACTGGTTGAAATACACTTTGAAACGAATGTGCAGCTGAGAAGCCTCTTCACATATTTATCCAAGTTATACAGATATACACTGGATCAAGTATGTTTGTCAAAATGCAAAACATTAGTGAGGCTGCATCCTTTGGAGAACACGGGGACACGTCCCCAGGAAGGAGGCCGTCTCTGCGGGCCGCAAACTGCGAGGGCTAGATCGAAATGAGGTGGTCTGGGCTACGGAGGATCGCCGTGATCGCCGTTACCATCTCGCCCCTTATTGGTGTAGCCTAGCAACAGAGCTGAAGTTGGACATAAAGTTATATTTTTTTGTGCACCGGGGTTCGGTTGTGTTGAAGCTTGATACTGAAGCATCAGACGTCTCGTTCATCTTGTCGTCTTGTCACTGAGGCGCTTTGAATCCTGGGATTGGTTCGGCCGGGAAGGATCCGCCCGTTTGAGTGTGAGAATGATAATGACTGACATTTGGTCGAGCGCGTGCGTGGGCGGGACCTCGATAGTGCGGCTGCACACCATGATCACTACCGTGCAGACTCCAGATGTGCAGGGTGGCATCGTTCACGTGTCTAGATACTTAGAGGAAGTGGGAACATGTGGGAACCCCCCCCCCCTTCGCACCAGTCGGGCTGCGATAACGTTCTCTGGACAAACAAAAACAAACCGGTTGCCATGACTCTGTTTTTGTGACATTTGTCAAAATAATTCACTCAGAACGAGTTCATTGGTGAAACCAGTTTAGAAGTTTCAGCCATAACTCCTCTGTCTCCAGGGAACGCAGCACAGACAACAGAAGTAGGGAACACAAGGACAGAGAAGAGACACATTCCTTTCTTATAAAATCTAATAATATGAATAATGATAGTGGTGTGGAGATGTTTACTTCCTGTACGAACGTTTATACAAACAGGCGCCAGAGCCCCTCTCCCCCCCCCCCGCGACATCAGACACCACACATCATAACAGTTTGTCGTGCATTCGGCCCTCCAGCTATACGTTAGGGGCTATTTCTGTCCTCGGCGCTCTGTGTCGTCAAATTTAACGTCTCACTTTCCAGTTAGTCTAAACTGAGGCGAGACAAAAGGAACATGCGCTGTGAGGAATGTATGATGAATGCTGTTGGGCAGATGGAGGTCGCAGATACACGGTTCTTTGACTGGTGAGCCGATGCCACTGTTTAAGTTTGAGTCACACTGTTTTTCAACTTCAGTTTCCAGCATCGCTGGTTGTGTCTGTTAGCACGTACATGTGCTGTTTACAGGAGATACACACCCACACACAGGCGCTAACACAAAAACACGACCGTATGCAGACAATTCAAACAGACACACACAATCACGCTCTGAGCCTTGAGGCCACAGCGTCCACAGAGTTCACCTTTATAAATGTTCCATCAGCAAAATTAACCTGCAATTAACATAACCATGTTAATTATGGTAATCGACACCACTGTCTGCTTATACATATGTGTGTGTGTGTGTGGAGGGAGGGAGGGGCACTGGAGAGATGGAATGGAGGGAGCAACAGAAGGGTGAAGGTGAAAAGAGAGAAAGATGATTAGTTGATGAGGAATAAATCTAAATATTGATATTTGATGAATCACTTCAGCTCATTGAAGACATCGCTCTCTGTCTCCTGAGTTGATTTGGACGTTGTTTACTCACTATTTTAATATTTTCCATAAACAACTTGAGTCGCACGATTTTAAAAGATGATAATCAAAAGGTTTCTCGATAATATAAATTAATCTTTGGTTGACGTTCTGATGTGAATCAGAGAGAAAGAGGGTGTCAGGAGACAGGAAGTGAAGTGAGATGGAAATGATTGACCGCTCTAATGGCGGCTCCAAAAAAGAAAATGATCACTCGCACACACACACGCACACACACACACACACACACACACACACACCTACTGTTAATTATTATCCTGTATAATGAGAAGCAAATGACTCATTAAATCTCTCCTTGACCCGCACGACGCAGCAACTAGCCTCTCTTTCCTCCGTCCTTTCTTTCCCACTGACTCGTCTGTACTTCACACAGAATCTGTCCAACGTGAAGACTTTTCAGCTGTGAATAATTAATTGCCATTAAAGAAAATCCTCACTGACCGGCAATCTGGAGCATTTTTTTTTTTTACACCAAACTCTTGGAAGAAGGTGGAAAAAAAGGGAAAATTCGCTGAAATTCATATGAGAGCTGAACTCAGCTCTTGACCTTCATCTCGTAGCCCTCGTCTTCCTCCCTCCTCCCTCCTCCTCCTCTCCTTCACTGTGTTTCAGTGTCTCCCAGCTGAATAGTGTCCACCAAAGCAGAAATGCAGTTAAAATTGGCTGCCAGAGAACAACCTTGCTTTTCTTCCTCCTGTGTGACTGGTGTCATGAGACCAGAAACCACCTGACTGCACCTAACGACTGTCACAGAAAACAAATTACACTGGATTACACAGAGATGCTCTGTCACACACACACACACACACACACACACACACACACACACACACACACACACACACACATGCAGTACCTTGCAAAATCCCACTGGCAGTACGTTTGGTTTCACACATGCAAACATGCACTGGTGGAGGTGTTCTGATCGATATCCTTCTCTATCTGGAGCAATCAATTCTCATTCTAATCCGATCAATGCCCCTGTCAACGCTGTTTTCTGATCGTCGATATTGAAATCAATGAAATCGCCCATTAATCCTGAACAACATTGATCCAGACTCCGCCGTGATCACAATTACACCGCAGCCTCGTCATCTGAAACCAAAACCAAAAGGCCTGTGCCGAGCTGTCTCACGTATAAGAGAAGAAGGTCACGCTGACTGAGGAGCGAAGTTCAACTGACGAGGTTCCCGTATTAGCTGCAGCGTCTGTCGTCGTGTTCCCAGGATGAGGAGGAGAGAAAAAGCTTTAAAAGTCTCATTTTTAATTGATGCTGGTTTGTTTCTGTGCGACCACGTGATTCTTGTTTAATCGTTCTAAACAGCGTCTGTGTTGGTTTTTTTTGTCTCCAAGTCCTCGAGTGCATCCGTCCAGTTAAAGCCTGGCACATCTTAAATGGCTTCAAGGTCACGTTACTCATCAAATAAAGAGAACACACGACTGTGTCCGTGAATCTCGATGCTGCTGCTGCTGCTTTGTTTCTGTGGCCAAAAAACTGAGAATCATTTTCCAGCTTATTGAGTTTTAGCTTGATGTTTAATTTATTAATTTGTCCTTTGTCCTTTGTCGGAGCTGCAGGGATTTAATTCAGTCTCAGCTCGCGTTAGGTTCAGGAAACACCCTCAACACGTCAGACAGACAGATGTTGGTCTGATAAAACTGCTTATATCTGCAGTTTGAAAGTTTTGTTTGGATTATTTAAAGGATATAAAATCAAGAAAATTCTGAGAGTTAGCGGACCGAAGGAAAACTTAAAAAATATCAGAGTTCTGCAAAATTTGGACTAAAAAGTCACTTTTTAGGTAAATAATGACCTGGCTGCATGTTGTATTCATTAAAGCCCGGTTTTTAATGTGTTGAAGTTGGCAGGTAACTTCACCTCTCAGGTTCCTGCACCATAACTTTCGTGTCACTGGAATGTGGAACACTCGAGGACTAATTGAAACCACATGAGCACGTGGAAACAAGAGAAAGACGCAGACTCGATACTTAAAGTGGAAACTAACGCTGGGACGTTATTCTGAGAGGAAACGGTCGACAACAACGAACAACCTGCACCGTCTCAGTCCTCAACTTTACATGCACCGATACCCAGGACACCGCTCCCCCGTCCACCTCACCCCCTCGTTAAACGCAGACAAATCGGCCACTGTCTCTTTCTCTCTCTAGAGGGCAAGTAAAGGGACGAGAGGTCAGAAATACTAATTACTGGCTGCGTCATTTAATCTGGTAGAGACCGGAGATTAGAGTTATAATCCCATCACGCTGCCACAGGACATTATGAATCAGTCTACCTGGCTTCACAGGATTTCGTCTTGAATTGAGAGGGAGACGAGGATGGGGAGGACAAAGACGAGGAGCCGAGGGAGAATGGCAGAGTCGAGACGTGCAAAAAAACAGCGACGGAGGCTGGAAGTTTAAGCAGTCGTCTGTTATTCTGGCTCCTCTTTCCATCGCACCTGTGGACCCAGGGACGAGAGGAAAGCTAAACAAAACAGATGACTCAATTCCCTCCCCCCCAATGTCGCCTGCTTCTTAACTGCCGCTCTCCATTTTCTTTCTCTTACTCCCCTTCCCTCCCTCTCTCTCTCTCTCTCTTACTCCAGGAGGGAATGCAAATCTGAAGGTAACAGAAGCCAGTCACGGTGGACATGCTTATGTAGACTAGACGTGTGTGTGTGTGTTTGGGGCGTGCAGATTGAATCCTGCATCCCTGGGGAGCCTAACTACCTCTCCAACTCTCTTGACTGGCTCCTTCAGAGAGAGAGGGAGAGAGAGAGAAGGGGGGAAAGTAAAAAAAAAAAAAGGGATTTGGAAAGACTTAGAAAGAGCAGAACGAAGAGAAAAAAGAGAAGAGGCGAGGACGTCGGTGCAGCAGCAAAGCCCAACAGCTCCCTCTGTCGTCACCTAGAAAAGCTCCAGTGCTTCTCTCCTCCACTCCAGCTCTTTACTTCTCTTTCCTTTTTGAAGTCTGACCTCCTGCAGGCCACTCTTTTCCCTTCCTCTTTCAAAGAAGCTAGTTTACAACACCGCGACTTGCGAAAAAACGAGCAGCTGGTGCCTGATTAAATATGAATATGACGATTAGAGTGCAATAAATTAATCCCTCTATCTCGCCTCCTCCCTGGTGAGCTACGTCAGCAGTGTTTGCAGTCACTTTGCCTTTAAAGTCAGTCCAGTAGTTTATTTTTTTCCAAATGCAATCCTGCACATTTGGAGATTGTGGAGGGATCGTGCAATCTTTAACTGGAGGCTCGGGGCCAAAACAAGTCAGATAAAAACCCTAACGTAAGCCTGCCGTGTGTGTGTGTGTGTGTGTAAACCCTCACATGCATAAAGAGAAGGAAAGAGATGAAGGTTCAAACTATTGAAAACAACAACTAATGTGCAGCTCAGACTCACCTGATCCTTCATAAACACATCAGTATAAGTCTATGCTGCTGTTCCCACAAACACAATCTGTAACTTTAATTGCAACGTGCATCTTAATTTGAACGCAGAAGCAAACACTGGCCCAGTTGTGTCGTTTCAAACGTTGCTGAAGGACACACATTTCTTTCTGTTCGCACATTTAATTATATCTTTTACAAAACTATAAGGACGACAGCCACTGAGCACGACGTCTCTGCTGCCAGGTCCTGCATAAAAACGGCGTTTGACGACTCCCAACGAATGACGACGTTTCTGTGTCAGTTTCTGTGCGATTTCTTGGCTGAGCATCAGTGAAAAATCTGATACCTCACCCACCAGCTTTCATCTGTCATCCAAGCCAGGTTTTGTGTATGCAGCTCAACCCTAAATAGCACAAAGACGTACTGGTGCGAGGGAATACTGTGTGTGTCTGTCCTGCTTTTTTAAACACACAATCACTTTTTTTTTTCCCCAGACATGAAACCTGTGCACTCTTATTTTTTTTTTGCGAGGAACTGAAAGGGGAGCTGTGTTCACTCCTGAGATGGCAAAGTGAAGACAGGCAGTGTGCCGGCTGCAGTTCTCATTTCAACTCAGACAAACAGTCGAGAAAAAGAAATAGTCAGACGAAATATATACTGCTGATAGAAGTCATGCTGCCCTCCTCATATCCTGATAGGAGTCGTGCTCTTTCCTCCTTCCGCCCTGATGTTTCTCCTCTCAACACCGTATCCCCTCTGCACGTCCTCCCTCCCTTCATCAGTGCATTTCTGTGACTGATACATGGAATAAAGCCAATGTCCAAAAGCACAAATCTACTTACAACATTTTTTTTTCTTGTGGTGTCGTTTAAGTTGCCACTGAACCACAAAATAATCTCATAAAACGAAGGGGTTACTTTCCGTCTCTTCTCTGCAATGTCGACTAGTCCGTGAGCTAATTATCGAAATGCAATGGGCAGAAATGCACAGTGAGTTGTTGTCAGTGAAGTAACCACATTCAAAAGCCACAACAACATTGTTGCTACACTGCAAAAAATGTGTCGAGAGCTTTTTTTTCCCTGTGAGAATGTACGACGAGAAGTTTTTTTCTTCTCACTAACTGGAGCCGGTGCCTCTAAAAGGATCTTTCTGTACTTTGCTTTGTTCTCGCACCTCAAGAAACAAGAGCTGCAAACCAGCCAATAAGCCAGAGAGCTGATATAAGAACTCCCCATCGAATAAAAACACAGCAGCAGCAAATGATTTTCTCAATAGCTCCCACAAGACTGAAGAGCACAGGGAGGGATGGAGAGGTAGAGAGAGGGGTGTGGGTGAGGATGAAATGCAAAAGGGGGAGAGGGAGGAAGAGAGAGAGAGAGAGGAGATTGCGCAACAGTGTGGGAGACAGAGGGGGAGAGAGGTGGCGAGTGAGAGGGAGAGATTATTGCCTGCTTGAGAACAGCAATCTTGAGCTGTGCCATGAATACCAAAGACTGTACAGCTCCACAGTCAACGCCTCTCTCTCTCTCTCTCTCTCTCTCTCTCTCTCTCTCTCTCTCTCTGCTCCCTCATTGGAAACGCAGCGGAATTGCAGCTGCCCAAACTAATATCTCACTTACAGACGACGCACCAGCGGCTCAGAGCTTCATCCACGCACACACACACGAGCCAATTATTAACATCACACCAGCAGAGACTCATCCAGCGTGGACGCATACGGTTTCAGCAGATGCCCCCCTGCAACAATTAAAAATACCTAATGTGGCCCCTATAGGTGACGATACGCAGAGCGCACGAGCTTAATTGAGTGCAGAATAAGCCCAGAGGCAAGTATGTGAGCTGTATGCATTTTTCATGCAGGTTCACCGGCACTGGCGCACTCGGAAAAGGGCAAGGACGCAGCTCCGGCTGAAGTATTCAAATGGACTGAATACTAAACCGTATGAGGAATCTGTGGGGATTCGCGTTTCGAGATCTGAGATTCACAAAGCGACGCTGAACGCTGTGGAGAGAGGGGTCCACGTGATGGACGAGGAAAGGACGCAAGACTAGGAGAGAAAGGAACAGAAAGAGAAATAGATGAGTCGGGGTGGATCATTTAGACTGTAGGGCAGATTTCATGCGCTCAACAGGAGATGGACAATGCGTAAAATCGATTTCTGGCACCAAAGGGCCAAAATAAATGCAAATAAATCTCTCACTCCGCAAAGTAACTTGTGTTAATCCATGTGGCTCCGTTGGCTGAACGTGTGAATTCCATGGATGAAGTGATTTGACCGTTAAACGTCCTCACACACGCGTTGGGAGACTGATCCAAAAGTTGAGCGTCGCCGTTACGCGGAGGCACGGGGACGGCGAAACCGGAGCCTGCACCGAGATCGACCACCATACGTGGCCAGACATACACACACATACACACGCACGGTCAAACGCGCACACAAATGCACGGTTGCAGACGCACACGAACCCAGCACTCTCTCCGCCAGTATCCAGACACATACGCGCTTGAGTCGTGAATAACACTGGCTGCGTTATATGGACAAACCGCAGAAATCCAACCGTCATCCTGCGGCTCCAGGGAGCAGATAAAGTCCGCTGTGTTACCAGCGAGCAGCACAACAAACACACAACATGCAGGTCTTCTGGATTTGGTGACAGACGCTGGTGCGCAACGACTCTGAGGGGATTTCGCACCTTGCTCCTTATTCACTGAAACATCCTCCTCTCACTGGGAACTTTTGAACGGCTGTGTACGCAGGGAACCGCACATGCAGCACACTGAGTGATGCTTTCATCCAAAGTGCCACCACCACCACCACCACCACCTCCACCAGCATCCCCGAGAACCGAGACACTTCCCCCCCCCGCTCTCCCTCTCTCTATCTCGCCTGCTCCGCAAAGCCTCCGCACAGAGAGGCGCACGGAGAGCGAGCACAGCGAGGAACAGACCCAGGGGCAGAGGGAGGATGGACGCAGCTGTGAGGAGGTGACAACGGCAAAAAACATACTAAACTCGACCGGTGCTTACCTTGGAAGTGAGGGAGTCCGTGCGCAGCCAAGGGAATTTCCCCCAATACATACAAGCCAGAGGAAAACGCTCACTTCTTCCAACTAGTATTGCTTCTTACATGAGATGTCCAACACATCCACTTATGGAAACCCCAGTTTCTTTCTGTTTGTGTGCGCCTGGAGGAGAAGAGGGAATAAAAAGTCGGTTCTCCTTGGAGCATAAAATGTTCTTTTATCCACTGGAGCGCACAGGCACACACCAAAAAAATAAACCAAACCAAGCAAAGAGGAATAAAAAGAGAGATAAACAGTGCGTCTGGATAAGGCTCCGAGTTTGATGTGATGAAGAGGGGTGAGGAGGAGGTTGGTGGAGGTGGGTGTTGGGAGAGAAGAGAGGGAAATCACCGTAGCATTCCTCCCCTCCTTCGGGTATCAAATCCGGTGAGCAGTCTGCGCCGTTTATCCGTCCTCCCTCCAAGAGCCTCGGAAACGGTGTGAGGGAAGAAGTGAGGGAGAGATGGACGTGCGCGCAGCGGCAGCAGCAGGCAGAGAGGGAGGGAGAGAGAGAGAGAGAGAGGGGAGGGAGGGAGAGAGATGTCGCTGCCGATGGAGGGCGTTGGAAACTAGAGTAACCCTCTCTCCTCTCTTTCTATTCTCTTCTGCTTTCTTACAGTTAGAATCATATTTTTTTTTAATCATCACGTTAATATTGTGCATTTTTAATATTTGGGCTTATTGGATTGTGTCACCACAGAAGACAAATAAGACAAAATGCAACAACCCACTTTTTATTTCTTTGCACAATTGTGATGAAGCAGTGAAGCTGCAGCAGGAAAATACAAATGCATTAATTGAAATTCATGGAGATGATGAGTTATAGACATGGTTCCCTCTGTGTCACTGCAGGCTGCTTCACATCAGGAGCTGGAAACAGGAACCCTCTGCAGGGGTGGGGGGGTGGGGGGGGGTAAATGAATGCAACAGTTGCTCGCTCCTCATTGGCTGAGACCCCCGGGCAAGAGTTAGACTCTCGCAGGCAGCCAATCAGAGGCGAGGAGCAGGGAGAGGAGGGGAGGAGCAGCTGTGGGAGACCCTTTTTCTGAGAGGTGATTGGCTGAATAAAAAAAGTCACATTTAAAATAGTGCATCTCCTTCAAAGAAAGAGGAAGGAAATCAAAGATTAAATATAATGAAGTGTGGTGGTGAGACAGCAGATGGTTCATGACTCACGCGGCTACATTTAGAAAATAATCCAGTTAACTTTTCATTCATTCATGTGTCGGCTTCTTAAACAATTGACTCACGAATCCTATGAAAACCTCCGACAGTGTCCGACATTAATTATCCACTCTTCGTCAGGGTAGACGTAGATCTGTTTTTCCATTTGACTTGTAAATGTTTGTATGGCTCAGGCAGTAGAGCGGGTTGTCCACTCACCAAAAAGTTGGTGGTTTGATCCCTGGCTCCTCCAGGATGCATAGCAAAGTGTCCTTGGTCAGAGATGTACACATATTCCGTTATTATATATTCCTGATTTTCAGTTAATGCATGTGTGTAGGATGTATAAGCACAAAGCCTTTAAACAGTAGCTAGTTACACTATAGTTATTGAAGTTGGACTTTAAAACACTAAATGATTGTTTCCCACAGCTGTAAATTTATGGTTTAATTTGCTGTTTACTCAAAAATTGCAGCTTTTGTCTCTGAACAACATCTGGATCCACATCTTTGTCCTTTATATGAGGTAATATAATATTTATAGTGACCCCAAATGCAACTACATTGAAAATATCAGCATGCCTACTTTCAAATAGAATGAAGGGGAGTCTGCTGCTGCTGATTAAAGGGTCACATTTTGTTTTTTATGTTTCATATCGGATGAATTTCGAGGGAATTAATAAGTCTTTTTATGTGAGGTTTGAAAATGTCTGATATCGTCCTTGTTCGACAGCCGTGGACAGCCGTGGCTTTCAACCAGTGGGGAACAGTAGATGATGGCATTCCGCACGTCTTTATTACTTTGGTTCCAAAACGACATAATTAGATTTAGATAAAGGGCAGGTTGTCAAATGTGATTAGAGATATTTTTGGCCACGAGGAACAACTGCAGCCCTTTCTGCACAATCGCTTTATTTCAAATAGTGAATTAACAAATATTAGCTGGACCGGGCCACACGATAGTGTCCCTGCAAGGTCATAGTGAAGCTGCCCCGTCCCCCTTTTTCTGGAAGAAGCTGGTACGTTCTGGTTTAATTGCAAAGCTCCTTCATAAATAATCAGGCAGTTTGTTTGATGGTTTGTCAGAGAGCAGTCGAGTGAGCTGATTAGTTGTTCTGGTCAAGACAGAAATTTACAGTTTGCTAACGTGAGATTAATGAGACGTATTTCTTAAAATCTTGTTTTTATCTTTCATCTCCGTAAAGATCTTTGATTCTGATCACCGTCGGCTCACGAGCATCAATTTTTAAACACGCATCATCACCCTGTCATGACACATGTATGTAGAAAAGATGTGAAGTCATGCCTCTCTCATGCAGTTTTAATGCCGCGTCTTCACAGTTGCTTTGTCGGGGTCATGGGTAAATCTGAAAATGAAATAGACGTGACTTGTCATGGCTTCGTTACGTTCGCTTTATAAGTTAACTTTCATTTTACTCTGCATATTTTCAATAACTTTGGAATATAAGAGAAAACCGAGCAATTTGAATGAGAAGATGTTTCTCTTGGAACCTTTTGACCACGAGCTTGCTCGTCAAACCTTCAAGCGATCACTGGCCCTCAGCAGACACCACTCATTTACATCCTCACGTGCCACAAGGAGCATTTGAAACTGAAACATTGCACATCACGGCAGAATGTCAGGAACACTTTGTGTGCGGTGGCCACAATGAGAAGCCTGCAGTCCTGCGCTGTAAACATTTAGCTGAGGCAGCAGGTCTCTGAGGTCTGGAATCGAAAGACGATTCTTTCGTTGTACACGCTGACCCACAAACCCCAAACAGAGAGGGTAGGGTATGTACAATCATGAGCTCGGCCACCCACAGGATATACACACACACACACACACACACACACACACACACACAATATATACGTGCATGCAAGGAAGTATGAAAAAAACGGCAGAAACAGAAGCTAAAATCAATGTAAACATGAAGAAACAGACTGAGGAGAGGAAGAGAAACGATAAGAGAGATTTTCTCCTCTTCACCTCGTGGACATCGTTGCTCACTTATAAAGTATTAACACATTTTACTGCAGGCGCACAGGCAACACATACAGGCAGCACTATTTTAGACAACTGTGTGAGTGTGTGTGTGTGAGTGTGAGTGTGAGTGTGAGTGAGAGGAAACAAATCAGCAGCAAAAAATAACATTGTGTGACCAACTTTAACAAAACAGTTGTATCGATAAAACACAAATCAATAATTTAATTATTAACAAGTTACATTAACTGCTAAGTTTAATTTGAAAGTTACCAACTGAATCTTTTTTTAAGTTGTGTTGCGTGCACTTTCTTTCTCAGCCTCAGTTTGTCTGTTAGCTGTGGACTGACTGAACGACCGGACCCGAGCCTCGTTTACCTTCTGATGCTGTGAACGGTTCGACCTTCTGACCGAATACGTCTGCACATATTGAAACGTGCATGTATGTGTTTTCATAGCAGCTTATAAAGTAGAACGAGCTCGACTCTCCTCTGTGCATCAAACCTTCTGGTGAAGCGCTCCAACTGAACTCGTCCTCCTGTGACTGAACCGCTTCAACGCCGTTAATCCGTTGATCTTTGTCACCTATCGATCAGGGAGCACATTGGAATCCAATTGATTGATCGGCCGCATGTCAATACTGTCATCAAGCCGTGGATTTATGTTTGTATTTGCCGGTTAACAGTTAACGCATCGGGCCTCTTCTCCTCGTGTCCAGAGACAACTGTCCTCTTCTTTTTGCTTTTTAAAATCTCTGGGTGAATTGCATTTTAATAATATTGTTAAGGATTTGAATAAAAGCACTAGCCACTGTGAGCAAGGTGCTATGATGCAGAGTAGTTTACAAAAAATTATGTGCACTTGAAATGATAAAACTCTCACTCACAAAATCATTGATTGCATAAATGTCTAACTGACTATTATTACTACAGCTTTTAAAATAGAGGCTTTGCTTCAGGAAAATTCTTGTATTTCTGAGAAAGAAATTTGTGTTCTTCTAATAAACAGCCATGAATCTTGAATCATAGTGTTTGTCTTTCACCACTTCCTCCCGTAACCTAGAAACGAGACAAAATATCCCGGATACAAACGCTGCCATTAAACAACTTGAACCCACTAACATGGAGGAGGTGGTATTTAAGGAGCCGCCATGTCACAGTCTTTGCTTTTCAGTAATATATAGTTCTTTGCATTTCATTGACTTCCTGCTCACAACTCAGTCCCCTTACATGTGCACTATATACATCCCGCGGGGCGGAGGGTGAGAAAACTGTGTATTTTCCTGATGTCGCAGCAGGTGTCGTTTTCACAGTTTGCGTTGTTGATAAAAACCTGGTAGGTCACTGTTTTTCTCGTAAAAAGGGCGACCAACTCCCGGAGGGACACCGATAACACAGTCCCAGTTTGTTGAGCGACCTCAAATAATATCCTATACCCCACTCTTCAGGGTTTTTTTCTACCAGACAGAAAAATAAGCTTTCAGATTCCTCCTGCCTCATCATAGTTTAAACAATCTGTTCCACGCCGGCTCTGCTTTGATTTCCGTACACTCCGCAGATAGAAGCAAACTTCTCGCTGCTTTCAAATTACATTTTCAGGATAATATACCAGCTCCAGTCTTTGCTGTTTGATGTGGAGAGCAGCCAATTCATTTTAAACAAAAAAACACACGCACATATCGCCGCCTTCGTTCTCGTGTTTTGGTTTTGTGTGGCGAGGCTGCCTGAGTGGCTACGCGGGGATTATGGACGAGGCTTTTAAGGGCAGGGTTGTTTGTTTTAGCTTGAGCCTGAAGGATACCAGGGGCTTTACGGGGATAAAACGAGTGGGGGCACATGTTTCATTTGAGTCCTTTAACCTGTCTTATATTTCCCCTTTCCCTCCTTCCTTGTCTATTTTCCATTTAACCCCACTGTCTCTGTGCATTAACCCTCTCTCCTTCCCACTGTGCTCACTTAATTGAGGGCTGCAGTGACCAATCAGTGGCCCAGGATTATGGCACAGGCTCCGGTAATTGAATTTTGGCTGTGGGCGCAGAGCGGGAGCTATGGGGGGGGGGTGGGTTAGGGAGCTGGGACCATCGAGGAGGGATAGAGAATGGCACAGGGATTGGGTTTCATTTGGACAGCTAGAAAAACAGGGGAAACCGAAAAGTTGAGAAATGATGCCTGGTAGAAAAGAAAAATAAACATCCATCCATCTTTACCTATTCATTCTGTCTCAGGCTGATAACCGGTCCGTGGACCTTCTACCCCCCCGAATGAAACTGAAAAAGAAATGTTCTGAAATCAGAGTGACACGGAGAGGAAGCCGAGACCGAGAGAATTAGTGAGGCGAAGATAGAGAATTAGAGCGAGAGATCTGGAGATGAAGAGACGTGGAGAGAGAGAGAGAGAACAGAGAGCAGCCTTGTGTATGAGTTAGCAGTGAGGAGCAGAGCTGCATAGCAATCACTTGTTTGCTTTACTCAGCGAGACAACGCTAAACATCAGCTCACCTCCTATTTCACCCGAGCCCCAAATACGTGCGTCTCAGCGTCGGCGGCAGACTCAAGTTTATACATTCGAGTGACGGAGGTAAAGAGGAAAGAGAGAGAGAAGAGGCTTTTGGCTTATAGCCTCTTTTATTAAAACATGTCCGAAATTCAAGAGGAGGGAGGTGGACGTTAGAGGAAAGTTCATGCAGCTTGTTTTGGAGACGCTGTGCACAGGTGGGCGGTGAAATTAAAACAGGGAGGATGTCGCTGTAGTGGCTGGAGTTTTAGAAAATATGGTTAAAAATTGGAAGAGAGAAGCTGCAGAAATAAAGGCAGGCACCGCATTTTAAAAATAAAAAATATATATAATTGAAGTTTCCGCTACAGCTTCACATCACACTGCTGTTGTAGCCGGGCCGTCTGCCAAGAATAAAGGGAAACAGGGGACATGGGTTTTCTATGGTTTTGATACGAGGAGACTTGTTGTAAGATTGGAACGATGTGGTTCGGTACCATGCGTTTCTTTTCTGGGGGAGTAGGTGCTTTTGGCCCGGGGCCATCTAACAACCCTGCACACAGACAGGTTGACAGTATGTCAGCTCGTTTGGTTCAGTGTAACTTTGATCTTTGACATTACACGCTGCTGCGGTCAGCCTCTTTCTTGTGTGGGTCAATTAGAAGTATTACCTTCACGTTCTGACACCTTCATTAGGCAGAGTTTGCAGATTGCCTCATTAACGTTCTCAGGTTTCCGTCTGGCGTCGATGTTAAATCTGAAATATTGACAAATCGGCGCTTTTTGCTTTTTTGGCTTTGACACCAAAGCCTTGATGTCAACGCTCCTCCCGTCACGTGATCAAACTCTACTCAACGCTACTCTGCGTGGAACAGGCTCTCAGAATCAGAAGTTATCGCCAAGCAGGTTTACTCATGCAAGGACGAGTAAAGTATAAAGAGAAAGAAACACGAAGAGAAAGGATTGTGCAATAAAAGTAGAAGTTAATTGTGCAATGAAAGATTATCTCTGATTGCACGTTTCTGCTTTCTGCTGTTTCCAGGCCAATGCTTTCTGACTTAAACAGCGGGAACCTTCCCGTGCAATTTACATATGTGTATGCACAGATCTCAGCATTTTCACAATGGCACTTTAGAGACGTAATTATTCCAAATGACACAGTGTGCGCCACATCCGGATAAGAGTTCTTACAGGAATGTGAAAGTGTTGCACAAGATTTCCTGCCCAGCGTTGGTTTTTCCGACAACATAAAGCTGACGCACGCACACACACACACACACACACACACACACACACACACACACACACAGAGCAAGCAAAGCGAAGCACGCCACATCATACAAAATGGCCTCCTCCCACACTCACCAGACATGGAAGATTAGGCCTCTGACAATATATTGACGATTGGATTTAACAGTATAAGTATCATTCTGTGCATCTCGATTCTCCCTCTCTTCTTCTTCTCTTTATCTGTTCCCTCTCTCCATCTAACTGTGGTGCCCCCCTCCCCCCCACCCCCATCTCACATACACAACATGCCCTTTACCACTTTCTACCTCAATTCATTCACATTAGAAAGTATCGACGGGAGTTTTCTGCTGTCCCTTAGATTTCCCTGCACAAAAATAAAAAACTTTTATCCCGGATCCAGAACGTCTGTGTCCTGATTGCGTTCAGGAATCACTTCTAACAGCATTTCACTCTTTAAACCTCGTGCTCAGCTGCTTAGTTTATGCTTTTTAGTTTATTTTCAGTTGTTCCATCTCTCAGAAAAGGTCAACTTGTTTTTAAAAATACTTCCTTGATCGTGCAAGTCGATGGGGAAACTAAACATTTGTCTGAACTTGGTGCAAACATTTTCCAATATGAGCGAGTTGCCAACTCTTAATTCTTGCTGATACGTGTCACGTCCTTGGAACATGACAGAGAAAATTTGGCAGAGCTTTGCCAAACAGACCTTGATGAATGGACCTTGGTGTTGATGTTGTGCTTGCTGCTTCTTTTTTTTTTTTTTAGAGACAACACATTCATTACAACGTCTCTGCTGCACTAACAGAGAGTCTGATTTGAATCCAAACAGGGACTCGAATCTGCTCAATCTCATCTCTGTCACCGCAGCAAGCGATGAAACACAACAAGGTTCATGTGGCAAATGTCATTTCACCCCCTTGTTTTAACCGGGATAACAAAAATCAACACAAACAGCTGCTGACATCTGGTTTGTATCTTGTGTGAAAGGCTCCAATCAGCATTAATTCACAGATTCAAATGACACCGCACCGGGCAGAATTATTTATTGGCTCCAACTCTGAGCAGCAGTGATGTAAATATGACAAACGAGTGCACAGGCAAGTTTATCTGCTTTTCAGTGCTTTGATGTCTGTCAGGGCAAATATACCAACTACCCACCAGAGTACTGTGTACTGAGTACTGTGAGACAGAAACACACATCTACCTACACACTCCCTGTAAAACTCTGCACACACCATGGATGGATGGACGGTTAGATAGATGGATGGATGGATGGATGGATGGATAGATGGATAGATAGATTGATGGATGGATGGATGGATGGATGGATGGATGGATAGATGGATAGATGGATAGATAGATTGATGGATGGATGGATGGATGGATGGATGGATAGATAACTGAAATCCCTGTGTTACAGCTGCAAGGTCTCAGGCACAAAATACACCAAAGCTACAAAACATACAAATATATGAAGTAACTCCACAACTATACAAAATATGAGGAATAAAAACTATATAGAATGTATATAACAGTGAATAAATAAACATTACAATGACCATGGTAATGGTTCTGGACATGCAAACTAGCTTTATTTAGCTTTGTTTGAAAACCCTTGTGCAGTATTTTGAGACAAACATTCAACTTCTGATATTGCATTTTGCTGTGTCACCCAGTTCAGCTGGTGGTGAGCAAATTTGCTTTTCAGGCATTTTCAGCTGACGATGTAAATCACTCCAGATAAGTGCAAGTCAGTATTTATGAATCCCACCATCACAAATAAAGGTTCGGGCTCAGACCTTTAGACACTCTTCCCTTGAAGGAAGACATTTTTTCTTCATCAATAAATAACAAGATGCTAAATTCAAACTTTGCAGCAATTGCCAACGCTGGTGAGTCAGATCCGAAACTCATGCAGAGCTGCAACTCAGCTGCCTCACGCCCACAGGTCTTGTGTCGAGCTCTCAGTCAATGAGTTCGACGGTGAAATGTGTGTTTTGGTTTTCAATGGGGGGGACGGGGGGGTGCAACACTTTGTTTTCGTAGAGATTTGAGATCCCTTTTAAAAACAGCAAAGGTAATTAAGGATTAAATCCCCTTCTCCAGCTGTAAACACACGGATGTGAAACTCAAATTGATGCTGTTTTTGTTTGAAAGTTCATTTTAATTGTTGCATCCTCATTATAACAGTTTTTATTCCGGCACCTCCCTCCTCTTATTTCATACAAAGCAGATCAGAATCAGAATCAGAAAAGCTTTTATTCCCAAGTAAGTTTACACATACATGGAATTAGTTTCGATGTTGTTGGTGCATGTCAGACATCTCTAAATATAACAAGATAAAAAAAAGAAAATCAAGTATGTTTTTTGAAGGTAGAAAATGAGAAATAAGACGAGCAGTACAGCTCTACAGATTGTCCCCTCAGTTTAGTTTCATGTGTTCCACGAGGTCGGTGAACGTGTCAGAGCCTCCCATGTTTCCTGAGTGTGTTTGTCTTGTATGTCGCCGGCTAATGTGTGAAAAACACCACTTTTTTCTGGAGCCCCCCCCCCCCCGCTGAGAGCTGGCTAAATAGGTTACACACAAACACTCCAGTGTTTTTCTTGCATCTCATCTCTCAGCAGGACTCCTCTCCTCGTCCATCTCCTGTCACCATCTTATCCCTCACTGACTGAGTGCAGCACGCCTGCTTATGTTTGTGTATTAGAGAGTGATAATGAAAATGAGAGTAAACACAGATACTCTGATACCTCTCCCTGTTACTGTCCATCAGAGCTGCGACTCTTAAATCCTTCACACCTCCTGCTTCTTCCTTTGTTTGCTTGTACACGGTCGCTTCATCAACACTCAGTTCTCATCAAGTTATATCCTTTCTTTTCCACAACATGCTTTATTTTCCATCTCCCTACTCACATTCTCCCATCGGCCCAGGTTTAGTGGGTAAACACAGGTTTGTTCGATGTCACGAACTCAAAACATGAAGCACTCTCTCACGGCACGTTTCCATCACGGCAGATTTAAGCCGACCAGTTTGGATCGCATCATATATTCTCAGTAAGCATCATCGTGGTTTTTGGAGTCGGTGTTTTGACCTCCTGCTGAATGCTCGCCCAGCATTCGCTCTCTTTTCACTCTGTTGTTGGTCTCTACCAACTTCTGAGTGGGGACATCTGAGTTTTTGGCAGTTAAACGTTTCAGTGTGTTCACCATCTGCATGGTCTCTGTGTCTGTCTGCTGCTCAGTGTTGAGCAAGCAGTGCACAGCGGGGTTTCAGAGATTCTCTCCAATCTTCTCTGTCTTTTCGATCTTTCATTTTGAGAGCTTTATTTATTAAAGCCTCAGATTTTGCAAAGCTTTGCCTCAGAATCCTTCCCTCTCTCTCTCTCAAATAGTCGGTGCTTGCATGCAAATTTGCTCCAGCTCGAGATTGCGCCTCGACATCCTGTTGCTTGCACCAGGATATCCAAGTGTAGACAACAGAATAAACTGTTGCTTTCACCGAAATCCTTGTGTGTCTCCTCCTTGCTCCACATGCTGCTTCTGTGCAAACTCAGATTTCTGCTGTTTAGCTCTAGCAGGACGTAATTGCACAGTGGTTTCGGTTGTCATGGAGATAAAAAAATAAATAAAATCCCTATTTAAATGTAGCTGAAGCAAGTTTTTGCGATGAGGACATTCATCATCTCTGAAGAGGCAACGTGGCAAGCACCGAAAACTTCTGTGGCAAATGTCTGCACATGCAAAAACAGAAAGAGGAAAACCTCCTGATCCAACACCACGGTTTTGTTTATTCTTTAATTAGACGATTGCGGCTTTATCAAGAAGGGCCTCGGTGTGGGAGGCCACGGGAGCGAATAATTAATGAGGTGATGAATCAGACGGATGCTCGGAGGTTCACATCTAGAGCAAATAGCAGCAAGACGCCAGCAAATTACACCCGCTCACACTCTGACAGAACACACAGCCTTATTAAGAGTAACAAACAGCAAGACAGCTCAGGGTCAAAATCAACACTTACACTCGGAAGAGAGGGAAGAGAGGGAAGAGGGGAGGAACAATGTGAGGGAGAGGAAAAGACTGAGGCAGAAATAAAAGACGGACGACGGGATATTTAATGAAACTACTTTCTTTTGAGGATATCTCGAATGTTACACGTTTTCATTTGCATATATCCCAGTGTTTGCAATTGTTTATGTGCTTGTATGTGTTGTAATCTCAGCACATGTATAATTCAGTGGAGGAGCGTTATCTCCTCGGCTCGTAACCAATCAGTTGCATCCAGGGAAAAATTGGAAGATTAAAATTTAATGTGTGAATATGACAGAATGTCTGTCTGTCTTTGTGTCTTCAGAGAAAAGAGGAAAACAAGTGGGGGAGCTGGAAAAGGTGTCAAATATTTGCCGCACAATGTGAAACGAGAGAAAATTATCTCTCTCTATCAGCTTTATGTTAATGTTCATGGTTTTTTAAATTTGAACTTAAGCTCGATTCACTCACATTTTAAGGCGTCAGGGTAACTTACTTTTCTGATCGAATTTAAGACTAGAATGGAACTCTTAAAACCACATTTCAATTCACTAGATCTGGATTTTTATTTGCATCTGCACCAGATTGGACACATTTATAGATGTCAGATGTAAAAAATTCAGATTTTTCAGGTGTTGAAAAAATTCAGGTTCTTGCTCAAAGGATCTAAAATAAAAAAGCTTCTGTACTTTAGAAACTTAGAAAACATTAGCATTCCTTTAATTTAACACAACTAACATTTAGTTTAGTCCCAGCGGACGTCAGTTGATCACCAGCTCAAATGACTCAAACGAGAGAACAAATTAAATGAACTACAATGAATCTTTGAGGTTCAGAGCATCCAAACTGACGGCGTCGTGTTGAGACCTCTGAAGAATCCATCGAAGTCTCTTGAGCGTTTCTGGTTTTCAGGTGATCAGTAATCTATTATGGATTCTTCTTTTAATAACAACGCTTCAACCGCGGCTTCAGCTCACTTCAGTGAACGTGTGTGTCCCTCTGGGTGACAATTAGCTCACAACAAGCGCTCGTATTTCAGGCTCAGGGGACAATTAGCGAGCGGTGAGTTAGAGATCATAACACAACCACCCACTGTGGAATTGGTTGAGTTATGAAGCTGCCATGTGGATCCTCATGAGCTCTCTCTCTCTCTCTCTGACACACACATGCACATAAATAAGTGTATAAATAAAACCGGGGAAGTCGGGTACATGAGCCGGCTACAGGCCAATGATCAGATGACAGGCCAATGTAAAATCATTAGAGAGACTTCCTCTGTAGCCCCCCCCCCCCACCCCCGGGAGTGCTTTATTAAATGTGTAAAGAAAATGTGTGGGGTTTGACTTGTGCGTTTTTATTAAATTTAACATAAAGCTCATCTTTGAGTTGATAACATCTGTAAAACGCAGAATATCCCAGCGCTGCAGAGATGATCAGCATTCACCCGAGTGACTGTGAGAAAATGTCAGACGGCCCCTGCTGAAGGTGAAATGCCACAGTTGCATGGATGTCAAATGGAAAATTGAATGAGTAGTTGATATATATATATTTTTTTAAACCTCTTGTGGTTCGAGAGAAAGAGATTTTTCTGATGTGTTTTACCTGAAGTTCGTCTTTTCAAGAAGAAGTTGTACATGTGTGAGTCAGACAGACACACAATCATCAGAAGCAGATGGGGGAAGAATGCCAGAGTGATGATTTCCAAAAAAAAAACATGATGAATCCGTTAACCTTTCAGGAACAAGATTGTATAATAAAGAATGTAATAAAAGTAATTCAGCCACACGTCCCGTGGCTGCTCATAGGAAACTAAGAACAGCGTGTTGACAGGAATTTAATTCATTTCAAACACATCTTACGGCAGAAAACACAATTTCACAGCAGTTTCTTCTTTTAAATGAACACAGTGTTTGGTTTTACAGATTCTGGCATTGAAAGTACAGCGTTGTGTCCGCTGCTGCAGCTCGTGTGTTGACGAGGTGTCTCAGGAGCTTCAGGAGCTTCAGGAGCTTCAGGAGCACTGGTTTCCATCGGGAAGAGTTTGGGCTTTTTTAACTTTGCAGAATTTATACTTCCACAAAAAACCTACTCGAGGAGAGTTACTGAAAAAGTGTCACACATCTACATGTTGGTGTTACAGGACTATTCAACGTCTACTCTGCTCGCTGCACTTAAACACCGGCCTTTTGTCCTCGACCGGCTCCTGCACATTTGTCTGCTAACATTTCTGTTTTTCTTACCCGCATGCAGACTTTGGAAGTTATGGATTGCTCGCTCCTCCACCGGCGGCACCGGGAGCCCTCAAGCCTCCCGCAGCGAGCTTTGATTGCACTTATCTGGTGTCTGCAGTGTGCCACAGACGGATTTTCCCCTTCATTTCACACTGCCTCAACACCTCCATGCAAACAAAAATGAAACTCCTAACATGTAAAAGTCTGTATCTTATCTTTAAGATTACCACTGCTGGCGTTTTTAATGGGATTGATTGGGACTGCAGATACGAGACAGGGTGAGGGGTGTGTTTGTTTTGTTGTTGAGTTTAAATGCCAACAGTTTTCATCAGTTGCTCGAGTTGCTTTTGTTTTATTCCCATAATTTGTTTGTTTTGACCTCTGCGGTTTGTCGGTCGTGTTACAACCAGAAATCATTGTTCATGTTTGCATCCCTGAGAAATCACAGCCGAGTTCAGATTGTCTTTTTTGCTGTTGTCGTTCAGATTTCTTTGAACAAGTTGCTGTTCCAAGTTCCACATTTTGATGGAATTAAACTTTCCTTAAGTATGAACAGGTCTTCACAGCTGATTCATTTATTGACCTAAGATGGCTGTCTCTCTTTTGAAGGAAGACACCCATCAACTCAAAATAGTTGGACGGTCGGTGTTTACACTCAAAAATGCAGAGTGTGGAAAATCATTTTCTGTGTGTGTCCTCTTTGAGAACATGGGACGTCTCGGCCTGTGCTGCTTTGTTGTGTCTCTGTCCTTGCTCTGAATTGAAATACTGGGTTTTGTACTCGGTGCCTCAGCCGGTGCTGCTGCAGCCTTTACACTCAGGTGAGCCGGCACAAGAGAAAACTGCAGCTATGAGCTTTTGTGACAACTCAACAAAAACAAATTATTACACATCATCACAGATGCTGAGGACACTTGGTTTTTCACAGAGTCACAACTTGTTCCCTCAGACACCGGCTGGAACGTCGCACACAAATGAAAGACGTTTTATTGACCGGCCTTGGAAGGAATCTTACAATCTCACTTCTTTAAAAACATTCAAATACTCTGCTCCGAACACCGATCCAAAGAAAGTCAACTAAAGATGAAGTAGGCAGATGTAAACAAACTATTTTCTGTCTCTCCGTCTCATTCTCGTCTTTTTCTCTCCTCTCTCTGTCTGTCAAACCATGTGAGTAACTGCACCCTCACTCTTCATCCTCCCTCTCTCTCTCCCCGTCTCCCCCTCCGTCCCTCTACTAACCCTTAACTCTCCCTCTGTCTCTTGTCTTATTCTCGGCTTTATCACTGTCTCTCTCTGTGTAGTGATGGATGGCTCAGAGTGAGGACCGGTGACTTGAGCTGGATGGAAAACAACTGGCCACACACACACACACACACACACACACACACACACACACACATCTTGATCTTGTGTGTGTGTGGTTGTCGTCAGGCCAGTTATCTGACTGATTGGCAGCTGACGTTGTCTCAGATATAACCCAGACACAGACGGAGACACACACAGAGTACAGATCAGTACTATTTGTCTTCGCCTTCAGGGCAGTATTTTTGCATCGATGCCACGTCGTCCCTCATCAACGAAAGCTCCCGTTCTATTCCTGTTTGCAGTACTCGCATCCTATCCACCGTGTACCTTTTGACTGCATACTATGTTGTACTATGTTTTGAGTACTTAATGTGTTGCGTACTCGTATGTTTACACTGGGGATCAGAGAGAAACAACATTTAAATCCTTGATGTCTTCGTCTTCTACGTGTCTGGTTCTTCTTTTTAATCCCGAGATATTTGTACGAGTGTGTGTGTGTGTGTGTGTGTGTGTGTGTGTGTGTGTAGGGTCATGTGATTGCAATCAGTCTGTACTCTTCATTCAATTTTACCCTCCACTGTTCATATCAAGATGACACTTATGTAACCAGGTCAGTGTGAATTGAGGATCGAATACTGAAACACTCTCTCCACACACACACACACACGCGCACACACACACACCTACTGCAGATACACCCTATGGAATAAATTTCGACCGACTGCCACTTCTTATAACACATTACGGCTCTGAGCTGATTGAATCTACAGCAGAATTCTGATCAGCGATTCTTTAAATTCCATTCACATACAAACCCTTCATGCTGTTCCCACACAGATGACTTATGGTATATCTTGAAAATGCATTACGTGTGGGCAGAGTTCCACACAAAGTTCACATTCTGTATTCTGTATACCAGTATTGTATTTGTATTGGCACAGAAAACCAATATTGTCTTCCTCATAGACGTATAAAACTGTTTTATTATCTTGAGAACGAGCCAAAGCAACAAAAATTGTATCATAAATCTTAAAGGATAGTTTCACAGTTTTAAGTCAATAGTCAAGTGCCCGCTCAACTGAAGCAAGATTTTCTTGCTCTGGTAATTTATCATGTCCACGATGACGATTAAAAGATCTCCTTTAAATACGCTTTCAGTGCGAGTGACGGGAAACAAATGCCCTCAGTCGTCATTCTGTGCCGATCTATAGCAAAGTTCATCTGAAGTTAATGTGAGGATTCAGCAAATCAGGTCATCTTCAGACCAAAGAGTCTTTTTAAAACACAAATCCCCTCTTTCTGTTACCGTTCTCCGCTGGAGATCAACGAGGAGCAAAACTACTCATTTGTTTGCTGTAGTTTTCAACACGGGGCTGTTGTCCTCTGTCACCTCCACTGGAGACGCATTCATTTAACTCTTCATGGACATTATGAGGAGGAGAAAAACAAACCAAAGTGTGGATGTAGCCTTAGATATAACACATCCAGCAGCCTGACCTCCACACAGTTTCTACCTGGAAACATAATGACACACTAATACATGCAGAATCCACAATATGAACATATTTCCCTGGGACACAATCTCCTGCATGTTGTATCACTGCCTGAAAGCAAAGCCCGACTCATTTGTTCAAGGTGATCTTTACCTCTGAGAAATAGTCGTCCTGCAGGTTTCTGGAGGGATTTGAAGCCAAGGAGAAGTTTCCACTATTCAGTGGGTAACACTGGATTTTCACACATCGGTGCACTGGGAGTAAGGGAAGTGTGTTTGTGTTGGGAGGGAATAAGGGGTGAGGAGGAGGGGAGGAGGTTTTCAAATGTCAGGTCCGGGGAGATTAACAATCGAGCGGAGGGAGGACAGAGATCGGTTTGTCTCCTCCCTTTGCTTCCTTGACACAAATATCGTCTCCCCCCTCTCTTTCTTTTCTCTTGCACTCACTTATAAGTATGCACATATTTTTGTGTCACCTCCCATTCTTTCCTCCACTCACCCTCTCTTCTTTGCTCTTTCCTCCCCTTTTTGCTAAACACATTTTTTAAATACCCACTAGTGTCTCTTGCAGAATTACATTCAAATTGTGCCAAGGGAGGGGGAGGGGAGGTTTCCTACCAAGTATGGTTAAAAGTGTTTGGATATTTTAATGTCGCAGACACATTTACAAAGTACCAGTCGCTACGTGTGAACTATTCAAAGACAGGACTCAAGGGGTTATGTTCAGTATCAGACAAAACATGTAGATGAGTCAGAGACAACTTCAGTCAGTCACAGTGCAGGATGGGGGGAAGATTGTGAAGGTTCATGTAGTGGCGAGATGAGCCTGGAATTCAAGCAATGATCTGAGTCTGGTTCAAATTGTTTTCTCTCAGGCTTGGACAGGTTTGATGTCCAGTTTGATGTGTCATTCAGAAGAGCAGGACGATCCGTCGGACTCGCCGTGTCTCTTCTTGCCTTAGACCAGACATGCAAGTCAGAGGTTCATTATCGTGTTGTCTGATCTCAAAACGACTGCATGACTCCCGAGAACACGATGCGGCAACGTTTAAAGTTGTGTAGGTGTAACGTGGCTCTGCAAAGAAATAACAGCACAAAACACAAAATTAACCATATTTAATGTTATTAAAGTTTGGGTTCATTCTGAAAGTAAGCCAGGACAAATAAGAGTACAGCAGGTAATTAACGGGAAACACTGCCCGTGCAGTGTTGGGATTTGGTGAATTAGAGGGAAAAAGAAAAAAGGTGAATACATTTGAGGGAAGGGTTAGCGGTGGGAGCAGAAACGTGCTCTCTCATTGTTATGCATGAAAAGTCTGGCAGACTGAGGAGGGAATGTGGAAAGAACAGAGCGGTACAAACAGAGAACAGCAGCTGTGTTTTTATGCAAACTTATAATCGACTGATACGAATAATCAATTGGGCTGCAAGACGTTGCATTCAAGGACAGAAACTTGGGTTTCCAAAGCTCGTGCAAAAAAAAATGCTCTCCTCAAAACACAAAGCGGGTGTAACAACACAGGATGAACCCCTGGAAGATAATAGGGAAAAGTTTGAGGCTCAAACGCAGCAGCACCCACACAAAACTGTCCTCGTGCTGAAGCTATTTTTCTTCTTCAAAGCGTAGCAAAGGGGAAACATTTAGAAAGTGCAGTTAAAGGGATTCTGAAGCTAGATTAAATTATTTAATGGTTCAACAATGGTGAGTTACCATCAGCCTGAACCTCAATTAGTGTCTCAGTGGAGGCTTGATTTCTTTTCAACATTCAAACATGTGATCTCTTAATGTGAGGAGATAAAATGACAGTGCAGCGTCTCATCCAGTCATCGCCTGTCACTTTCATCAGGATTTATTTCAGTATATATATATTTATGTATAAATAATATGTATTTTTCACAGCCAGAATCAGGAAACTAGGTTTAAAATGTGCTGCGGGAGACGCTCTTATTCTTATGAAGTCTGTTTAGCTTTATCAGCTCTTTGCAAAATGGAATTATTAAAATGTAGCCCAACATTTCTCTGTAACACTTACAGATAAATACTTCTGTGTGGTGTTTTTAAGTGTTATATAGGATTCAGGGATCTTAAAGGTTGTTTCCCTGCTTTGCTTCATTATTACTTTGTTACAGTCTGAAACGTTTCTCCTCAGATTGTGTTCACAAACAAACCGGGGAGCCAGAGAGGATCTGTACAGAGCAGACATGAGTTATGGCAAATATATGAGGCGAGCAAATGGGAAGTACATGGCATCCTCGGCCAAGTGTCTTGAGTCTTGCCAGAACTCATCAGCGCTGGCCTCGGACCTGACCTGGCGTTTGGTCCAACATTTGGCAGCCTCCTGTATGTACTTAAATTTCACTCTGCTACTGGAAGAGGCAGCAGACGAGGCTTCTGAGAAGAAGCTCAAATACACTGAGATCTCAGCCAAGGACGGTCAGCGAGGCAGGAGGCTGTGAAGATTACCCTCACTTCCCACGTCCACGTCTCCTCCATGTGACTCAGCTTCTGCTGATCGGGATGAGGAAGAGGGCGGAATTGAATTTATGTGACTGGACTGTACATGAACACTGTCTGGATCCATTAAAGCCACAACTGTGCAGCTGGGTAAGACAAATATTTGGACAGACGTTTTCCTGAATAAGCAAAGATTCAGGAAAAAAAAAAAAACCTTGTGGCTGTGGACAACAAGAGTCATCTGGAGAGGACAGATCCCACAAAACCTTAAAGAATGGAGTGGTGTTGAAGTGGCGATATGCACACACACACACACACACACACAGAATACACAGGTGCTGTTGTCATGGAAGACTAAGTGTGGAGGGGGAAGGGCTTCTCTCAGTGGACTATAGCTGTGTGTGTGTGTGTGTGTGTGTATGAGTGATGGTTAATAGGTTATGAAATCATTTATGTATTTATTAAATTAGAGGAAAACATAAAATTAAAAGAAACCCAAATTATCAAACGTCCTATCGTGTGCGTCTGTCAAATTCGAAATCTGTTTCACGTGACGGTGACGTTCGTGCACGTGCGTGTGCAGCCCTGGTCCACCATAGATCGACTGAACACGAGAAAGTGAAACACATTTCCTGGATTAACGCATTTATTTATAGTTTTCGGGACTCTTCGTAAGAACATGACTAGAATGGTTGTGACTCAATGATCCACCCTCACAGTGACTCTCTGTGTTAATAGTTTGAAGATGGATTTTTACCAAAGAGAGTGTGAGCTGATTATTGAATTTCAAGACTGCAGCAACATTAGCTCGACAATAAGCCGGACACATGCTGCATCATATGCCACTCAGGACAATTAGTTAATAATTCATACCTAACAGAGAAGAGAGGAAGCCCCAGTGTGTGTGTGCTTCCTTCCTCTCCCTTTCATCTTCTTTTCTGTTTTCCACATTGCAATATAATTTGTTCTGATATTCACACACTTTAGCAGTGAGTCTTTCTCCTCAGTTTGAACATAAGGAATACACAATGACAGACACGCACCTTCCAATGATGTATCACCCCCCCCGCCCTCCTGTATAGTGTGTGTTTGTGTGGATTCAGCAGTCCTGTAACATCTGCAGCTGTCTGGCTTTCCTCGTGTCTCTGTCTCACACACACAAAAAGACATGCACCCACTGTGTATGCACACATACACGAGAGCATACACACAAACACACACATGGAGAGTTCACCGGATATGTGAGAGGTGCTTTTCAGACGCACTGGAGATGTAGCACAGATGGGGACATGTGTGTGTGTGTGTGTGTGTGTGTGTTGGTGAGAGCATGGGGCTTTGAAGAGAACAGTCATTAACTGGAAAATCAAGCTGCTTTGAAGATCTCAAACACACACAGAGACTTTAATGATATGTGCAATACAAAGAGTTGGTTGGATGAAAATTGCCTCAAGATGGTTTCAACCAAACACACACACACACACACACACACACACACACTCACACCCACACCTCAACATGCTCACATAAATGTAGATGTGTTTTTTCTCTTTTCAAACATCTTACTTTAATCTCACACATCCTTCCCGTCACACACACACACCTTTTGTTCTTGTTTCATTTTGTCATGTGAAATAGCCGGTGCTGCACTTTGCTGTTTGCATCGAAAACACACAGAAAGTATGACACACACAAACGTGGTGACTGTGGAGGACGGACATATAAACAGACAGCCCTCTCTTCCACGAGTGTGTGTGTGTGTGTGTGTGTGTGTCATCAGAGAGAGGTTGTCTCAGTCCGCTAATCAACTCAATTAGAATCACATGCACAGTTTGCAGTCATGTGCTTCTCTTTTGTCTTTCTTTCATAATTTCAAGGATCACGTACAGTTACACAACTTCAAGTGTTTCTTTCTTCACCTCACAATCTTATTTGTAAAATCAACCAACATGTTTTTGACAGTTGTGCACCCTCGTTGTATTCACAATTAAAAGGATAAGTTTACTCCACAGATTGTTATTCATCTTATTCACAATCATTTTCTGTGTAACTTAAGTGAGAGCCGAGGTCAATGCAACAAACAAAACAACCATAACTGTTATATAACTTTCCTGTTAGAGATCAAAATATAAAAGAAATGAAGTTTAAAAGAAAAGCAGCCTCCCTTACTCTGCAGGACAACGAGTTCAAATGAAGGTTTACGTCGTATAATCCACAACTGAAAGCAAACAGGAAGTGAAATTAAACAAAGTAAGAGTCGGGGAGCCTGATTGACAGCAGGTTATACGATGCAGCAGCCAATAAGCGGAGGAGGGAGGATCCGGGGTTGAAGCCACGAAAACAATGAGGTTGTGTTTTCACTCCTGTTTGTTTGCTTCCTGGTTCTTGGTGCGTTCAGATCCCAATAACAATCTAGAGCTCGTGGTTAATTGCGATTTCAAAATCAGCCGTGACTTTAATGGATAAATTATTGAATTGTGAGGATGACGACAGTGACAGTGCAGAAAGGTCTCATTCGTGTTCGCAGCCTGATGCAGGATTGTAAGATTTCTCGTTGAGTAATAAGTCAAACATGACGCATTACAATACTGACGTGTCTGATATCAGAGATTTGTCAGGCAGGGGGCGATCGGAAGATTTAAACTGCGGCCTTCAGCTGTTTTCCAGTGATTTAAACCCAGGATACTGCGGCAGAAAAGTTTATATATTCTGCGCAGGTAGCTGGATACCTAGTCTGGAGCTCTGAGATATTTTACAGCTTTCTTTCAACGCTGTTCATCACTAATCAGACCATATGTCAGCTGAATGGCTGTGGAGATGCCTGGTGTAAGACTGGATCAGACTCGTTATCGTGCTCAAGGTAAAACTTGAGCTGACGGCAACAGGTGGCGTCCAATCAGCCCACCACACCGGGTGACACTGCCTAAAGGTATCAACAAATCTGGTCTTTAAATTAAAACCAGGAGGCGTTGGAAGCTGATTTCCATCTCGAGGTTGAAGTTTTCTTGCAGCGTTTCTTTTTATTGAAACACAATATTCATCAGTCACCGTCATTGCAAGTTGAAGTGGTGCGAGGAGTCGGCTGTTTGACAGAAATCTGAAGCCCGTAGTTGAGTCATGAGGTTTTACTGAAAGAAGGAGTTTAACCGAAAGCACAGTCATGTTGTGGTGAAAGTCTTTCTCAAGAACTGTTTGGATTTCCAAGAAGCATTTTGTGAGCAAACAGCTTAGTTGTCAGTTCAGAAGAAATGTGACCACAAAATTAAATAAGAATGCAGACACAGTGTGTGTGTGTGTGTGTGTGTGTGTGTGTGAGTGTGAGTGTGTATTATTAGAACAAACTCACAAAGCAGTCACATTATACAGTTTCATCATGCCACTCAGGCAGGGCTCTGGTTTACAGTCAGGTCAGGTTTGTATTCAGGAAGTGGTATTTCAATTTACACAGTGAAAAAGCTTTGACCTTTTTATCTAAACATTTCTATGGGGCTCTTGTCCCCGAAATGAAAAGTACTGTGGACGACATTGAAAGTAAATGGACGCTGTTCTCCCTGTTCGTTTGAAATCCTTTTTGTGGGGGCTTTGTAACGTTGCATTGTCTCTGCGTTGAGGATTAGTCTCTCCAGAGTGTTTCCACTGCCGTAATGTCGTGAAATGAGAGAAGCTGTGACCAGGACTCAACAACATCTGTTCACACTGTTGCCTGTTTGTCTAATTACCTTTTAATGCCGTGCAGTGATTAGCGATACTCCAAATATCAAGACTTCTACATGCGTCAGGGATGAGATGAAACTTCAGGAAGCAGAGCAGCAGAGGGTGAATGGAACTGTGGTGTTGTAACGTTTGTTTTCCTGTCCTAGATGCAGTGGTGAACCAGCCATTGTCAGGATGGGTGGACTGTGGTTTCCAGGGCAAGGTTTTTATTATGGACAATGTTGTTCTCAGCAGGAGTGATGATTCAGCACTGAACACACAGCAGACGACAAAAACACGGCCTCTTAAAATATATACGGAGGAAAAAAAATTGTTTACACGTAACTGTATGAGTTAAGGTGTCACGTGTCCTGTTGGTGAACTTTTAGCTTTTTAATTAATGATATCATTTATTATAGTGTTTGACATTTTCTTACGGTAACTTCTCAAGTTTTGAAATGGTTCAGGCATGTTTTGGTCACACCGGCTGGTCCATTTGAAACTGCATGTGGCTGTTATCAGCAAAAAGGTCGTGGTCGGACACAAACCACTTCTCACCTCCAGCTGCGGATTCAACTAATGGATGAAACCGCTCAGTTCACTGAGCCCCAGACGATCACCCGTCATAAATGGAGATTTAAAAACTAAAATAAAAAAACCCAATGACATTATTATATGACATTTATTATAAGACAATTAAGTCCTACAACCTGTGACCAGAGCTTCCATTACATATAAAAAAAGACATTACCTCATTTCTGCCGCCCCCCCCCCCCCCCCCCCCCCCCCCCTCCTCCCAAAGTTATCGGCGCAACTGCTAGTCATAAAGTTTACGATTTCAGGTAATAGAGATCTATGTCAGGTTCTATTGATGGGAACATTAGATCAGGTGAATGTAGTTTGTCCACATGACAGTTTTGAATGAAACACCCCCCCCCCCAACTGAGTTATTGTAAATATTTCTTAAATATGACCAAATATATTCCACAGGATTGTTTTAAACAGCATAAATACTTTAAAAAAAAATAAAAGAAAATGGAAAGAATGCAAATGTATGCTGGTCCGTGGGGCCACCGCTGACTGGGATGCAAAACAAGGGAAACATTTTCTATCTTCTGTGAAGAGAGAATAAGGTTTTTCTGCTGAAATGTGCTGAAACATAAAATGATGAAATAGGAAGTGAATAATGAAATATGCTGAGCTTGCGGGGGCCATGTTTCATTCCTTTCATCTCGCAGATATAATATTACATCATCAGCAAGTCCCGGTATCGGATCACGTCACGCCAGCACCACACGGCCCTGGAGTCCGCCACGTTCATTCAAAGTCACTTCGGGAATATAAACAGGAAGTCTGGTGCATTTGTAAGAAAAGGAAAAACATTAATTCTCAATGAATTGTCGTTAGATTGAGTCGGACATTCTACGATGGCATTTCGATGAACTTTCAGGCTGATGGCCGTCACCAGGGATGTTTCCCTCCTCTGGGATTTTGACGAGCCCCTTCCTCGTAGTCGCAGATGTTTTGTTCCTCCACCTCCTTTTCATTGTCCTTCACTTGTCAAACCTTAATGTCAAGGGCCTCATTTGTTTGGCTCTTCTCTAATGGCCTCTTTCCTGGGTGTCTCCTGGTGCTAGGCCTTCTCCTTCTTCTCCAAGACTTTGGGATCCTGATGCTGTTGCCCGCCGAGGACTTTCTCCTTCTCATCATCTTCCAGCTGCAGCAGAACTTTACCTGCTGCGAGTCCCACAGCTGCATCGAGGCAGCGAAATCTTTTTTCTCCATGAATGTTTAATTGAAGTTGTTTCATCTGTGTTTGCAGATCATCTGTTCCTTTCTAGAGGACCCTCCTTCTGCTGCCTCAGCCTTGCAGCTATTTAAAGGCTCTGTGTCTCGTTCAGTGAAGTGTCCCTCTCCATCTCTGCAAGGACCATCTACTTCTCAGGAGTAGAGTTCCTGAGCCACTCCTCGGCACCGACGTCATTTACTGTTGGTGTTGATCCTTCGTGATACATCACTGTGACCTCCTCTGTGCTCTCAGCCTTGTCCTTTGTTGGACTAGTCTTTGAGGGTCAGGTTCGTCTCTTTGTGGCTCAGTTGTTATATATGAGTAATCGGGGGCCTGTTCTCCCTCTCCAAGGCTTTGAGTGAGGCTGCACGTGCCTGATCTCCGTGGTCTGAGATTTATTTATCCGATCACAGTCCCTTATCGTCCTCTCGGCATGCAAATGTTTTTTTTCTTTTCTTTTTGAAGCTACAATTTTATTTTCGCAGATCACTCGTTTGTTCTCTAATGGACCCAGTTATACCACTGGGATTCATTTTTCAGGCTGTTTACCTCTTTCAGCAAAGTGTCACCTTCTCTCTCCTGGTCCTTGAATTTGATGAAATGCTCATCGATCATCGGTTCTCTCATAATCTCGGTCTCTGGGCTTCTCACTGGCAGTAGCCCTCTGTTGGAGCAGATGGCAGAGTTCAGTCGTCCTCATGTCGCACTGTCCTGCCATGTTACCAAAGAGTGTCTTCAAGTAACTTGTCTTTCAGTGTGGGGATCTCATTTTGGGGTTTGCATTAGTAATAACCTGATAATTATAAGATGGATGCAGGTCGTTAGGTAATTCCACCGAGATTATAAAACCTGATGAGCGTAATAAATTTACTTTGTAGGAATTTGTTTTCTGAGCGAACACAAATGATCCTGTGGCCAAACTTGCGAAATGCCAACAATTACTTTGGTGTGAACGCAGCATGAGACTTGTCCTCTGTGCAAATGGTACCAGATAATATGTTCTGCATTTCTGCATGTGCACAGTTTATCAGTTGTCCATGTGTTTGTTTCTGCAGGAGCAGCTCTTTGATATTGTTTTACATACAAGAAACATAACATGCTGACAATGTACAATTTAAAAAGAATTGCAGACATGTTGAAAAGTCCAGGCTTTGTGTGGGGGGGGCTTCCCCATCTTGGTTCCCTGGAAACGTTCACGATAACGCCCCGAGCAATAGCTTCTGGACATCCAAACAAAAACATGAGACAGCTCCTGTGTTTGCACGAGGAATCAAAACATTGTGGACTCAGTTTTATTTTTTCCCACAGATTATATGCTTTACATCCTGATATCCGTCACCTGTGAAAGATTACATCCAGTGATTCAGGATCATTCTATCTCTCTTTATGATCAACCTGCTAGAATTTATGTCTCCATGATGCAGAGCAGCCCTTGGACCTGCCCCATCTAAACCCATACAGCAGTCCCTCCTAACCACAACCATGTGCAGAGGCAAACAAAGCCTTGTGGGGTTTGAAACACAGCAGGGACACTGCAATATTCACCAGGTCTGCACCCAGAGGGCCGGGAGCACAGAGGACAATGAGGAGCAGACACAGTTAGAAACCTGTATGTGAGTTTGAGAGTGTGTGTGTGTGTGTATTTCAGTTAACACAGGGCACTTTCTTTGCCTCCCCGGGGGTGCCGGTGGCAGAAAGGGATAATTTGGCTCTCATTAAACCACTCTCCACTGACCTAATGACCCTGTTCAAGCCTCAGTGAAAACAGCCCACATTCACCAAGTGATGTATGATTACCGTCACCGGTCATAACCTCGGTCAAATTTGAGTTCACCTGTGCAGAAGGGAAATCAGGCCGGGGATGTGCCGCTGTGCCTCTCGTTTGGCAGGAATTACTCGCTCCTCTCGTTCAGCCCGAAAAGTCTGTGATTTTGTAGAGAAGTGCGTCTGTAGAAATCTCGGATTGATTGGCGAGGTTACGAGGCCAGAGTCAGGGGAAGTAAAGTAGGAGGAGAGAGAAAAACAGGCATGAGACGCAGAGGCTGGGTTTACATTCAGAGGAGATTTTCATTTAGAAACTGATAATCTGTGAGACGCCTTCTGGTATCGTGATCCCAGACACCTGAGGAACTGTTAACACTCAGATTGGCAGAGCGATCCAAACAGATTATTGTGCGGAACATGGAGGCGCTGGGCTTTTATTCGTTTTTGTCGACAGTTTAAAGCCCAGTTAGGAAATGTTTTTAAAAATATGCAATTACAACTTTTGCCGGGAATCCAAACTGCATCCGCTTTCTCTGCACAAAGACAAATTAATAATCGGCTCAACGAAGAAAGAAATCTCCGCTGGTGGACTTTTGTTATTGCTGCAAATAACTTGCAGATAAAATCACCGTGAGATTTCTCCACTGCGGCTCCTCTGCAGTTGAAGGACGTGAAAGTGACTTTAAAAGAGGAAATGTAGTTTCACTATAAATGTCAGCTTTTGTCACTTACAGGTAACTTCAGTTCAAGGCAGTAAAGTGATACTGGCAAAGAGCATGAACAGAACTATACAAGCCTCTTTATTCAATTGTATTAAATTAGTGTTCAGCTACTATGACGACCGTTGAAATAACGCAAACTAACATGACGTGCATAGATTTTAAAGACCAACAGTTTTTCATTTATCGTCACACAACTTCATACGTATTCTCTGTGATCTGTGGAGAGTCAATATATCGTGGTGACTGCAGATCGTTCTTTCGTCTGTGCCGAGATTTTCTCTCGTTTTAGAAGAAACCAGGGAAACTCCGTAACCTCTCACTTGAATAAGACACGGCGCATGCATTTCTCAAAATCTACACTAACACGTAGTACTCTGTGTACTTATTGGCAGTGTGAATTGCGACAGAGTAGTGTTTTCTCAAATTAAACACAGATGTGCTGAAATTATGATCACCACATATCTGGCGGCTGTTTCGCTCATTGGATTTAAAAACTCTGAAATTCCTCAGCCTCCGTTTTCACAAGATTGAAATAATTGTTGGTGGTTACACATAACATTTGTTGATGTGTTTTTTTCCTCCAGCAGGATAACTAGAGAACTGAGTTTTTATTTTTATTTCTAAATAAATCTGGCATATAAAAGGGGATGTCCACTTCTATTGATTAGTTCAAGGATAACTCATTATTGCAAATGAATTGGTTGTCTGATTTTATTAGGAGTGATTGTCTTGAGAATAAATTAATTGTTTCCTTTAATGCTATTATTTTTAATGCGTTTATTAATTTGCTTCATCTTCATCTTTAATATAGGAGTCCCCAGTTCTGTTTAGTTTTTCCTCAGTTTGGATCTCTGGCAAATAAACAAAATACAGAACTTGGACTGTTGAGCAGATTAAAGGCGTCTTCCTTTCGCCTTCACCGCTCCACCAACCTCAGAGAGAGCTCAAAGCAAGAGCTGCTAATTAGTTTTTTTCACATCAACGGGGATATTCAAACGCAGGGTATCAAAGTTCAAGTAAACATTTTAAAGGGAATCACCCAGAAGATATAGCGAGTCGCCGCCTCGCTCTATACGTGCGGTCGTAGTGAAAACGTGGTGAGAGATAATGAAATCAGGACCCAAACACAGTTGAAGTCAGACAGAACTTCTTAACCTCCCTGACTTAGTAAAGTATTTGCACAGCAATGTTTGTGCAGCCCTTCCACGGATGAGACCTGTAACCTTACTGCAGTCATTACAATCAGAACCCTCCCACAGAGCCGCAGCACCCTCTCTCTCTCTCTCTCTCTCTCTCTCTTTCTTGCAACGCACACTCCCTCCTCTTACCTCCATTTGCCTCTGTCTCTCTCTTTCTCTCTCTCGGTCTGTTTAACTTCCATATTTCCTCTCCCACCGAGCGTCTCTCACTCCTCTCTCTCTCACCGTCTCCTTCCCCCCTTTCTCCAGAGCCATCTGTTGTAAATCACCATAATGATAATGGAGTCTGATGTACACTCCTTAACATACTGAACCCATTGTCGGTGGCTCTCACTCTTTGATTCACTGGTCCTCGTCCAAATGAAATTGCTGCTCGCTGTCTGCCGCGGTGCCGATCAACCAGGTATCACGTTCTCTGTCACCACCCCGCCGCCAAAAAAAAAAAAAGGAATTTTACTGCACACCTATAATTTTGCCTGCTGTGTTTCCCCTGTAGCTTTGCAGTATGTTGAAAAGAAAAAGCAAGCTCATTCAGTTCTATACAAATGTGCTTCACAAAGTCGCCGCAACAAACTACTCACTGATCACTTCTTGTTTGGTTCTAGGACTTGATCCCACACACACGTTTGTTCTCATGCATGATTCACCTCAAGTAGATCCATCGAGTTATTCTTCCTGCTGATAATAAACCCACATTCCAAACCACTGGGATAACGGGCTGTGACACAGCCATGATTTCTGCATAAAGAGGGTTATAGGCTCCGAAAAACAAATGGTCCTGCATAATAACACGACTGTGGTTTCAAGTTTGCCCTAAAACTATTTCTTCAACAGTTCATGTGGATCTTTGTATGCACCCAGCATATGCGTAGAATCCCAGCACGTTTTAGAAGAAGATGGTGTGAAGGTCGGTTCGGTTGTGCACCTCGGAGTCATCAAGTGTTTTGGCCTTGAAATCGTCGATACAGAACTTTAGGATACGCTGAGGCTAAAGGTAAATCTGACTTGTTTGTATGCAAGTACAATGAAATTAACCTCATGTGAGGTGGTTAAAATAATACAAGATAGAAGTTATGTCTCTGAGTTCTTGAACTTTCCACTCACATACTGTTTAATAGTTATTTGGCTTTTATTTTTCAGTGTTTCTTGTCCAGGTCCTTTGTGGTTGAGTCTCCTGCCCCATGTGATGAAGGTTAAAAATGTCCACCATGGGAATAAGGTCCGTGTCCACCTAAATTGTGTGATAATTAGATTTTTTTCACTTACTCAGACACATGAAAGAAACCATTTAGATGTACAGACATACATTTTTCTCTCCTGCCACACAGAAGTGTCTTGAAATAGCTTCAGGACACAGTACTTTTAAGTTCTCTTTATGGATATTAGGACCGCGCAGACTTGTTTAACCCTCATGTCAGCAATCCTGAAAGTTACAGAAGAAATATTGCACGGTTTATTTAAATGTGGACAGAAATTGTTTTGAATTATAGAGGGGGTTGATAAAGGTGAGAGGGAAAAAAAACACTCCTCCTTTTAAGTTATACAAAAGACTGTGGAATCCAGCTTGACCTGTTTTCTACCCCGACTTTTATAAATCCAAAGTGTTCTTTTCCCCTGAAGTGGTGATCGTAGTTCAAAGTTTGACAAAACTCTTACAAACAATGTACTTCTGAAGTCTTGAAGGTATTGAGAACAGATTAGTTCACAGTGAAATCCAAACTGCAGCAAATACTGTACATTTAGGTGTTTATTGGAGTTTGTTATTGTTTTAATGAGTGGATGGATTATTTAAAAGTCTCCACACTGATATTAGTGACGACACAAACGTGGACTGGTTCTTTAAGCTGCGTATCTGATGAGTTAGTCGTCTGTGGGAGTTCTGATTAGCTCTCCATCCAAAAGCTATTGTCCTCATCTGTGACCTCTTTGCCCAACTTCAGTATCACAGTGTCCACATTCTAGATTTAAAGTATAGAGGAACCTTTTGAGGATAAGAGGTGATGCAAGACAAACGGTCATCTGTGTATGCTAGAAAAGAGGTACCTGGGACCAAACTAGATAAGCCTTATCTCTGAGGAAGGCAGCTAACAGTAGAATGAACTCTTGAGTCTGAAGTTTACTGAAGTAGAATCTACTGGAAAGACGAAATCGCTTTCTGGCTGTGCAACACAGGGATGACCACAAATAAGATCTTTACAATAATGCACGACACATGACTGACCCCCGGCTCATTCTTAATCCGCCCACGTTCCTGCCAGTTGCACAGTTTTATCAGGTCACATCCTTTGGTCTGATGTGGTGAACTGAGGGAAAAGAAAGTGGACTGACCCCAGCTCAGGTGCATGCAAGTCTATTTGTGTCCTCCATAATGATCTATATCCCAAGCCTTATTCCAGTGACTAGACACAGGTGATAAATCCTGGTTAAACTTTGTCCTTCCTCTTTTCACAGCGAGACAGGGTGCATGATGGACTGTGTCTTTCTTCCATACAATCCTCCTTCCTATCCCTCCCTCATTTAATTCATCTGCTCCATCCATCCCTCTTTTTCTATCCCTCAGCCTCTCTCCATGCATCACTTGTCTACTCATCTCTCTTTCTTTATTTCCTTCTCTTCTCTAGAGCCCACACTTGATTTCCTCTCATCTTACCTTCATTTTCTCCCTTCCCCTCGCAGCGTCTTTATCTTTTGGCCGACAATAGCAAGAGGTGTTTACAGTGACAATTGGGGAAACTAGTCTATCAGAGAGTTACTTCTCTCTTGACCCAATTCTACTCCTCTATTCGTCCGTCCTTCCGTATTTTAGAGGGCAACGAACATTAATTAAAAATGTTTTCCTTAATGAAATATTCAAGGTTACATGATTTCTATTATGATAGAAAATGTACAATATTCTTTAAAATATTGTTTTTTGCTTCAAACTCCATCCACTCCATCCATTTAATGGACGTCACCAACGCTCAGAACCGGATAAATATGATGAGCTGCAGCTGTTTCCCTGAGTGATTCGCTAATGATTATTACAGATGGAGTTCAATGGATCTGTTCATCTTTCCTACCTGAAACCAAAGACACTCACTGGTGCATTCAAATAACATTTTACTTTCATGCACACTCATCTTCAGTGGGTGGATTTTTGGGATCGCTGTTAGAATACGTGTCATTATCACACATGAAGACATTTTGAAGTTTGCACATCTATTGTCTTTTGTTTTTAGTCACAAGTATAAGTGAAATGCGTCTGCTGCCGAGCCCTGCTGCAATATTCACTGGGTCTATTGTTCATTCTTTGTAATATTTCCAAAAGGAAAATAAAAAACTGGAAAATTACCAAGTTTTGCCAACAAATTCTTCTACTTTAGAGCAACCATGAGCCGTAATAATGCAAACTAATGACATGACAGTTTTATAAATATGACCACAGTTCTATCTCTTACTTTTCCCCTCGCCTCCTTTCTTTCTATTTTCTCTTTCCCTGTCCCTTCTGCTATTCACCTATAGCAGACACAACAAAACAACCTCTGGCCACGGTCCAGCCGAGCTGGTGGAGGAGAAGAGATGTCTGTGTAACAAATGACAAAGTGTCAACACCAGGAAATAGCTTAGCTGGACCTGTGTGTCTGTGTGTGCGTGTGCGTGTGTGTGTGTTTGTCGGTTTGTTGGAAATAGTCTTGCACGCTTGATTACGCTTCAGCCAGCCGCTACAGTCTGGCAAAGTTTGACCTTTCAGGGCCACCATAGATATAGAGACCGAGAGGAAGACGAGGGAGATGAAGGTGAGTCAGAACCAATAGATTCGAGTGATATCCACAGTTTACTTGTATCTTCAATATGAGACTTTAGTCTGACAGCTGGCCTTTACTCTCACCTGTGCAAAATCCAATTCAGGACCCTTGAACCAAGAATAGCCACTGACGAAGATTTGGGAAAAAACAGACCTCGGTGACAGTCGCACCACTTAGAGATGAAAAAGATGCAGTTTACTGGTCGGGGGTTTCAGATGAACGTTGACAGGGATGAAGCTCCGGGTTGTATTTTGCGACACAAATGGAGCGAGCACCGGTATGCAGTGGTAATTAGCTCTACTGCTGTAATCCAATAGATCCTTTTCTTTCTATTCCATTCTACCTTTGAAACAGATTCTGTTACGTCCTCGTAATCACCTCCGAAACTGTGTGTTTGACATTAATACTGGATTAGTGTGTAAACTTGTGTCGTGGCCTATGAGAAATCAGTGCCTTTAACATAGAGATAAATAAGAAACAACATAGCGGATGACTGGAGGAGGCCGTATCCAACGCTAATTGCGTTGAATTATTCAAATTAGTGTGTGTGTGTGTGTGTGTGGATGTGAGCTATAGAGCACGTGCTACTTTCATTTGCATGAAACATTTGTATGATGTGTGTGTGTGTGTGTACACAGCATCCAGTCACTGTCCTTCAGATGCAGCTATTCACTCTTTATTAATGAAAGCTGCACGGATGTGTCATGTTTCATTACCCCCCCCCCCCCCACACACACACACACACACACACACACACACACACACACACACACACACACACACACTGGGTCCTGGGGCATGCTTGGCTGTAAAACCCCAAATCGTGTTTCCTCCTGCCTCTATTCCATCATGTGAAATACAATTAACTCTGACAAGGTGGTTATGTTCTCAATCGCATTTGTTTGTTAGTTTGCAGGATTACACAAAAAATACTGAACCGATATCCATGAAATGTTGTGGAAGGTTTTTTTAATCTCCGGTCTGGATCTGTATATATTAGTGGATCCAGGATGTATTGTTTTTCTACTTTCGTTAAAAGGGGAAGATGGGGCATTACTTTCGGGCAGAGGTATAGACTTTCTTAGCATAATGTGGTTCTGCATCTACTGCAAACAATCCTTCCCTGGAAAGAGATCTTAAATGTCAGTAAAATGAAAACCCGTCCTCCTCCTCCTGCTGATGTCACTGCTGGTGGAGCGAGTGGGTCGATGGGTTTTCTTGGACAATGCTCGGCAATTTTTAGATCTGTGGCATAATGAGATATTCCATCAGACCATCGACGCACAGATCCCTCGAACCACGAGCTCAACCAAAACTCAAATCGTGGCTTCGTTTTAAAAATGACCAATTATCCTTATTTATACTTTTTCTGCAAACAGGGAATTGGCACTGGCCTCACTATTTGAGGAAATAGCTGAAAAGACTGCATGGAGTAGTTGGTTCGGACACACACAGACACACACACACACACACACACACACACACACATACATATACATGCTTCAATGCACAATACATCTCACCATGTATACAACGTGACATTGCCGCATAGTGAGGAGATTGTTGTGTGCGCTCACTGGTCGGCTGTGCAGCGGTAACACAATCAGACAGAGGCACACAAACACACTGATATGCTGCATGCGACCAGAGTCTTTATTAGTCATCTCCCATTGATCAGCTGCTCGCTGGATTTGCCCTTCAACGCCAGCTTAACTTAGACTTCCCATCCGTCTCTGTTGCTCCATTTCTCTATTCCGTGGACGTTAGAGTGGTTTCGTTTTCACATCCGTCAGCCGAGCTCGTTTGTTTTTTTGGCTTTCCCCGCCGCCGTCTCATTCTCAGTCAAAATTCATCCACTACTTCTACTGATGTCAACAATGAGGCAAACAGGATGTAACCCCTAATGAAAAAATAAAGTTCAGGCAGGAAGGAACAGACTATATATATATAAAAATATACTATTGTACAGAATAACAATAAAATCGATAAGATTTCTGACATTTTGTGCTTTTGTCGTCATGTGGAGCCAGAGACGTGTACGTGACCTATTGGTTTGATCCGTGTCCCATCGACAAACATGGAGGAGGAAGGGTTAGTGATCCAACTTTATGGTAGAAACAGAAAAAAATGTCTGTCTCTCTTTAAACTGGAATTCTAGATAATCAGATTCTAACAAGGCAACACAAAGACACAAAACATCACTACACACAACATATAACACAATCGCTTAAGGCACGTTTCTCCTAATTACTAATGAAATTTGTGAAAATGTCTCTGGCGAGCAGTTTTTTCGGATCCTTCCAATACACTGCTCATTTCAATCAAAAAGCAGCTCGGATGGGAAATATTGAGTTGATGGACATTACAGTGCTACAGGCTGCCTTTTATTATTTGCTCGGATTCAGACACTCGAGCACTTAGCAAAGACACGTCGTAGGTTTCCTGCAGCCAGGAGCTGAACACGTGATGTGATTTTTAATCCTCCACAAGTTTTGAAATCCTTTGGAAAAAAAGAAAAAGACGACCTCGGCCACTTTTGGTCGCTGCAGTGACGTTGTGTTATGATTAAATCAGTGTATCCCTTTTTATTGCATTTAGTTCCAGCACCAATAACACACTTAAAGTTTCATGTAAAGTTGCATAATATATGGCGGCTGTGCTTTTATTGTGGATTTCCTTTTACCTATTTCTGCTGTGCGAGCTCGCTGCTCCGCTCCTGTATCCGAGTCCGTGTTGTCTTCAAGGTACAAGTGGACCCTCTCATGAGATGTGGATTGGCGTAACCACATGAATAATTTGTATCTAATATCCCTTATCCCCTCAGCAATATAAACATGCTTTTCCTCAGCGCCTCACCTCTCTTGATCCCTCCCATTCTCTGCCTCCTCTCTCCCTTCATCTCTCACTCTATCACAATCTCTCTCCTTTCCTCCCTGACTTCACTAACCAGGCTTAGAGAGAAAATGGAAGTGGTTTATCACTCAGGTCCATTATGTTAGCGTTCAGTAGATAGGGCCAAAGGACAGCATGATTAATTGAGAAGGCTTTTTGTGTGTGTGTGTGTGTGTGTGTGTGTGGGTGCGCTGTGATATTTAAATATTACAGTATGCATCAGTCATGCAGGCTGCAGTCAGTGTACTGAGTACATCATTATACACATAAGATTCCATTTGAACTACAAAGAAACAGGATAAATGAATTACAACACAGGCCAGAGGTGAACTTTTTACACTGGATGCACGTCAAATGCATCAGATTCCACTGATTTACTGGGCTGACACACGGTGTCTCCCAGAGATTAGACCGTTCCCACATAGTGAACAGAGAAATCTTGTTATTCATGTTACACATGTTAGAAGAACTTGTCAGTTTTTGCTCAGCAGTGATACATGAACTGTCTCGGTGTCTGCTAATCTTTAATCATCGTGACAAAAAGCAAATTAACTGATTATACGTGACAGTGACACAAAGGAAACAAGAAAAATGATGCAAAAAAGGGCGCGAAGCCATCGCTTAGTGACTTCCACATTTCAGAACAACGAGTGGGAGAGAAAACAAATTCATCAAGAACATTATCAAACTTATCAAACACATTTCAATCAACAACTTCTTCTCATTATGTTTATGATAAAGATTCATCAGGAAGCATTAAAGTTTTCCTTCACAACATATTCCCTGTTCCAAATTAAAATGTAAATATAATAACCTAATAACTCAATTTCAGAAGACAAACGTAGGTTGGTTGGTTGGTTGGTTGATAGGAAGCTTAGCTGGTTGATGTGTTGGTTGGTTGGTTGGTTAACAACTACTGTAGATAAATAGACATAGATAGACAGAAGGAAAATGGATATTTAACATTTATTGTTGAAGTTTGGTGAGAATAAATTGGATACAGACAGAAAGAGAGCAAACTGACCAGTCCAGTCAAAAGTAGGTCGAATCTTTGCCTTCCTGACCCGATGAACTGCACCGGTAGGAATATTTAGATCTCACATGATAGCAATAAGATGAGGTAATGCTAGCAGTACCAGAGCCAGGGAGTGTGTCGTAGAGGGGGGGAATGAACAACGATGTGTCTGTGATTAAACGTTCACGAGGCTACTCCTCCGTCCTAAAACTGTAAACTGCTGAAACATGCTCTTCATGGACCTGCCAGGCTGCGTTTTACCATGGTGGTGGCAGCACGAGATAAATCTTTCAATACAAAACGCCTAATTCAAAAAAAAAATCCAGACACCTCGTCTTAAAAAAGAATCGCTCGCTGCTTTGAAATGAAAGACTGTATCTGAAAGGCTTTGGTTGTATTCCTGCAAATTTAATCAGCTGTGGGACACCACACCTTACATCCACCCTTCACAATTTATGAGTCGACGCTTGTTGTGTAAACACTTTACAAATAATGTTTCAGTGTCAAGATTCCAGATGACATCTCATCTGCGGAGGCTTCGGGCTGAGACAGGTGCACGTTCCTCTGTGTATTTCAGAACTTTATGAAATTCACAAACACGTAGTCACCTTTTAATGTATGCTACCTTTTATTATATGTTATAAGCCTGGAGCTGTGTTTAAATCTTAAACACAGCAGAGTGTAACGCCCGTCTGTCTCACTTAGCTCAGGTTAGAGGTGTAAGGGGAGGACAGGGGTTACTCAGCGGTGAACTAGATTAGTGTGACAAATATTAAGTGTGCATCAGTTAATGCAACACTCATAATGCAATAAATGCACAGAAATGAAACTAGATAAGACAATTTGTTTGGTTTATAGGATCCTTTGTGTTCCTCTTCCTCTGCAGCAGCCTGCAGATAATGAATAGCAATGCAGTGGACAAAGATAAACACTGGCCAAAGTGTGCGTTACAGACCCAGATGCTTTTAACCTCCCTGTGGGCAGCTTGAGGCCTGCGCAGGCACTAAAACCCTGAAATGCACTTAAGTGAGAAGTCCTCTTATGAGACAGGATTGTACATTTTTCGAAACCTAAAAATAAATCCATTCCACCTTAAAAATTGAGCGAGGAGCACGTGTGCAGCTTTGAATTCAAACTCAGAACGAGTGCTTTCCTGCAGTTCCTTTTTTTTTTTTTTTTTCTCATTCGTTTTTCAGTTCAGGAGTTTGTCACCACCTCCACAGACAGAAACAGCAATATATTATTAGAGAGGCATTACATATAAATGCAGGTTAAGTGCACGTTTTATTGGCGGTCTGAGTGGGTTTGTCTGCCCGAGACTAACACCAAACATTTTCTTTCTCTCGCTGTGTGTGTGTGTCGGGGGATTTGTCAGCTCTCTCTCTGTTTTTTTTCAGGCGTCGCTGAGGACATGGGGAGGTGAGAATGAGGGAGGGAGGCAGAGGAGAGGGAGGGAGGGTTGATGGAGGAGAGGAGAGGAGGCTGTTAGTCGTCACTCTCTTGAGTAATGAAGAGACAAAATCTGGAGTAATGGCAGATAGTTAGATATGTCTTACTATTGGTGGAAAGACAGACATTAGGACGGATTGGCTTAAAGCTTCACGGTGGAGGATTTAGTGGCATCTGACAGTGACGTTACACATCGCAAACCACTCACCCTCCCGGTCCAACGTGTAGCAGGAGAACAGCACGCTCCACGGAGGAGTGATGACGATCAGGACTTATGGAAACGACTATTCTTGGTTTATGATGATCGGACATGATTGTAAACACAATTCTGAAAATTATATTTAATGCACTCTGATATATTTTCCCCCTGAATCCTGCAGACTGAACCTGAGTCACTTGAACTAATGATGTTGGGACAATACCAGCAAATTACAGAACCAGCGTGATGCTAATGTACTATTATTTGAAAGTGTGGATGTGAAAGTGAGTCACGTTTCTACACAGGACACCAACACTGTGCAGGATGTTTGTCATCGTTTTTTCTGTCTTAGCTCATTATTATTAATTCTTGTAGCCCAGATGAACATGTGGTACTTAGCATGTTTTGTAGGCGACTTATAGTCAGTGATTAAATTCCTGCATCACTGGATATTAATAGACAGACCTTATTAACACTTTCTTCTTTTTACTGACTGTAAAATCTGATTTGGATTATGTACAGACACAGTTTCATCCTCTGCTTCAAATCCTCCTTTGTGCTCCCCCTGCCTCTCCCTCTTTGTCTCACCCCTTCCTCCCATCGAATGAGATTTTAGATGCAGAACACATTTTGTTTGAAGTCTTTACTGTCAATGAAATCCAATATCGAGAAACATCGCTGACATTCCAATGATTGTGACAACGATAATGAAGATGAGTGTTGAAGCACAGTCGAAGGCTGAAAAGATGCAAAAGATGATTCGAGGGGAAAGATGGAGATGTGTGTATAATTATGAATGGAGGGATGGAGGCCCGTGGTGCGTACTGCAGCAGAGGAAAAGGTGAAGGATGGAGGGAGGGAGGGAGGGAGGGTGAGACGGAGGCGAAGGGAAAGCTTTTTGCAACCTGCCACCAGAGACATCACAGTTTTTCTACTCAGAGGTTTTCACTGGTTACGAAGAACAGCTTTGTGTGTCTCTGTGTGTGTTTGTTTGTGTGTGTGTGCACCCCCTACTAAGCCTCATCGTGTTAGCAGCGCCAGGAATGTCTCCGCTCTCCTGTCTTCACTTTTGTCTCCATGCTTCCGTCTTTTTCTTTCTTCTTTTGATGCATTTTTTTGCTTTTCCTTCATTCCTTCCCTTCTCTTTTTTCCTTGCCTTGTTTCCTCAACCTGTTTCCTCCTCTTTCTTTCCTCATTGTCTCCCAGCATGCACTCTTCCTGTTTTTTTTTTCCTCACCCTCTTTCTTCTGCCAATGCTATTAGGTCCATATCCTTTCCCATTATACCTGAGTAACCCTGACAGGCTGTGAACGCTGAAAGAAAAGCTTTACGGTCAATTATGGATAAACCAACATGCAAAAAGCGATAAGATGTCTAAGAGAGAAGGAGGAATAAATAAAAGAGTGTTTCTTTTTCAGTGATACTGCAACGGTGAAGAAACAGCAAAGGCCAGATTGCACATGGTTCCTGAGTGTGTGTGTGACAGAGGAGAGGCAGAGAGAGAACGAGTTAGTTTGGGTCTGATGTCCCGTGAAAGAAAATGATGTCAGGTCCGTCTGCAGCTCGCCCCGGGACTATTTATCAAAACATCAAAAAAATGCACGGAACGAGGAGGGATACCTCGGCTCGGAGGGGTCGTGGCGAGCGACGAGAGCGAGACACGCGGTGACAGGCAGATAGATAAGTAGACGCGCGGGCAGACGTGGCACAAAATTGGTTGGTGGGAGGTAAAATGTGCTCAGATGCAGGTCACGTCAAACGGGGCAGTGTGAAGACAAATTGCATTTTCAGCCGTCTCAGCCAGATTACGACAGGTTTAGTGCGACGAGCAGCCGCGTTTCATGAGACCTGAAACTTTATTCCACAGATGAATATCAACTCCCCTTTCATGCCTTTGCTCACTCTCTGCTATCTCTTCAGATAGCGGTGATCAATAGTGTTATAGGAAAATCAAAAAAAGCGTCATACTGCGGCGAGCATGATGATCCATGGGAATTTCTGTGTTGGACAAAGCGTAAAACATATACAGACGATGAAAGTGGTTTTGTTTCCACGAGTTAACACGGTGAGCTCTTAATTGAATGATACAGAATCTTTGAACATTTGAAAAGTCACCGTGGAGACAATTATCAAATCTTTTATTTTGAAATGCTGTGATCACATGACAGAAGAAATTCTATCAACAGTTACTCCTGGTTCAACTTTAGGGTCTCGGTAGTTTAAATACACACACATTTATATATATAAATAAATAAATATATATTTTCTTCACCATTTCTGCTCATCCGCCTCACTCCCTGACCTCCACACACACACACACACACACACACACTTGTAGTATACTTTGACATACATTTGACCCTTAATGTGCAGCATTGTAAGATTCATGAGTCTCCTTTGTCCTGGCAGCCCAATGGGTGGAAAATGGCATCCCCCTCTCTCTCTCCCCCTCTCTCTCTTCCCCCCCCCCCCCCCTCTCTCTCTCCACATTGTTAGGGAGACATTAATAATTGTATAAGAGTACATAAAAAAAAATAAATAAAAAAAGCAGTTGCACGTAGTTAATGGACACTGTTGACTTTCATTAGATGGGAAATGGAGCCGGCTCAGTATTTTTTCCTCTACGCTTGGTTACGTTTCAGTTCTGTACAATTTGATATAATTTGAGTCACTGCCGCAGAGTGCGGATGTGTTTAATGTGATTCAAAGCCGGGAGGAATTTGTGTGGGTTCACTTCATTGTGATGCCATCAGGCTCTCACATCCGTCGCTTTCATTCTGTACTTCAGCCTCTGCTCCTGTATTGTTGCATTTTTCTTTCACGGCTCAAAGTAATTCTGAACATATTCTTTACTCAAATACAATAATGGTGCATGAGAAAAAGTATCTCGACAGGAGAGGTAATGGAACCGACGAGAGGGAGGAGGAGTGTTGATGAAGGCAGCTCTTCCCACGAGGACCCTGTGGGGATTACATGTGACCGGTGTCCACATATGATAACATGACACACGTGTGGATCACGTGATCGTGCAAGTTTATAGGTTTCACATGAGAAACTATACAGCTTCACACATGATGCTTAAATTTAAACTTAAATTTGGTTGCATCATTAGGTCCGAGCGTCTGAGGCTACAGCCCTGCATGTTTTATAAATAGCCCCTAACTTATTCATCTGTCACTCATTAAAAATAATCAAATGAGGTGTATGTTTTTTTTTTTCAGTCCTCTGTGTGTGTCCTTCGAGCAGCGGATCGACTCCTCACTACCTGGAGCGTGTGATTTTTGAGCGAGAGAGCGCGCTGGTTACTTGTCATTGCTGGCGTCTGGTAGCAGCCCACGAGCTAAGTCACTGAGGCAAGACGTGAAGGCTGTGGATATTAGAAGCTTTTTCAGAAAGACAAGGGATGAAGGCAATGAGGTGGAGGAAGAGTTATCTCCCGCTGCTGTAGCAGCATATGAGTCAGGACGTGAGAGTGTCGTCTACACACTCAGGTTTGTGTAGACGAGGGCTCTTCAGCTCACTAAGTGTGTCTCTGGTTCTTAAATGTGATGTGATTATAACTAGAGATGATCAAACACAAGAATTTAGAAGCTGGAAGAGCAACAGAGGGACGGAGGAGGTTATATGGTTTTATCCATGATGGATGTTATCAGAGAATCCACTGGTTACCTTGTGTAAATATATATTAAATAATGAATAGTACAAAATAAGAGCAGGGGTTGTCAAAACAAAAGCATCAGCAGCAAAGAATCTGGCTTGTGGTCGCTTCAGAATTTCTATTTGTCTGATGGTAATTATTTTATTTCCACAGCAGAAATAAAAAAATCACGTGGATTTGTTCATGAAACTTTTCCACAATTACGTTCATCGGGTGGCAAAGTGGTTTATTTTTGATATTGTGGATTTGTCATCTGTTGACTTGCATTCTAAGAGTTTTCTACAAATAAATCTTTGAATGAAAACTCAAATTTCTCTTTTTTCGTTGAAGTTGATTTGAAGTTGTGAAAACCAGGCTGTACCACACCTGAAGAAACTTTATGGTAGAGGAGTGTCTCACATCTTGAATAAATTTTACCCTGAAATATTATAATGTATAAGATTTCTGGGCTATAAACCCTCTAATGTTTCCATATCCCAGCAACAGCTCTGCTGAGCACCTCTGACTGTGTTGCAGTGTGTGATCGACCACTAATTTGACACCTGCTTTGGTTTCTGCATTTTCAGTCGGTGCAACCTTGCCTCCAAACGTTGCCTTTTTTTTTTTTTTTACAGCTGTAACACGCTTTAAGAGAGACCAAGCTTCATAACTGCTGCCAATATTCCCCCAGCTCCACTGCCTGAAATAATGTTGCGTATCAAACACCAAATACTCCATTGCTCGTGGCAATTTAACCTTCTTTTATGGCTTAAAATGTGTGAAACATTTCCTGCACACTGCCTTTACTAGCCATGAAACAGTTTAATGAGAAACTGCTTTAATGAGAAAGGTCAGCTGTTTTAAATACACACTGAATGCTGTTCCTGTGGTGTATGTCAAGTGATTTTGCTTTTTGTTTAAATGGATGCTTATTTACATATTTATTTTTTTGCGTGGAAAATAAATCAGTCATACAGTCGGTCCTGGCTAAATGTGGGAGAGAATAAAACATGAAGAGGTCGTGTTGTTCCGTCTTCAGTCTTCACTGTGTATCACAGCCCGCTGCGTGTTTTCCTCCGGTTTGACTTGTCGATTGTGCTTCTCACACAAAAATAACACAAGGCAGACAGAGGTGCTAAAATCAGAAGAAGGTGATGGAGGAGGAGAAGAAAAGGAAAATGGGGATCGAAGAAGGGAAGTCACACCTTCCTCATCAGTACAGACAAAGTGAAAAACAAAGAAAGAAAGCTTGGTCTGTCGAATAATTGAAGAAATCTCTGTTCGTCTGTATGTTGCTCGTACACCTCAAAAACTGTTAAAGGTACAGTGTGTAGAATTTTGTGATATCTAGTGTTGAAGTGTCATGTTGCAGCTGAACACCCCTCACCTCACCCTCTCCTTCCAAACACGAAAAGGAAACTGTGGTAGCTTTTAATGGTCATACAAACTCAGAAGGTGTTTAGTTTGTTTAGTCTGGACTAATGTAAAAAACATGGCGGCCTCCGTAGAGAGGGTCCCCTCGATGTTAATATAAAGTATTTGAATATAAAGGACATTTTCTGAGGTAAAGAAAACTACAATTCATATCATTTAGATTATGAATTTCTGCCAATCGTTCCCTTTCACTTGAATGTTACACACTGAACCTTTAAGTGTTTGAGTCCACAAAACATTCTGGAGTTTCAGGGGTAAAACAGTTTTGCAGCCAAATCCAACACAACTGAAGTAACTGACAGGCAGGTTTAGGATATAATCTCTTTCTATATTCTGACATGAGCTCATTCAGAGTTTCCATTCAAGGGCTGGGAGCAAAATCTCCAGAGATTGTCGAGAGCCTGGGACTTGGACATTTGCGTTCTCTCACTCTCTGGAGATCATCCAGAGTTATGTGCATGTTTGAAAGCAGCTTCATATTCTCAGGTCAAAGCCTGTTGATGCTCCAGATCTGGCTGACGTCTGATCGATTGTGTGCTGGACTAATCAGAAGGGTTTTTTTTTTTTTTGGTTTCCTTCTGTTTTTATGTTAACAAATATAACCTGAAACCGACCACCTGATGAGAGCTGGCAGAACAAACGACGCCAGCCCTCGGTCCTCGCCCCGCCAGCCAGCTCGAGGGGAAATGACAAGTTCAACTCATCGGCTTCAGTTGAGTCCTGCAAACTGCCACCATTGACACCCAGTGTATGTTTTTGCCTGTCAGCAGCTGGTATAGCCACGAGGCTGCTTGTTAATTAATCCTCCCAGACACGACAACAGAACATTTTCTCCAGCTCTTCCTCTGTCGTAATAAGATTATCAGCATTTGATTCGCCCCCGAGATCAACACATCCAGGCTTCTTGCTCTTTATGTGCTGCACATACGATGCAGTTTGTGCTACAGGCGCCAGAGAAGCCTCGTTCTGTATGTTGAGCTGGTGGCGTGAAGGTCATGGTGGTGGATGTGCATGTAACACATTCATCTTTAATGCAGAAGGCAGCCAGGACGGTTTGTTTCTCTGGTAGTTGGCAGCATTACAGAAAAAAACTTTTAGAAAGATTACCACGAAACTTGTGGAGGGAGGTGGTATAAGTCAGAAAAGATCCCATTAAAAGTTGGTGCGAATCCGGATCCGATCCAGAATTTTTTTTTTTTTCCTCTGTTTTTGACATTTTCAACAATTTCCCCAAAGATAATTCATGTAGATGAGAAAATATTGAGGAAACTGCTGGGCCTTGGTCGTGGGTAAGCACCGTAACGTCCCCCCACCACCCAGGTTCATGGTGTAATTCAATCAACATGACTGTCAGCGAAAGGATTTTTCTAAAATCTTCTTTCTGGAGTAAAATCCAGAGCTCCAGGCCTTTTAACACCTCGGGGCCATCATACTCTCCCCACACTGAGGTGTTCTTTCCTGGGAGACAGACAGCCTAATAGAGGGTCATCCATCCGGAGCCTCGGGTGCAGTGTGGCTGATCAATAGGACACACACACACACACACACACACACACACACAGTACATACAGTATACATAAAGATACACATTATGAATACAAACATGTGCTGTAGCTGTGCAGGCAAACAAAAACACCAACGCACTTCATAGATGCAAAGGCAGAAACACACAAGCAAACAACACAACATAACACAAGCACTCACAAAGATACACATTGAGAGTTTCCATTTCACGCACAGACAGACACACAGACAGACAGACACACACAGACGGTCTCGGTATGCTCAGGGAGGACATGTTGAGCCCACAGTGATCCGTCTTCATAGCAGCAGCATCTGCTCTTGTCCCTGTCTGTCCCTACAATGTATGAGTGGGAGGTAATTGCAGCGCGCAGCACCATCACACTGACATTAACTCATGATGTGGATTAAGTGAAGTCCAGTACCGCAGTACCAATATTATCATTCTCTATTTTTTCTCCCTCATTGCCGCTCTGGATTCGGAGGCACATTTAGAATTCTTTGTGTCGTCGTCATCAGGTTATTGTTTTGTCTCTCGACAGGTTTGCTGCCAGATGAATGTCGTCGGTTGGATTGCCACTTTCATGGACCACTTGCATGATAACTAGCACTGTCATAACGGCTGCCAACAGCTTTTTCAGGATTATATGTTGTGGCTTCTCTGCTGCTGCTGTGTAAAAGTGTGGGCTGAACTTGCAAAATGTCACTGATGCTTTTCGCAGCTCAGGTCTCCAGACTCGGTGTCCTGGGAGTTCAGAGGACAAAGACACAGACGCTGAATTAAAGGATGATGTGATGATATTTAGGAAAATTAAAGAAAGGTTGGCAAATCTTACTGGTCCCACAACACTCGTGTGGACAGGAGGTCATTCTAGTTTGAAAACGTTTACAGAAATAGAATTATCAAAAATGGAAACTATAACTGTTTCATCAAATTGTTTTCTAAATGCACTTCACTCTGATCTACGTCTGGAGATGTTGGTCCGGAGCCTTTAGTAAAAATACATCAGCTCATGTAGTCAAACACCTCTGCTGTCAGGTGGCACCTCGGCTCAGGCCGATGTACCTAATTGTCACATGAGGATGCCCCCATGTCTCTGAGTGAGTTGTGTCCACCTCTGCCTGATTGTGTTGCAGCTCTAATCGGCGCCTGAAAGTGAAATATTAATGCGGTGCAGCGGCAAGTGACTGAGTTCAGACGCTAATAATCATTTACAAAGCACTGAAGAGAACGAAGAGCTGCAGCTTCTCATTTGAGCTGAGGTTAAAATCACAGTCATCACTGGCGCCGGTGTCAGCTGTTAGTAATTAATGTGAATTAGTCAGTAACTTGATGACAAAGTTAAATGATCGTTGATGAGTGAGGAAGCTTGACTCTGTATCAGCGATAGATTAAACATAAACATGGATGTCATTCATCCACTTCCACCTGTTGCACAAAAATGAATCCCCTGATATGGATGCTACAATCTTGTTTGACACCATTTTCAGCACCAAATTACTAATTAAATCAAATGTATATTAATTTAACAATTGACATACACCAGTGTGATGAAAAAATACCTACAATGACAGAATAAAAAGATATATGTTGACTCTATAGTTTGTCCCATCACATCACAGCACATGTCCCATCCACTAACATGGAGTAGGCCGATGATTCAGCTTCACTCTTTGTCTTCTATCTTTATTTAGTTTTACGTAACGCCAATGAACAAACACAAATAAAGTGAATACACATCTGACCAGAGTGAGACGTCGTCTTTCCAGTGGATCTCAGTTTCATCCTCGATTGCCTGAAATCCCGTCACGTTGAAATCCGTCGCTCCTGCTGAGTCATTATTCCCACTAAACGGCATCAAACAAAGGTCACAACAAACAATTATAATCTGATCGCGGGGCTCATTTCAGTAACTGTAACAGATTACTGCTGCAGGTTTCCCTTCATAATCAGATGCTTATAATCCTGTTACATGTAATCCTTCACTCCCCCACCCTGATGAGTCATCACATCCATTAAGACACAGTCACACTTATTACACAGCCGGTATCTTCCACAGCCTTTTTATCTGGCTTCGCTCTCAGCTTCTCTTCTTATCTTCATAAAAGCTGCTTTTATCCATGGTTTTGCTCTTAGCACCGTCTTCGGGGGTAGGGAGGAGGGTCGGCGTGGGTGTGTGTGGGTGTGTGTGTGTGTGTGTTGGGGTAGACATTCCTCTTCCATCTGTACCAAGTTTTTATTATTTGCATCCAGCCACTTGATGATTCAGCATTTGGTTAAATGCCGTTGCTTGTTTTGTGATTTTACAATTAGCTCGTCTTATCTTTCAGGGAACAACCTTTTATCCAGTTTCTCGTTCATAACATTGTCTCGTTGGCCTCTGTAATCTCATCCATTGCTCTTATCGCAGCCAGTTGCAGTGTTTTCTTTCAAAAGCTATTTGTTTTGACTGGAAGATAAAAATGTGGACTTATTGTAGTGCCGGCTCCAATTCTGGATCCTACTTTTTACAGCATTTTTTAAGCAGCGGTATTGAAGTCCCTGGGACATCTTTATTACAGGGTTACCGACAAAAAATGACAGCTAGATCCTGGAAACGCTGCGGAGGTCCATTTGGTTGACACTAGAATCAAGTGTGCTTTACAGAACGCATATAATGCACTTCGCAGGTTGTAAATCACAACATCTTGCAGTATTAGTGTCACATTTTTACCAAGTGAACATAGAGGGGCACATCTGACTCAGGCTGCAGACACTAGAGGACCCTCGGCCCTTCTGACGAGTGCAGGACATTGCTGATTTGAGTTTAATCTGAATAGATTATCTGGCCCAAAATGAGCATTTTACAATTTAGTCGGAACTTTTGGCTTAAAATGGATTTAAACACTCTAAATATCTCGTTTTGAGTCAAAAACCTTGGATGAGTTAGTATCTGAGTTTTTGTGAAAACACAAAACTCTTCCTTGTCAGTGTTCTGTTTATTTGTACTTGACCAAGAATCACCTGAGAAATGTTTCTTAACGTAGCCTTGGAGATAAATATTAAAAAGTAAAAGCTTGTTAAAGGCGAATGCATCATTGGGTCAAAACTCCATGCAGCAATCACATCTTGACTTTTTTGGAGGGCGGCTGTGGGAAGGAGGCTGGAGACGGAGAAGACAGTCAGCGGTTAAATATCCGAATAACCTAGAAAAGAGAAAAAAACCCAACAAACTTGGCAGATACAGTGAATCTGAAGCACTTTCTCAGCACTTAATTCCGAGGTACCGGTGAACAAGGCAGTTAACCTTCAGCCGCTCTTTCACCAACAGTAAGACGCTATAGCTGCCAAATACTGTATAAATATGGCTAAGTTTGAAACAGGGGGGCTTCTGAAAACGAGCATACATGCTACGTTAACCTGTGGCTGGATGACGATGAATTCATAGGCGGGATATTCTGGGTGCAACGAGTTCGATTCCAGCAATAACAATTCAATCGTCTTGTATCTTACAAACTGGAAATAGTTTTTTTGTGGATTTATGCTGTAGTTGCTTTGCATATAGTGATGTAACATGTCCTATTAAGTACACTTAATTATTTTGACGCCATATGGCAGTTTGTCATTCCTCCCATCTCACTGGGTGTCACAGTTTGTACACATCTGCTTTGTTGGTTAGGCGGTCTAGGAATTTCATCTGAGCAATACACATCTAAACACAGACATGAAGATAATGTGGCAGTTTGATGTCACTTCCAGTTGATCTAAACGCCAAAATGCAATAAACACAACATATGTTATTTATTCACTAAGCGTCTTTCTATATCTGCAGAGTTGTAGCCGTCTTGTCCCGAAATCACTCGAGTACATGCACTCGGAGATAAGAAGCACAGGCAGACGAGCAATACCTGTGGGGCTGATGAAATCTGACCAGGCATGTAATCTTCAGATTTCTACTCCAGGAATATTCACTTTTCCATCAGGCTGTTGCTTCATGCATCTATTATTACCGCCCCCTCCGTCGTCTGCACCTCCCTCCTCCTGCCGGCTCTCCTGCAGGAGCAGAAGTCTTTAGGTAAACATCAGCAGATGGAAATGGACTGTGTGCGTGTGTGTGTGTGTGGGGGGGTAATTGTTATGTGGACTTAAATCGGTTTACACATGATGGATACTTGTCCTCGGAAATCATGAAGACAACACTGTGTTTGTGTTTTACTTACTCTCCATCCAACTCCCTCTCCTTGGATTTCCTTCCTAAAAGCAAAGATCCCTTTACAGACACACACACACACACACACACACACACACACACACACACTTTAATGGACCAAAGGGCTCCCATGTGTCCACGGGGAGAAAGCCAATCGTCCCGTCGTGGTATTACTCCTGTATGAAAAATATATGATAGGATATGATACAAAGCAAAAGTCATATCTACAAACTTGTGAATTAATCATTTGGTTTTAAACGCACTCAATAACTTTTTTATCAGTGTTTTCTTTTCTTGCTTTTACTCTTCCCGTCATTCACTCGTTCTTTTTCAATTCAGTCTATTCTCCCCTTTTTTTTTTTTTTTTTACCCCAAACAATGGTCCCTCTGTTTGCACCCCCCCCCCAACCCCTGGTGCAGAACTCTCATCTGCCTTTGTGGCACAAGCTATGACTCAGTAAACACTGGCCTAATCATTCTGCCCTTCCAGAAATCCGATTGCCAGCTTCCGGTTTCAAATATCATCAATATTTAATTATACGATTATCTTTTTAGGACACAACACAGATAGCAAAGAGGAAAGAGGCTTAAAAGTTTGCTCCAGTTGGTGGATAATCCTCTTGTCAAAATGGACACCCCTGCACTGGCGTTACTGTCCACCCACCTGACCGAGCTAAACTTCTATAGATTAAAAAGAAAACAGCATAATGTGACCACAGTGTTTTTATTCCTCTGCTTTCCTACCAACTCCGTCTTGAAGATCCCCAAGTGCTGCCATGTCTGCCAGCAGTTGTTCACTATTAAAAAGTGAAAGAAAGAAAGTACCTCCACACTTGAATGACAATGTTTGGTTGCAATGAATAAAAATGCACTGGTATTGATTTTTGTCGGGCAGCAGAGGTCAAAACACATCTTAAACACCGAGGGGACATCTAACCAGTCTCATACGCTCCAGCTTTTAAAAAAAACGTATCTCACTTGATTCATGACCTACATTTTGGACGTACATTCAGAATACCTCAATATAGGACATTAGAAACCACTCTAATCGAGAGTTTTAAATTTCAGTCTCTTCTAAAAGCCTGTGATTGAAGATAAGAGTTGGGAAAAGCGTTGGATGATCCACCATCACATAAACATACAGCACCTTCGTCCAGCGGCTGCATCTCACTGTCAGAGACTCCCATTGGTGGTTTGACCCCTGAATGATAAGAGGCAGTGAAATGTTTTCTTCTTTAGGTGGAGCAGAACATTCCTCTCCTGAATCAACCATGTCACCCTGGAAAAACTGGTCCTCCCAAGAAGACAGTCCATATGACTATTATTACCCGAAAACAAATTTTCTTACTTTACTCCACGAGAGGAGTGGAGCAGGTCTCTCGGTCTGGATGACTGAAGTAACTTAACAGTCGACATTTCAAGGGAGTAGGCAAAGCAGGCAATTGCCGGGGTCCTGAGCTGAGAGGGGACACCTGAGAATGGTTGATAAGTCCACAATGACAGCAACGTCAATCCCTAAATTCTGTGATCGACAAAAAAAAAAGCAAAGACACTGTGGTAGTGAGGCCCTACGCCACTACAGCTTTCTGCCAAACTCTGTAAATGTAGAGGTTTGGTTGAAGACTAGAATGTTAAAGCACGTGTGTCGGGTGCATGGGGTGGTGTTGGGGGTTTCCACAAAGTCCCCAAATGAAAAGTTAGAACTATTTTGACCAGATACGAATGCTCAGATAAATCAGAGAAGAAGAAGAGACCCACGGGATCCAGACACGAGTGCAGCACAAGGACGATATCGTTCGCAAACAACAAGAATGTTACCTTTGCCCCTCTGAGGAGTGGACTCTCAAGATATGAACCTTGGATGAATATCTTGAAAGGCCGAGGCCTCGAGCCAAACCATGTGAGCGCAACTCTCGCACCCCTCATATATGCACCAAATGGCCCTCGGCCTCTATAATCCCATACGACCTTGTCCAAGATGCCTTGAATGGGTACATCATCCATACCAGACTGGCAGTGTGGTGTACTCTTAAGATTCTAGAGAAACCTGAAACCATGCAGGGGAGAATTTCCCAGTTTAACACCCGAGTACTGAGCCTTGACCACATGGATCATAGGCTTTCTTGCGAGGAGGCTAATTAATTTTAAGGCTGGAGTTATTCAGTTGTTACTTCCATGGGGTCTGGTTCAAAATATTACTCATCAGTGTTACGCGCTGAAATTGTAGCTTTGAGGCCATTAGGTCCGAGTATTGAATGATCAGCAGGCAAAATAGATCTACTGTGATTTCATAGTGTGCCTCTATTAGAAGCATCCGGGCTAAACCGCTCATGTATTCAAACCGGTAACCAAGGCCATTGCAGTTTTAAGTGGCCACCCTGTTAGTTTCACAGCCAGACATCTGGGCCTGGGGTGAGCAGCTTGATACTCAAAAGTTGAACTTCTCCGATTAAAAATAATAAGGTCCAGTGAGTTGATATTTATGGTTTTACAGTTTTTTTTAAAGACATTTGTCTCTTTTTAATTTCACTTGAACTTTGATTCAGTGTTATAAACAGACCACAGCGGAAGTGCTGGCAAGTTATCAGCGGCAGACATTTGCAAAGTACTTTATTCTTTATTCTGGTAGAGTCTGGGTCAACATCACTTTCTGTGGCTCTTCCTGTGCTCAGCTGCATTAAGAGCCTTTTGCTCTAAGAGTCTTCACTGCTGGGGAAGCTCACTCCAAAGTGGAGCCTCCATTAAAACACACAACTATTATAACTGTGTTGTTGTTGGAGGTGATAAATCAGCAGCTCTGAATAATTTACCAGCATGGAAGCAGAGCGATGAGAGATTTAAAGGTACTGTGCAGAGAATGGAAAGCTCTCATCTGTTTGTTTCTCTCTCTCCTTCCTTCTTTCCCTCACTCGCTATGTCCCCATCTGTCTCCATATGTCTTCCGCTATTTCTCTCTCTAACTGGCTTCAGGAGGGATTCACACTGCTGGCCCCGAACACACACATCTACGCACTCTCTCTCCATTCAGTGTTGGTGGAATCATATATCACCACAGGCAGGGATCTTATCGGGCTAAACTTTGATTTGGCATATATCAAACTAAGCTGTTATCTTAATTATGTTTCCAGACGTTTTCAATCAATAAAGCTTATCTATTGATGGGGATTTCTTGATAGAGATTATCAAAAGAAGAGGATGGAATCTGCAGTAACCTCTATGTAAGTGGCTGCTTCCCATCTGAACCACACGAGGCGCACTATTCACAAACAGCGTTATTCTTATCCTTAGTTGTCTGAGTCTCATCTTGAAATGTGTTTTATTTTAATTGCAACTGGAAGATCTGGTTGAAACTTTTCTTAAAGCAACACTAATGGTGGATATTACCCATGATCCCCAGCTTCCAGAACTAGAAGATCTGCTGCTGTCACAAATTCACAAATCATTGCTTAGAAATCTTCATATTTTAACAGTTTCCTGTTGATTATTGGAGATAAATGCTGGTTTTTAATGACTTCAACTTGCCCGGACCTGATTCTAACAATTGCAGCTGTATCAGTAAGGCTGCACTTCTCACCGGAGATCGTATCCACTCACGCTGAATAGCAAAGTCTCGCTTTAAAGTAGATTGACGGCCATAACCTATTTTTTAAGTACTGACGCACACCTAGTTGAGCTGAGGTCAGTGCATTGTCAAGAGATGCTGACTCACTCATGGTAAATCACATATATCATGAAAATCGGGTATAAATAAGGGAGGAAGTTGCTGGAGTCTGTTGAACATTCCTTGAGTCCTTCTCACTCGTTGTTTCTTTCTTACTTTCATACGTTTTCTGCGACCTGTCTCTTGTAAATCAGCAGATGCTTCTCTTGAATAGCAAACTCAAACGGTCTGAGTGGATTTATTAGAGCTTTCCACCTCCAATCGCTTTTCAGTGATGTGTGCTTACACGTGACCCCAATTAGCTTTTGCTGATGACATTAGCCTTGAGGTTGACATACTTTTCCAAACTACAGAGTCTCAATGATGTTTTCAGAATGGACCAGAACAACACAATGGTTTGTGTGTGGTATTATCTCAACAGATTGTGTTCGTTATAACAACCACTAATGGATTCACTTACCTCTCGCCACTGTAGATGTTACAGAGCCTTTTCAAATGTTATTGTGGTGCCTGTTTTTTTTAAAATATATATCTGATAATAAGCTGAGCTTCTAAATTTAGGGTTCTGTTCTAGTTAAATCACAACATCGGGTTAACAGCTCCTTGCTCTTCTTTTAAAACATAACAACCAATTAACTCCAACTATCTCCGTGGTGTGTAATTAACAGGGACAAAGGCAGAGTGCCTGATTTATAATAGTTTTGTCTTTAAAGGCCACAGTCATTTTATAGCTTTTTGCTTTCTCAAATCTCCACTGACAAAAAAAGTGTGCTAGAAATGTCTGAATATAAGCTTCCAGGAAAAGTACAGTGTGATATCCAGGATAAAATATCAATTTGACAGATTTTTTTTTAAAGGCTTGTAAGTTACAGCAGATTTACTGAGTCTTTTTTCTGCTCACTGGATAAAGGAAGACACAGACACTGCTGGGTGTTTGGAGGATGACTCCCTTTGGGGCCATCCGTGCAGGGATCTGTTTATGAGAGTGTAAAAGCATCCACCAAATGACATTTGTTAGTTGTTGGAATCCTAACTACGACGGTTTATCAGCTACGTAAAAAACCCAGGTCAGCGTTGGATAAACACATCGATGTCTGACTGGGTGGTTTCATCAGAGGTGTGAGGTTGTGATGTCCACATGTGAGCTGTCCTCCAAAACTAGGTCAGGACACGAGACCTATAATAGCTAACTGGGTGTCATTTGTTTGATTTTCACCTGCTCCCATTTCATAAAGTATTCCACACTTGAAGTTGTCGGTATCCGTTGCCAGGAGGCTGAATGACCACATTGTGAAAATGCTTAGCATTGACTGTTTGGCAGCACGGCAGATTAAGCAGGATTCAGCCATGGGTATTTAGCAGGTGCTGATGTGTTGCCAGCCTGATCCCACGGCCTGCTCATTGTCGGCCAGGAGCGCTGCACGTTCTCTTGAGTGATCTTACAAAATGCGATCTCCCAGCCGTTGTGTGGCGGCACCTGAGAGCTCAACACAGTGCATCATAAGAAAAGACAAAACACGTGCAGAGACAGAAAGCATCTTCATTTTCACGACACATGCTGCAAATTGACAAAACACAACTGAATGCAGAAACTAACTGCAGATACACAACCAAACTGAAAATACACATATCGCAGAGGCGCTGCAATTTATGACTTTATCATAGGTACAGAAGCTTTTTGGAAATGTATAAAAAATATGAGGAACAGTGTTCATTACTTTTTTGTGTCCCCTGGAAACAGTTCCCTTTCAGTCCGCTTGTGTTGTAAGTATTTGGGGCAGTCTGTAGCAGAAACCAAAGAAAGCAATTCTGGATTAAACTACATCTGGAAGTTCAAGGTAGATTTTAGCGTCACTTTCTCTATGTACAGTATTTAACATTTGTGGAAATTCAATTGAAAATAACTGACACAAAATCCATTGAAACTAACCTTGATGCATCAAATCAGAATGAGGTCAGTTCGCACATCTTTAATGAAAATGTATGCTATACAGATCATTTGTGTTGTAGAGGCATCCAGAAAATTCAGTTAACAGGAGATCATTTCACCTTAAAACTGTCAAGATGCTGCACACTTTGAGATGATTATCTTGCTTTTGTCTGCTTTAAATGTGTCAGAACCTGGTGTGGTAGCTCACGGAATATAAAAAAATATAAACGGCTCAACTCTCAACACTAGTGGCATCAGAAACATGGAGCAGGAAACACAAGCTGATCATTCATAACTATATTTGACACGTATTTACATTTTTGATAATTTGGTTCTGCACAAATCTTCTGCTATGTTATGACACACACGCATAGATTTACCTTTTCTGCCAAATGCGTTTCGGTGTTTGACCTGATATATAAACAATATATCATCCAAATGCTCTTATCCTGACATGTAACTGTTTGTGACTGATAACTATACTTTCATAATCAGCACAGGGAGAAATCTTACCGCGCTGGTGGGCCGTCAAAACATCCATAAAGTGTTTACAGTCTCTGGCAGGCAGGCAGAACTTGGCAGAGCACTTGCCCTCTCCGTGAACCTGAGAGCAGACTGCGTGCATATTCACTCAGCTATCACAATAACCAACTTCCCCAACAGCTAAGGCCATATTGAATGGAATTGTGTGGGAAACACTGATGTATGCTACATTTGTTCAAATAGAAACGCAGTTATCACAACCCTGTAGTCTGCACGCACGCATACATAGCCTCATGTCTAAAAGTTATTCATGCATGGACCCATGGAAATGCTCCTGTGTAATGAAGCAGAAACTTTAATAAGGACTTTACAAGGCAGAGATTTGATTCTCTTCGTCTCCCTCGTGCTGTTTCCCTCACTCAAGCATACCTGCACACACCATTTAATTTAAATCCCACCTAGGTTGAGCGGTCAAGGGGAAGGAACATGTAATGAATATTGGGACATATATTAGCTGTCACAATGGGATGTCCACTTTCACTTTTTCATCTCCACGCTCGCATTTCTTCAGGGTCACACAGTCCCTCGCCCTCCCTCTGAGCTCACGCTGCTCCTCAGCCTTTGACGCTCCCGTCCTTACACCCTCAGATTGACTAATACGGCTCTTGCAAGACACGGGAGGAGGGCCAGGAGGTGGCAGGAGGAGAGGAGCATGGGGAGGGAGGAGACTTTGACACACATTCTGCCCCGGGTAAAAAAGAAAAAATGTTCTGTTATGAAACAAACTTTAAACGTGATAGATACAGATTTTTATTTGCGAAAAAATCACCCAAAACACTCCTGGTTCCACCCCTAAATTTAATAGGTTCTCTATTGGCCTATGTGCCGTCCTTCCACCAATGTACTTAGAAATCCGTCGTGTAGTTTTGGCTCAATCCCTCTGACAATCACAAACCAACCAACCAACAAACAAACCAATGGACACTGATCCCCATGTGTGCAAATATCAGGACTTTTCACTGCAGTTTAAAGAGTTAGTTCATCAACATTATCAGCTACAAACCAATGCAGTGAGGTCCATGTTATGACAGTTTTGTTATTCCACTTTCTATCGAGGACATTTAGATCATCTGATTCTGTTTTATTGCGGCGGTAAAATAAATCTACGAGACGAATCCGTCAGTAGTGGAAGAGACATAACTGTTTAAAATCTTCTTCTTTCTTTACCTAGTAATTTAATAGCATTGTAGAATCGTTGCGCTCCTCAGGGTCGAGAGCCACACATGCAGAGGAGAAAAAGAGACACGGGGGTGGAGGGATTGTTACCACAGCAGGGGCACTTGTCTGCCATCGCTCACTGAGACAACCTATAAGAGAGATCAGGGGAGGTGGAGGAGGAAGAACTGAGAAATGCAGGAGCCGGGGAGGAGAGGGTTTTCTTGAAGCTCAGTGGAGCGTTGATGTGTCTCCGTCCAGCTGAGAGCAAAGAGATAGAGAAGCTATCTGCTGTACCAGGGGGTCTGCACATGCAGGAGAAACAAACAGAGAGGACGGAGGGATGGAGGCGGAGGTAAAGAAAGAGGGGGATATCGATGTGGAGATTAACACCAACAGAGACAGAACAAGGGATTAAGAGAACACTGCCATGATGAACAATTGCTATCAGCATCACTTTTTTCCTATTCTGCTGTTTATGTTGGGGGAGTCATGCAGATCACTGACGCTGCAGGAAGCTGAATCACAAAGCAAATCCCACCTGCAAGACAGCAGCTGAGATCTACTTCAGAGATAATTCAAATTTAAGTAATTAAGTAAAAATCCAAGCTGTCAGACAATATGATCATTATTAAGCAGAGGACGCCTTCAGGGCCGTTTACATTTAGTTTCCTCTGGCCCAGATAATGATTATAATACATTTATATCCACAACACTGTCGGCCAGACTACTGTTCACTGCACGTACAGATTTCTAAAGAACTACCTTCTTAAATTTGTCATATTTTTATCCCAAACTTCAGTTGCAGCCTTTCAGGTGTGGATAGAACTCGGTGTGTATGTGTGTGTGTGTGTGTACTGCGATTAAGTGTATGTTGTGAACCTCCACATTATTAAAACATGGAGATTACACATCCTGAATGGGTCCTCTATTCTCCGCATTAAATATTCATAGAAGGCAAAGAAGAATGGAGGGGAGAAAGGGGGTCGGAGGGAGGAGATGTGACAGCAGGGGAGAAGATTTGAAGAAGTGAGAGCAGAGGAAAAAACTGGTTGGTTTTAAAACACAACACCAGGACGATACATCAGAGCTATCAAGAAATACGAGAGAAGCTCAGAAATCACGGAGGAGAAGAATTTTTTCTCTGCCGGCAATAGATTTATTTACAGGAACTTTTATTTAAGGTCAAAAATATACATTTCTGAAAGGGTGAAATATTTATTTTTTCCTTTTAGCTTCCGCGGTGATGATATGAATTGTAGCTGTGAAGCTAAGCTGTTGACAGAATGCAATTCCATGTTTGTTATTAAAACACAAGAACCAGGCATTAGCTGCTTCATTACATTATTCCAAGCATCACATCTCATTACATTTCAACAACGCTGTGACGCTTGGGTGAGCCCACAGCCTATTATGAAGGCTTTCTTCTTTACTTTAGGTGCTTTTTAATTAGGAATTTTCCTCGAAACGTCTCCGTAATTTGATGCTAATGACCGGGGAAATAAGTTACTTCATTTATTTTAGTCTGAGCTCTGTTAGTTGTGTTGAGTTAATAAGTCATTGACTTCCAGATGAAGGAATGAATTACGGGAATCTTTATTCTCTACATGTGGTGTATGTTAGTGAGTTAATATGATTTTTCATGTAAGTACCAACTGTCTCTACCTCCTTTATGATGTGGTATGAATTTATTAGGAAACTAGAGCACATACCTCTGCCAAGGTTTATGTGTTACTCGTGTTTCCCATTAATTATCCGCACTGTGGATTGTTTATACGCACTTCTAATAATAACGTGGGAGATGTGGAACTTAATGTTCTGCTCTGTGGCTGCAGTGTGCAGCTTCCTCACGCTATCAGTGATAACGTTTTTACCGTCCATGCAGACATTCATCACTCCTCCTGTGCTTCCTTCAGTAATAGACACTCAGTGGTTCGGACACTTACTTTTATCAGCCGGTGAGTTGGTGCGATATCGAACAATAATGCAATGGACACCACTTTTTTCATTCCGTGTTGTCAGTCAAGTGTTTTTGCCTTCAACCACTGAATGAAAGTTGATATTACATCATCAGGAAGGAGGCAGAAATAAAAAGCACTTTGGTTCCGTCTCCGCTGACTCTCTCTTTCCATCACAATTTTATATACAAACAGTATTTCCCATTTATGGCTATAGTTGACTTTATATCACCGCCCATATAAAATCAAGCAAACTCTCTTTAACGCGTCTGGTTTACAGATGACCTCGTTTTATTGGTTTCATTTGCGAATCTATTTTTAAGTTCCAGAGTTAAATCCTGTCGTGGTCGTCTCGAGTTTAAACGGTAATTTGATGAAATTCTCAGAACCTCGTTGTAGCACGTTGATGGATGGAGATGATGATGATGATGATGATGATGGTAGAGATGGAGCTGATGAAGATGTTTGTGGGTAGATCATAGACTGTAAATCAAGATGGAAGCCAAATCATGTTGATCGCCCCCTGGCGGCTGGTTGTAGTATTGAACCCTGCCTCCTCCGTGTTAATGGATGGGACATGAGACTTTCTCATGAATGGTTTGAGCGTGTATCACTACTGTGTCGACTCTGGCTCTGAATGATGTCATCACCACGCAAGATGGCAGCGTTTCAATCCGGGATATTTTGGATTCATTTCTATATAGTGGGAGGAAGTGATTAAATCATAATAGCAATGGCAGTATTAATAATAAGAAGTATAATATGTACAATTAGACAATTATACTGATCTTTACTTTAGAATAATTGAGAGGAAATAAACAGGTTTAAATTTTTCCACCTTCTTTATTTACCTTTGGGGGATCTGGAATTGGCCAGAATTAAGATCGGGTTTTAGAGAAGAGGAATTTTTTGTGGGCTTGACAAATAATTTTCCAGCAGTGATAACATGGTAACTGAAAACCAATTTCACCCTCCATCTCTTTTGAAAACTGGTGCTATTGCACAGTTGAGAACGACCTGTGGCCGATAGTGGATTTTTTTTAACCAATCCTTTACATTTTTCTATTTTATTTGACTGATGGCTCACAGTGTCTACCACATTCACGGAATGCCTCGGTTTCGAGCACACCGGGGAAAACTCTACTGTGAACAAAAAAGGCAGAAAGTACAAATGTGTGCGGATGAGATAAAAAAAAAAAATAAGAGGCTTATGAAAGCCAGTCAAAGAAAATACAAACAGAAAAAAAACTGGCAAACAATTAAACATTGGATTTGGATGAAACAGCATCAAACAGACAAGAGACAGAAACATGATGTAAAACAAGAGGTTAATGTTTCGAGAAGACAAATTAGTGATGATACATTTTGAAATGCCAAAAAGATCATCAGGAAACATCTCACATCTTAGATAAATCACTATTTCTGTGTATCCGACAACTATCAAATACACACATATATATATATATATATATTTATACTTTTCTGTAGAGCATCTTGTTTCTTTTTGTAATCTTGTCATGATTAGAGCTGGATTACCACTGTCAGCTACTACGAGTTACAAACAGACTCAATATCTGTTTACAGCTTCACAACATTTATATTTGTGCCCAACTCTTTTATATGAGATATGATTAATATCGGCATTTATGTTTAATGGGATGAAAAGTTTTATTTTCCCCACTTTGTACATCACACTTTAATAAAAAAAAGTTTCTTTTCGTTTTCATTTCTACATATTTGGCTGTATTTGTATTTTTATTTGCATTTATTTAGTGTCCGTTGAGACAGTTGTGCGCTTTGTGTGTCTTGTATCCGCACCTCCAGTGAAGTAAGTCAGAGGTTCACTCTACAACAGGATTATGACACAAAACTTAGCCCCAGGCCAACTCAGGCCCACCTGAGAGGCTCCAGATGATGGAATATACAGCACAGGCTCCAGAGCAGCTGCTGAAAACAAAGCAAAATACAAGAGCAACACATTTGTGTGAAATTCTGCCACAATATTGAGACGAAGAGCCTGAGCGTTTGACTTTATGTATTTTACTAATAAATGAAAGAAAAGTTGTCGTCGTGGTGGATTCAGATTCACATGGTGATTGTGCAGGTTTGGGAAAAGTACAACTCAAGATGTAGTGGGAGGTTTTGGGAGAAAGAAACATATAGTGGGTGACACACTCTGGGTGAAGGGTGAAAGGAGCTTACAGCAATCCATTTCCCATCTGTGGTGACTATCTTTGTATAGTCTGAGTGTGTGTGTGTGTGTGTGTGTGTGCGCTGGCTGTGAGGTCAAACTGAGAAAAATCCATCCACTAAATCAATCATTCTCCATCACGAGCAGATTAAATGTCCACATGATCAGCGGCTCTTGAGGAAACACGCATGAAGTATAAATAGAGGCATCGCATACAGAACACACACACACAATGTTACACGTACACACACACACAGAGTTGTAATCACATGAAAAGTTCTGTGGTCATTTCCTTTCATCGACATCAACATCCAGCAAATGTAAAGATTCAGGAGAACATGAGTGAGGACAGTAATAGTGTTTGATTATCTGTCTCAGTTTGACTTAGTGTGTGTCTGTGTGTGTCTGTGTGTGTGTTCCTTCTGGAACCACAGGGTCCTAAATAGTTCCTGTAATGTAATTACCAGTGTAAAATTGTCACACAAACACAGTCATGCGATCTCGGGTGCACACAAACATGCACACGTCACGCTGCTCGTCGGGTCGGTAACAGTGTGATTGGTCGGCCCATCACGGTAACTGGCAGATCATTAGCCAGGCAGCTAGCTACAAAATTAACATCCTGTGACACCAACATGCAGGCATGTGGAGAAACACACGCACACACACACACGCACACACACACACAGACCAACCCACATCACTTGCACTGGAATAAATTAATGCTCTGCAGTAATAATGCACACGCTACGAGGCATGTGAGGAAGATTAGTGTCAGGAGAGAACTTTTTCTGTGTAAACGTCACTGCATGTCCACATTTCATGTCAATGTGGATATTAAATAAATAAATGAGACATGAGAAAATGTACTGAAGCAGCAAATGAACTTATAATTACAGATTTAAAACATTTAGATCAACAGATGTAATGCAGGAAAACAACCTTTTAAACCACTGAAAATCACATTTTCAACAGTATCATGAATTACACCTCTTTGTCTCTCAGTCCTTAAGCATTGAAAGTCTTAAAAGTCTTGGAATCCTTTAATATTTATAATAATATATATATATTTTTGGCAGGTTGTGGGTTTAACGTGTAAGTCCTCAAAGTTCCGAGCTACTTCTCTATACAAATGTTATTACCAAGGATTCCTGAGTAGTATTCCATGTTAAATAAACACAACCTTCAAAGTAGAATTACTGAACAATGTATGTGTTAATAACAATCCTAAATAATTTCAAATACCACAACACCAAGGATTGTACTCTCCACATTTGAATTCAAGTTTCCTGCAACTTTACATTTTAAGAACCTTCCTTCTTTCAAAATCCTTTACATTTCTAAAGTAGCTGAAAGATATTTGGCAAGTACGACCTTCTACTGACAAAACTAATCCTGACTCATCTTCGCTTTTGCCAGAAATAACTTGTGTGTAATTTTTATTGTTGGAAAAAAAGGCTTAGACCGTCTATCCGTTACTTTTCGGATGCGTAGCCACGTTATGGAAACCTTAGCGGGACCTTTCGGTTCAGAGGGGCAGAGGCTCTTCTTTGAGCCCCTCTGGGTGAGCCTGGACACACAGAGGAAACTCATTTTAACCTCTAATACCGTCAATATTTCTGGTCTTTGGTCAGCTCTCAAAGGCTCGTGGGCAGAGTTGAGGGCTGCGGGGTATAGACGGGTAATTTAAGATATTTGATCGTCAGGCTAAGCTCCCTCTTCATCACCACGAGCCACTACAATAAGACTGTTTGCCCAGAGGTGTGTGATACTGTCATCGATATTGCTCTCGGAATTTTGGATGCTCTTTGGGCTGTTAAGGTTTCCCCAAAGAGTTCTTTGGGGGAAAAGAGCTGACAACAGAGGGGATGTTTCTCCACCTCAGCTAAGCTCAGCTGGATTCCCCTGTTTATGAGGAGCCATCCCTCGTCCAGATAAGGTAACTCCCGTTCCTCTAAACCCGTCTATAGTCTGGGTGTTTCTTCATCTGGTCTGTCACCTGAGAAATCCTCCATCCAACACAGCTCATAGCAAAGCAGGGGTTTCTCTTCACGAACCAACGACAAGGTTTAACTGTTTCTAAACATCTCAGTTTCTTGACTTTTTAACTTTCGGAACTGAAGACTTGTTCACAATTCATTCCATCTATTCTCACTTCCATGATGATTCATGTATTACAATGAAAACAATGAGGACTTTGACAGAACTTGGATCCGTGATGCACAAACCCCCCTAGTTGGCAATGCCACGGTAAAAAGAAAAATAGATTCCACTTCAGTCATCATGTCATCATTGGCTGGAATGAAAACCGCTTTTGTCTGTGGCTCATTACAGAACCACCGACGACAAGGGAGTGAAGGGTAATGGCTCATTATCTGTCAAAGGGGAACAAAACTCTGGTCCTTGACGACCAGGATTACAAAACATCCTGTGTTAGCTAATTGTACTGTTCGGCTGTAGAATCAAATTTTCTACAAATCAACCACAATCTATCGTTCAAGCTAAACTCATATGATAAAACACCCAACTGGAGCTGCGGTCGTGCCTGAAATATCAGAATAAGGCTTAATGAATGTTTATTTTAATGATAGAGCTAGTCATTAGTAGGGATTGCCATGACAACACACCTTGGATCGGTGTCTACCTGACATCCGATTCAATTGACCAAATTATGGCAATGTACGATTTTCTCTGAAAAGAAGATATTCCATCTCCAAGAATTCAAATGAAAAAGAAACGGAAACTAAACAGGAAGTGGGAGCAGAGAGAGAGAGAGAGCGAGAGCGAGAGAGCAAGAAAACAATTACAGCAAACGCAGAAATTAACTTCTAAAAAAACAGACCAAACCAAATCACCTGAGCTCCCCCTCCCTGAGTTCTGCTGACTCAGAAACCGCTGTTGCTGCTGCTGCTATGATAGACTGCGAGGAAATAACCCGTCATTTTCCACTCAGCAAAATCATCCATTACGCTCCAATCGAAGGCACCGGGCCTTATCTGTCGCAAAGACGCAGAGAGAGTCGGGCACGGGGAGACAGAGAGCGGGGGAGAAAATTCAACTATATTAAAATATGCGAGGGAGACAAAGTGCACGAGGGAGGCGGTGGGTGGCAGAAATCAAATCAGAAACTCAATTGAGTGGCACAACAGATAGATATACAGATACAATTTGGCTGATTCTGTTTTGAGTCATCTGTGAATTTTTGGCAGTCACAATAAACATGGAGCCACCAACAAGCCCTGACCCGGTGGGGAGCCGTGAAGGAACGGCTAAGTGCCCGCTAATCCATTTTTTCTTTAATGGGTGGGAGGAAGAATTATTCACCATATTTGGCACTTGATGAACTCGTTTTCCAAACTTCTTCACAGCAGCATGAACATTTTTGCATGTATCTACAGAAACATAATGCTGTGCACCTTGCTTGGTTTTGACTTCCTGTAAAACCGTTTCTACAGCGACAGAACACATGCGTCCGTCCACCAAGGCCCATCAGTCCCCTTCTGAACCCACACTTGGATCCTCTAGTTCCACATCTTTAGTCAGATCCAGAACAAATTACACACGAGTCCACTAAATGTGCCAGATATTTTCTATTCACTCGGACATTAGTGTTGGGAATTTTTGATCATATCATTCTTGCAATGAAAAAATAAAGCAAATAAACATAATTGCATTCTGTCTAATTTGTACCGATACGTGTTATTTCATAGAAATATGGATCCACTACTCTGAAAACAACAAACATGTTGTTGTAGCAACATTGTGCATATTTGCTTCACTCTGTATAAAACAGCTAGAAATCAATACTGTAGGCATGTTGTTATTAAGCCAAACCTGTGAGTTATATTGAGTGACATTCACCCACTCTATTGTGCCGTCCTTCTTCTCATCCCTCTTCTCTTTTATATAAAGTAAATGTCATATAAAATAACCTTTTAAAAAAGTGCCACTGACCTCCAGTCCCTGCTGGTTTGGCGTATTGGGGTTTACTGTTTGTGTGAATAGTGAATATTGACATTTTGAGCCAACTGGAGACTAATGTGTTGTTGAATCTCTGTGTGCCCTGGAACCCCATGTGTTTACACACACACACACACACACACACACACACACACACACACACACACACACACACACATCCATAACAAAACTGACGCTGCAGACAGGTGCACACAAGAAGCATTAATGTTACACTCATGTTCTCACTCACAGTTTCTATCTTGCACAAACACACTGCAACAAATGAATAATGAAAATGTGCACACCCAAGACAAACACATGCACAAAAAACTAAATATGCACATACACACATCTTTTTACTCAGGTGTGTACTCAGGCGTCCGATCCAAATTTCAAACCTTCTCTGGAGACGCAGAGGGTGATTGAAGGCTGTCACATTTTTATTTTTATATTTTTTTATATATATTTTCTATTCCCCTCTCACTGTTATTCCCCAGCTGTCTTTCTTTCTTTCTTTTAACACATCAACCTCCTCTCCATCTGTCTCACTCACACACCTCTCTCCCTCGCTCCGTCTTCCTCGCTGCTCGGTTGTCAACCGCGGTATTTTGTGAAATCACACACTCGCACTGTGTGTTTCCTCTGTAGTGTAGAAAAGTTGGTGTGTGTAATACGAGTGTGTGTATCGTGAGGGTGACGATCCACACATTACAACTCAGGCTGTTTGGGTTCAGGTGCAGAATATTAATCATTGTGCTGAAAAGACCCATCACAACTAAAAGATTGATGCTGAGAGTTAACATTTTTAAAAACTTTCTACCACTTCCTATGATTTAGTATCAGGGGTTAATTGAGGGGCAACAAAATAAGAATAAAATTGTAATACTAACAGAATAAAGGCATTATTGAATGAGAACTTGTAATAATATGAAATTTACATGTGATGTTATAAGGACAAACATCTTATATCATGTATATGTTATAATATTATGATATTTAAGGTGTAAGTTTATTAGAAACTAGTTCTGATATAAAGTTGTGATTTAATTAGCAAGAAGTCATATTTCAAGAAAACCCTAAAATGATGACTTCATTCTTGAAATACACAGATGTAGTGTTTTGTAAAGCTCCCAGAATGTGCTAAAGAAACGTCGGCAGGTAGCGGCTTAATATTTTTTTGTTCATTCAACCAGTTCAGGTCTCTGAGGAACGCTGAGGAGAAATGTGTTGGGACAGCTGAGGCAGCAGTAATGGAGAATAAATGCAAAGTGGAAGCAGGATGGTGGGAGTGTGACGTCTTTTTAAAAGTTGAGTTTCTCTTTAAGTAGGTGGAACTATATCTTCTGCCGTATAAAACAAAGATTGTCCATTTCCACACAATGGCCCAATAAAGTTTTATGATAGTGTATCATTTCTTTTTATGATATGGTGTCTTAGACTGCAGGCTACTTCCGCTCATTTTACTGAGATGGGGAAAAAAGAAAAGTGTCTTGAAATGAGGTTCAGGTTATGGAGTTATGAAAACTGCTTTATTGCAGCGAGCTGACACAAAATGGCAAATGTCAACAACATCGACAATAACAAAAGAGCGACACCGCTGTAAACCTCCACGTCAGTGCCTGAGCTTTTACCGGACAAATGACTTGATGTTAACTTTGCTGTGAATCTATCCTGTTTTTCAAGGGTTGTGATTTACACACACACACACACACATTTTTGCAGTGAGTAATAAAAATACACGACTGTTTCACATTAGCCTGAAATCTTTTCTCTCTTTCAGTTCCCGTCAAAGTCGTGTCTCGTAAGTGTGGTGCTAAAAATATTTGTTGGTATTGTCTGGACCAAAGCGTAGTCATTGCTGGTGCACACACACACACATTTAAATTCGAAAGGTGTGTGTGTGTGTGTGTGTGTGTAAATTCTGATTAACAGAAAAGAGAGATATGAACCGGAGGGAAACAAAAGGGAGCGAGGACAGTTCATACGAAAAAATGACTTTATTATTTTCAGTCAAACAACATATTTGTAGTTTTTGTAACGATGGGGACGTCCTGTAGGCAGCAGATTGTTCTGGATCCAGCTCATTGTGTCGAGAAACATCTAAACGGACAAACAAGGTCACAAGAGAAGTCTTTTTGTTGAGTTGGTCTAACATCACCTCACACTCCATCAGCTTCCGATGTTGATTTTGGAGAAATTGAGAAATCTTGAGCATGGGTCCTTGTTGTGCAAAGTCAAATGTAAACAAAAGATAAGCAAGCAGCGGATAGAGTAAGAGATGAGAGGAAAATAGAGGAGGAAAGAAAGCAAGGAAGTGTTTACTCTTTCCAATTGGCCTGTCAGTGCTTCACAGCCCATTTCTATCTGCTGTTGACTTTGTGGTGAAACGCTGCAGAGGAGAAAACTTTGGAGTGGAGCCTCCTCTTGGGCAACGAAACATCTAAACAAATCTAAATGGCATCAGCGTCTTTCGGGAAGCTCAAGACTCTGGGAGGTCAAATGGTTTATTTTGCTTCTGATGCCGATATATTTTTCAGCATTTTGCAATGTTACGTCCGGGGGAGGAAATAGTTGTAATGCTTAAGGGAGTCAAAGTCAACGTGATTACAATGAAGACAAAACTGAGAGGATTTGTCAAGTAGTCGGAGAAGAGGTGCGGAAAAGCGAAAGGGAGAAAAGAGGTCATGGAGGAGAAGGGCTGGACAATGTGTAGGGTTTGCATATGGTACTAAATAAAACATGAATTTGTCATCTACTAAAATCTTTCTTGGCAACAAAGAGCAAAAAACACAGACAGCAGTTGTCAGACATTTTTCACACAGTGTATTGATTCTCTACCAGCTGGTCTCTCTTCTTCATTCAGTTTCCTCTTAGAAGTCATGACCTCAGGAGTCATAAAATGTTCTGTTTCGCAAGACGTTGTCTATAACCCAATGGGAGAATGATGTTGATTTATGTTTTGGCACGTTGCAAATACTGAATGTGTCAGTGAAACATTCACAGACGAGACACATTAGGAGCCAGAGGTCTGCGAAAGACTCGGAACAGAACCGACGACAGCCGACTTATTTCATCCTGACGTTCTATCAGATCAGATCACATTGGAAAGTTCAAAGTTCCAGTGGAAGAAATGTGGAACACAGATTGTTGTTGTTATTCACAGACACAGCCGAGCGAGCCTTGACCCCTTGAACTGGCTGTCTCAGATTCATCACATCACAATGACTCCTTCAAGTGGAGATGAACCTTGAACGCAGCTGACCAGCGTTTCTGTCTGAGCAAAGTATTTTTCTCGACACATTACATCTGAGAGAATGACAACGCTCTTAGTCGTGTACTTTATAAGAGATTGAGTTCGTCTGTTTGACTTGTACCAAGATAATCATTTGTATTTAATTTAAAAAAATCAACCTCTCTTATGTAATAACACTGATTTACACCTTGACACGGGGGGAACAGTGGTGCAGTGGTCAACACTGTCACTGGAGTTGTTCCTTCAGGGGCAGAAGACAGTGCTTTCTCCATCTGGGCCTGACCTCGGCTAAGTTCTGGGCTCTCTCCCCAGGTCTGACCCGTTTCTTTCAGCTTGGCAGCCACAGCTTGCCGCCGTGTTGTCCTCTGCAGACCTTGGTTGCTGGTTACAGGAACAGAACTCGTGTCATTTCTGAGGCTCGTCCATTGTGGAAGCGTTGATCTTGTTCGTGTCGCCTCAGAGAAGAGGTTTGACTCTGCAGACACAGTACACGTGAAATATTTGTGTTTCAAAGATGGTTTCTGTCATAGTTCTCATCTCGCTGGTGTTGGGCTTGTTCAAGTGTCTTTATCTACACTCATTGTTTTAAAGCTGATGGCCAGTCCGGGCCTTTCCTTGCAGGTTGGGTTAAATGTCCACTCTAAATTACCTGCAGGTGAATGGTTGTATGCCTCTTTATCTCAGCCCGGTGATATCCTGCCTCTCACCCATGGTCAGCTGTTATTAGCTCTAGCCCCTCTGCGACCCTGACTGGATGAGCGGAACAGATAAAGGATGGATGGATGAGTTAATCCTGACATGAAATGTCTTTCTGCACATGGCCGACATTAGTAGTTAGTGGAAGGCTGCTGTCGAGCTGGCGGAAGTCATTTGAACCGGACTGTGTGCTGTAAATGCTGACAGTTTTATGTTGAATCTTTAAAAATGAGCGTCCATCTACATGGAACCAGAATCAGCCACAGTGCAGAATATAAAGTCGAATCAATTCAGAGATTAAACTGTTAATAAAAATTGAGTGCTTTGTGACGATCACTGACAGGACTTCATGTATAACACCTTTTTTTTTTTATAACCACCTTACCAGCTATGATATATGGACACTGAGGCTGTGCAGTGTCTAACAGCTGACTCTCTTTCTCAAACAGTAAAAGCCTTTTCAAGTCTCCTCTGAGGTTAATAACACTGGACAACATGCTTATTGACGGAGCCTAATGAGTATTTGGGGTTCGTGCGTAAGCACATCGGCTAAGTACGAAGAACTTTTTGCAGCCGCTCTGGTGGGCTTGGGGTTACTGAAATAGGGGTGGTTAGGAGGACTCTGGGAAAGGTAATGGGCAGTGAGGCAATTTCAACAGACGCAGGCACTAGACTGGGGCCATTATTTGCGAGGACGAGCCAGGGGGAGGCAGAGAAAGAGGGAGGCAGAGGGACATGCAGAGACAGACAGCCAGAGACACAGGGTGATTAGGGTTAGACGTGGTGCCACAGCTCGGCTGATCTATAGAAATAGCCTCTTAACATGATCTATGAGGTACAAGCAAAAACACACTCACAGAGCTGGTGTAGCGCTGTGCTGCCGGTAAGGCAGAGGAAAAAAATAACTGGGTAAGTAGTGTAAGTAGTGTTATACATCTTGTGCCTCTGTTATAAGGAAACATTGATATTATGTTGGAGTTACAGTCCCACTGCATACATTTACTGTGTGCCTGCTCATATGCTGCAGTTTTGTATTGGCCAGCACCTTTAAAGTTTGAGCTCTTTTTTTAAAACCCAGATTTTACTGCTGGGAGGTTATTGCTTTTAGATGATCAATTCTTCTCCCCCAAAAATATATGAATAATTCCACTGGAATAAATACTGCATATGTGCTGTAGAGTTTGGGGCCATGTTTTCCTGGGAACTACGGAAACTGCTGGTAACAGGAGTAGAGCGGCAGGAGTGTGAAAGGAATTTAAAGGATGGACAATGAAATCCCCCTTCTATTCAGTACATTGTGGTAAATAATATAACTGTTTTGATGTGATTAAATGATTCTATTACACAAAAAATATCTCTTTTCTGATTTGAAATGGATTTTACTGAGGTGATAAATCTCTCTTCTCACCTGAATCTCCTTTTCCACTGGTCAACATCCACCAACATCTGGCTTTTGTCTGCAGTGGGAATGGACACAATCCACATTCACGTCTGCAGCAGACACAGGTTTTTATCGTCTGCTGGCCCGATCGGCAGTGATGGAAACGTGACGCCCATGTGAACACACTAATTTGGCAGTTCAGTTGTTGGTGCGTTCAAAACGTCGGACATGACGCCCCAGGGGGGAAAAAGAACAGGAAGGAAATGTCCTGGCAATGAGACAGAGTCAATCACTTTTCTTTTTTTTTAGCTGCTTTACCCACGCTTGAAAAACCTGACTTAGGTGTAAGAGGTATGAGACAGGTCCTATAGAGGGTAATGGCATTTACTCTACATGCTGCAAGGTGCACTGGCCAACAGAAATACCAGCACCAAAATATAAGGTGACAAAACTGGCCCTCCAGCCTTTTCAGCCTTGCGCTTAACGACAACGAGCCGTACATTGTTCATCCTCTATCATGTGTAATGAGTGTGTCGCACATTTCCAAACACCATTAGCAATTTAGTCAACTCTGTGCATGACGGCAGCAGGTGGTGGCCTTAACGTGGCAGACAGGAGCCTTGAAGTGACCGACGGGAAACCTTGCACTGACAACGAGGTGAAACAGTTTGAAGATGAATAGAACATTCTCCTCCTGTGATGAACCGGAACCTCCTCTGCAAGAGTGGAGCGCTTTATTTGCAAGCAGATCCTGGGGTGTCGTGGGGTCGCGATCGTGCAGACCATTAGTTGCAGCGTGAGAAAAGTCACGTAAAGCAGGAGATCGTGGCATTTTCAGACTTTCAGGTTTATGTCCAATTTAGCAAAAACAACAGAAATGTCACATGCAGGTGCAAAAATAGCTGCAAAGCCATAATCATCTGAATTTCAAAGCTAAATCAAATCCCTGACACTAATGCATTTAAATTAGCTTTTTATAAAGAAACTACAAACCCTGATCCAACAATACCTGGTTTCACATTTTAAGAAATGAAACTTGGATAATACAGACAACATTTCCAATTATCCGGTGTGACAAGGCACCAAGTGACACAAAGCGAGACGTGAGTGCCTTTCCTGGCTTCACGTTGTGTCCGTCCTTCAAAGAGAAAAAAGAAAAAGAACCCATTAAACTGCTCACGGGCACGTTGGATTGCTTTTATTGTGCTTTCGACAATAATCTGATCTGAGGTCAGCAGCTGATATGAAGCTAAAATGACGGACGCACAACATGCTTGAACTCGCGCAGGTAGTTTTCTTGCTTTCTTGTTGGTTTCCACCACAGAGAAGTGTCCTTTCATTCAATCCACCGTTATAATAGCAAATCCCTCAGCTACAAGCACCTCTGGCTTTTATAGGGATTTGGAGATGTCCCTCTGATTGGTTTATTGGTTTTTACCCTCAGAAGACCCCCACAATTAATTAACAGACCAAGTACAACAATTTAGATCCATAAGCCCGACACAGTGACCTTCTTCGTGTGTGCCGTGTGCTTTAGACTGTTAAAATCAAGCCCGTGCTGTACAGTGGGTACTCCTTTATAACAACGCTGCCTCTTTCTGTTCGAACACCGTGAACTGGGTTACGAGCAGAGTTTGGTCATTCACAAAAGCACTGTGGCCAATTTCTCCCTCCCTCTCGGGGAGACAGGGATACGGAGGAACTACGGATGAACGTGGAGAAAATGACATAAAAGCCACGCCTCTGTATTTTCATGAAAATGGTCCATTATGTGCTGAATTACGTGTTTGTGTTTTTTGCGATTCCAGGCAGAGAGCAGCTTTTTTTTTTTTTTGTATATCTGTGTCCATCTCCTGGAGCAGCGTTACCTGATCTGACACCTCATTCCCTTCCCCGAGCGAAAAGATGAATAAACAACAAATTCCTTGTTTGCCTCATTTCACTACATGTAGGTGTTGCACCGGTGTTAACTACAAAACATGTTTCAAAGACACGAGTGCAAACGTCCCATCGTTAACGCATCACTGAGAGATGAGAATTCTGCACGTTCTCCAGTTTCCTGTCATTTAACAACAACTATAATTGGAATGGGACTCGGTAGAGCACAGACCTCAGCCATGGCCAAACAGCCCCCTTGAATTCAACAAGCTGCACCAAACTGTACAACTTATAGAAATCAGTTCTCTAGATATTTATCAACATTAAAAGCATGTGATTAGAAATTCTGGATCTTCCTCACCCGTCCTTCCACCAAGTTTCACGGCGAATCCGTCCAGTGGCTGTTGCGTTATCCCGATTACAACCAAACTAACAGACGATAGCAAAGACTCAAAATACTGCTGCTATTTAAAAATACAACAAACGAAGAATAGAAAATGATAATTGCACGAACAGAATCTGTTATCTAATTTGTAAATTAAGGGATTCATGGTGAGGTGTGTTTTGGACTCAATGGCAATGAGTTTTACTGAGTCCACTCCACGATGCTTTACGTCCCGTACGTATAAAAAGCATCCTGCATCCAACAGTCTTTAACACACAGAGACACAGCACCTGCCTACTGCATTAAAAAAAAACCATCAGCCAAAGCAAATAGTAAGAAAACAGGCCGCTAACAGCTAAAGATGGAGTGAGGCTCCGTTTTCAACCCTCTCAAGGTTTGCTGAAGAATTTCCCTCCGGCCTCCGGCGGGATTCAAAAGTTTTGTTTATTCTTTCTGTAGTAGCCTCGGAATTTCAACGAACTGCCTCTTCATCGCCGGTGATAGTGGAGTGCAGTGAAATGACCTTTCAATCCAAGTGTAGCAGAGTGTGTAATGTTGTAGAGACTGTGTGATAACTCTGCCCCCCCCCAATCTGCCACCAAAGACACTCTCTTTTAAAAGTGCCAGGAGAGATAAGATAAAGCAATTGCTCGTTGAGTGCAAGAGGTGAAATGGATGATTGCTCTCAATGGACTAACGTGCAGTGTAATGTAATATAGTCACATGATGTTGAGTTTGTTTTAAAAAGACTAATTCTTTCTCCACTGCTTTGGAGTCACAGAGAATCTGTGTACGTGCAAACGTGTATGTGACAGTTGTAGTTATGACTGAAAGGCTGCTGGGATATCTGTACATATACGAGAGTCTGTAGCTCGTCCGACAATATACAGATAAATAGATTATATTTGTGTGTTTAAATATATAACACAGGGCAATTTACATAATCCAAAATGTTTAAACTCCCAGAAATCCACAATTTAAGAAGAAGAAAACAACTCCCATGATCCCACGCTGCTTCATGATGTCAGCAAACTAGGTCTTTTGTTGTTGTTTTGATTGAGAGCCCAAAAAGTGGCCTGAGTTCCATGTTGCATGTTTAATTATGATGATTTAATTGACAGCGTTAAGAGAAACCTTCAGTGAAGTTTCATCAGCGTCACAACAAAAGAGGAACTTTCTCAGGAGCTGCCGACGTCTGACGTATGTGAGACCACAACAAGAGGAGTGTGAGGTGTAATGTTTTAATCCCTGATCCTTATGGAAAAGAAACCTCTAAATTAAACTTATAAATAGGATTGTTATCATCAGATAAAACCAAACAATGAACAACACAGACCTGCACCTTATCTTGAAAGACAGAAAGATAAACAGTAAAAAACGATTTTAAAACCGAGTGTATCTGCATCTTTTAAAATCAGCCCCACACTAGTTTTTATTACATTTTACAGGTGTAATTAAAAGAGTCCTTTGTACGGAGGAAGAATCCCCAGAAGCTCAGGGAAAAACACATTTAACCACTTTCCCATTGCACACGGCTAATGCAACAACAAATGGACAGAATTTAGAAAAGACGCAACGTGAACCATCCGGAAGAACAAGCATTGTTTTTTTTTTTTTGTTGCCTTTATTTAACAATGCCACGTGCAGTAAAGAGAGAGCAGTTAAGGCATGTTGAAAATTAAGCCGTGTGGTAAGTGCTGGATTTAAAGAAGGGATATTCCCTGAGAGAAGCCAATTATCTCTGCAGAGTGTTTTGTTTTACATAATCTCGCAGGTCTCACAGGTCAGGACGGATCGTTTAGCTCAATCAATTCTGTGGCTTCAGTTTGTGTCAGTTGTTTTTTTTTTTTTTTTTTTCATTCATTTATCATTTTCCCTTCTTCTCTGTGTTAATGAGACTCGGCTGAGGAGCAGAAAAGCCTCTAAGTGAAGTCCAGACAGGAATTAACCTTGTGATGTGTATTTCTCTGAGTGTTGGCATTTAGATATTTTCAATAACTGGCCGATATGAGACTTAAAAGACAAACAGGCAGCAGTGAGTTTTATATTTCTTATAGAATAATTCAACTCCATGAAAAAAAAAACAAGAACTGATATTTACGAGCGTGGGACTTTGTTGCAGATTTGAATAAAAATCTGGATCTACTGAATTTAAATATAAAATTTAAATACATTTTCATAAGGAGGCTGTTTGACCTTGCCGAAGGTTTGTGCTCTCCTGAGTTTATAATAAAACTTTTGGTTAAACTGTTCAATATCAAACAAGGCTTGATAATGACTTTTCAAGGCATCGTTATCATCGTCTGACACAAATCCATGTCTGTTGTTTTCATATTCTCTGTAGAAATTATTCACCTCTCGAAGAGCATCTCTTAGTCGAGGAGCCGGATTTGGTTTTGCATGCACGAGTTCCACAATATCTCAAAGTCACGCTCTCAAAATGATTGATTACTCAGTTGGGTCCCTCTAATCTGAGCTGTAATATTTGGTAGTAATTGGATGGCGCTCTTCAATAATCATTTTGCTGTGAGAGCCGTTAAACAGGTGCACGAGAATCTCCAGTTTTAAATAAAAAGGCTTGATTAACGCCGCATTGTTCTGCATGTTCCCGTTCGACGCTTGGTAATTTAAAATGACTCTGGGGACCAAGTCTCCGGGGTGAGCTCCAAACTTTTACCCAGTTTGTGTCCTGACCTGAAAAGTTGAGTCCTTTTAAAAGTCTGGTCTCAAATTTTGAGCTAAAAAAAAAAATCGAATGGGGTGAAAATAAAAGTTGCAGGTGAGTTATAGATTTTTTTTTTTGTAGCTGGTTTTATTAAATTCCATACGTTACACCACAGAGCTTTATTTATGACATCTGACTAACTTTAGGAAGCTTTGTTGGAATTCATCATCGATATGAGCTCATAAATATTGTCCGGAGCTCTACAACAGCTTCCAGACCATAATCTAAGTTCTCATTAAAGGTAAAATGTTGTGTCGTCCAGCAGGACGGTCCCATGCCCCCTGTCCCCTCTCACCAAAGAGTGCAAACGCTGGAAGATGTCAATCTGTTCTATGTATTATTTCACTGTTAAGCTTCTTGTTGCACCACGGTTACTGAAGAGGTTTCGCAGCAGCAGCAGCCATTGTCAGTCGTCCCCAGTGACGAGATGCATGTGATGTTCCGTCCTGCCTCTTTACAAAGGCAGAACATCTGAGGATTTATATTTAAGATGGTCTTAAATAAGTTATAAATAATGATTATTGCACTAAAGGTTTCCTCAGCAGGATATTCTCCCCTAGAACACTGTCTGTAGACGGTATAAAGAATGAGATTTTTTATTAAATATATCGTAAAAGGCTCATCTTTTTATTCTTCTTAAACATTGTTACGTATTCTTCTTCTGATACGCTCTGATTGGTCGTATCCAAGGGTTGAGATAACGGTGGTTTACATCAGAGGACGTGCCGAGCGCTCACATTGTGTGTAACGTTGTGTAATTAATTTTCCTAATGACACATTCTCATGTACGTCTCAGTTCACTTACTATAAACACACTTCTTGTGACAAAGAGAAATAGAAATGTACCTTTTTTTTGTGTAACGTTAAAAGATCGTCTCACCTCCCGCTTCCTCTGCGTCGCAGCTTATTAGAATTAACGAGGGAAGACAAGGTCACGGTGCCCTTGAGCTTCTTGAAATGAATCTGATTAGTTGAATTCCATAACGCTCACGGTAGCAGCTCTCAGCTTGATCTGTGTGAATGTACTCGCCGTCTCATCTGCTCTGTTCCCGCGGCTTTTTGCTTCATGCAAGTCGCCGCCGCCGCATCTTATTTTTTTTTATCAGAGAGCGCTTGGATCGCGAAATGAAAGAAAATGGAGGAGAAATCTGCTTCTCTGTCTTATTTTCTAATGATCTCCTGTTCCCTCCTCGTCTCTCCACCTCTATCCACCCTTTTTTCACCCCACTCTTCTTTCTCCTCAACCACTTCTCTGCTCTACCTTTTTTACAACTTTTTTATCGACTCATAAAACCAAAGGGCGGCTAGTTAAGATAAAAACACCCACTCTGAGCCGCCGAACGCAGCTATGAGCGAAACGACACCAGCTATAAGCTATTTTTTCCCTTTTCATGCTGCATGACTTGATTAATTAACCAGCAGGAGAAGCCTTTGGTCAGCACGGCTGCAAAGCTGCCGGAGACTCATTGTGCAAAGTGGGCCATGCATGGTTAAAATTTATGGACTTGTGCTACTTAATTATTCAACAGAAAATGTCGTGCTAAATGTCATGTAACAATATTTAATGCACGTATAACATTTGCAGTAGCCGGGTGGAGAAGACATTAGAGAGGCCATGGCCACACAGAAAAGGTCCCAGGTTCGATCCACATAACATTTAGTCTTCTTTGTCCTCGTGAGGGACACGGAGCTCGTTTTTAAAACAAACTAAAAACATCACGAGGCCAGACTGAAGATTTCCTCACTGTAAAGTTTCACACCAAATTATGTAATTCTGGTTTTACTTTTTTTTTTTCCACTTTGAGGTGAATATCTTTTATTAAAAGTGTATTTTTCCCCCAAAATCAATTTATAAACCAGGATTTTTGATTTGTCAATATAATTTTGAGGACACACACCGAAGGTACAGCCTGGATTGTGTGCAAACCTTTTTTTTTATCATGCAGAGAGTGTGTTGTACAATGTGTGGTTGTGGTTCTAACTGCCCCCAAAATGAAACTTCAGCTTCAGTTTTCATTTTTTTATCTGACATTGCACATTTAAGTTTTGTTTAGATTCATAGTTTCAGTAAAACAAACCAACATTTGTCTTCTTATATGAGTTGTCACTGTGACACCCTCCCCTCCATCCTCACGTTTAACATAACATAGAATATTCTTTATAAACTCCAAGCTGTAATATTTTATAACACCCCTCCTCTGTGATTTCTCTGTGCTCATGGAAACGGTTTTACCGCACAGCTCCGACACACTTCCCTCTCCGTCTCTCCGCTCTGAGCAAGAGGTCTTGTGTCTAATGAGCTTTACACACAGACTGTAGTTCAGCTCGACTTCACACGGAGCTCTCTACACTCACAGGTATTTACCCAGAATAGCGACAAAGAGAAAAAAAAGAAAGAAAAGACAGAAAAAGAAAGAAAGAGTCTGAGATGAGAGCTCTGGTTAATTGTCCGGTGCCATGAGACTTGTGGCTCATTAACTAAGAGCTTCAACCTCTGCCGACACGCTAAGAGAGATGACTGCCGCTTTTTACAAAGTCATTTATGTAATTAAATATTACCAGTTGTTGTTCTATCATCCACTGATTAGACCCGACGGCGGAAACGCTAAACCCACGAACGGAGAAGAGTCACTGACGCCAGTGAGGAAATGAACTGGTACGTCTCAATGAAATGAAAACGACTTTGTGTGAAGTTCAGACGGGTCATTAAACTCGGAACGAGTGCTTGGTTTCCCGTGGCGGCAATTGTAGATTTTACAGTGTATAACAGTGCATTAGAAATGTAAGGTGGAAGATGTCTGCTGACTTCTAATGTGCACGTTGTTTTAATGGACTTCTGTTAAATGTCTTTCACGCAGTACTGCTACACGTATTGTCAACCCACCTCTAGAGTTAATCTGGATCTCACACACACACACACACACACACACATGATTGGAGGCTCCAACAGAAACTCTCATTCACTTTATATCAAAATGAGCCTGGAGGGAGGAGGTAGAGTTTATTTCCCATTTTACTTTAGTGTTGCATGGACAGCTGTCATGTTATTATAGCACAGGAGATTCCTATGTTGGGTTTTCCAACATAAATAATAGTTTGTTTTGTTGTCATGAAGATTGCGGCGGCACCCAGCATCAAGCGTAAAAGCAACACATACTATAGGAGGGCTCAGTGTGTTTGACTGAAATCTTAGCTGCTTCAGAACTTCACCTGGAGCTGCGACACTCGAGGTTGTGATGAGGACTGGAGCAGGAAGTTGGGACGTCTCAGTCAGGGTGAACTGATGGAGCCTGGAGATGTAGCAGGATCTGTGCTTGGGACTTTGGAGGCTTGTGCAGGAGACGTCTTCCTGACCGAACTTTCTCTGAGCTTCACTTCAGCCGAGCAACTCCGTCAAAGTTCAACAGAGACGAGAGAAAACCCGCTCGTCTCGGTGATGGATCTACAGTCCCGGGACGCCTCCCTGCGTCTGTCGGTGGATTGTTGCATTGCGCTTGAATGATTGGAAAATAATGGCTGCCGGGTGGGAGGGAAATACACATTCATCATGCAGGAAATGTGCGTTTACACGTGAGACCAGGGCGGCGTTACACACAAGCAGCAGACGTATCAAAGTTTGAGGTTAAGCTCTCTGTAAAAGAAGACGGGGGCTGGCGGTCGGGCAGCAGGTGATTTTTTACAGTACTTTTGTTTTTCATCATTTTAATACATTTGAATTAAGAAGTTCCTTCAGGCATTTATTGAATTTCACCTTCACAAAGATTTAGTTTTCATCTGCGTCTGTTATTTAGTCGGCAGGATTACGTAGAACAACCTATTTTTTTCAGAGCCAATGAAATTTAGTCTCAAATCTCGCAAGTGTCTTATTATTTTTTTAAAACATACCTGTTCTAGTGAGTCACCAAAAGGAAACGTGAATATACGTCTTTCCAGGTTGTGTGACACATCCGTCTGGAATCGAACGGTGACAGTGATCACTTGCTGAAAGGAACCATGACATATTTTACAAGTGGCAGCTTTATCAATACGACACCCTGGAAGACTAAATTATTGAAAAGCCAAGGTCATAAGTCTTTGTATGTCAATAAAGACAATCATAATATAATGATGTCCTCCTTCTTTCAGACGAGCAAAGGTCAGCTGCCCTTTGACTTTCTGCGAGAAAAGCAAATTTGAACTAAACGCGACTGGACCGAGCCCGACAAACATGTGGTGGATGTTTAAAAGGCTTTTCGAATAGTGAATTGGATGAAAACCTTCTTTCCGGTCCCGTTCATGCAATAATTGTTTTGACAAATCTGACATCTCCTCTCCTCTTTTTTCTGCGTATATCCATATCACAGTGTTAAAGCTAAGACGCCACAAAATAATCTGTGAAGCTCCGAGTTATTCTGCCAGAGATCATCTACCTCTGTTCCCTCTCTTATACCTGCTGTTGTGAAGCCTACTGTATTCACACTGTGTAAAAGACCTGAAACTGTAAAAATCCCCAAGTCACCCTTATGTGGAAATTGGTTCATTGGTTTAATCCTCTGAAAACGGACGTCCCGTGGTTGGTCTCCTTCTTTTTGTCCAACACAGCTTTGTCTTATGCATCATCACACGGTGATGCTGATGAGATATAACGAATCATTGTGACGCCAGATTATTCCTGGTTTCGGGATGACTGTAAGAAAATACCATTTTCTTTTTTCATTTTCATTTTGGGTGAAATTATTCTCCCGCACAGACGAAAGAGAGAAGCAAGAAAAATCAGAGGAATTACGTCTTTTGTGTCCATTCATGTTAGCAGAGCTGGACTTGGCAGCCTAATGTTCAAGTTAAATACTGTCTTGTGGGTCTCGTAAAAGTGGAGCGCGACTCTGAATGGAGACAGAAGACAGATAATGAATTTGGTTTGAGAGAGAGAGAGAGAGAGAAGAAGAAGATGGAAGTGCAGCAACAATTCAGGATTGAAAGAAGAATATCCATCCTTGAAATGCCTGCCTGCATTCACACGCAGCCACTTACCCACTTGTCAGACCAATGCTTATGTTAAATAGAGACGGGAGAGAACCGGGATGAGAGACACAAAACGGGGGGGGAAAGAAAAACTCGTTCGACGAGACGTACTCCAGGAGAAGCAGGAGTGCGAGAGACGGACAAGAGCGCGCGAGCGTCTGCACGAAGACGCCTATTCAGTCAACCACTTGTGGACTTGTCAGACTAATAGTCGCGTTAAATACAAACCTCAGAGGCAGTGCATTGTGGAGATTGACTGCCGTATCTAGGCCATCATAAAGAACCATTAAGACTGGCTAATAAAGAAACTCCCCTCAGCCCAGAAAATGAAGTCATCATAGCAGTTAGAGGACGGCCTGAGGCGGGGGATGAGAGAGAGAGAGAGAGAGGATGGAAAGATGGAAATCAGGGGCGATAGAAAATAGAAGACGGCGAAAGAGGATAAGAGAGAGAGAGAATAGAGGTGGAAGACGGAGGAAGTGTGTGTCTCTGCAGAAAAGAAAAGAAGAGTGAAAGAACGAGAACAAACTGCCCCAGAGGACCACTCATGCAGGATCTAATATAGTCGTATTCCCTCTGTATGTCTGTTAATTACTTCCTCTGTAACCATAACGATGAAAAAGCCCGGGCTGGTAGGAATACCTGGAAAATGAACTGCGAGCAGAGCGAACTGTATCTGGGTTAATTACTTTATCTGCTTTATCTGCTGCGACGACACAGAGCTCCGCCGACCCGCCGACCGCCTGCAGCGCCCGCTCAACACGGTGTCGCAGAATCTCCCAAAACAAGCGTGACGCCGAAAAACATGTGAGGATCAGCGAAGATAATGATCCCACGCAGTGAACGTGATAATAGAATAAAGTCGCTTTATCTTTACTGTCGTACGCAGATGGAAGGACAGCGATAATGGTTGATTAGCTAATATCTCAATGAATCACTGGGGTAACAAATAACTGAAGCTGAAGACAAATACATTTTATTTGTTGGTTTTGTTTTCACACACGTTTCTAACCTGCGGAGTCCAAACCTGTTTGAAGATTTTTCTTCTTCTGAGGTTAATTTTCCAAAATATAAAAAAAAAAAGCATGGATAAATGAAGAGTGATAAGAGTAATCATGTTTGGATCATGATCAGACAACACAAAGAAATCATGAAGCTATAGAACGAATAACGCGATTATGTTCAATGATAAATGAAGTTAAAAACCTGTACAGTATCTGTGTTAACCCAGAACCAGGACAGATGTCTTCTTCTAGTTATTTAACAGTAGCTAGATTCTTACCCTCTAGGTTATTTTTATATCTGCCGTCAACTCTCTCATCAGTTTCCCAACAGTTACAGATAATTTACTTTCATTCATTCCTCCCTCTCTGTGCATCTGACAGCCTACAGCTCGTCTTCCTGCGTTCCTCCATACCACTTTCCTCCCTCTTCTTCTCCCTGTCAGATAGAACTGATCTTATATATATATATATATATATATATATATATATATATATATATATATATATATATATATATATATATATATATATATATATATATATATATAACAATATGCTGACGACAATCTCTGTGGAGCACGACATAAAAGGAGTGAGCACGAAAGACAGAGCGAGAGAGAGTGGGCGTGTGCTCTAACAATACAGCGTTTCATTGTAATGTCAAACACAAAAGACTACAGAAAAAGGGATATTACTTGTACCAAAAGCATATTAGGCAGACGGAGATTTCTCGGAGTGGGAGGAAAAATGTCAGAAGAACTTAATTTATTCGAACCTCAAACATCCGAGCTGACTGGTGCGCTCAGCTTCTGTCTTAAAACCAAGGTTGTAAAATTAATTGACGCGTCAGTGAAAACACAGAACGTTTCTTCTTCATCTTCGCCGTAGTGACACACGTTTCCAGCTGCACGAAGAGATCTCGGATCAATTAAAGGGGAAACTGGCACCGGCGAGGCTTAATGCAAAGCGTCCATCACGCGCAGGACGCACAGCCTCCACACGTCTCCACAGATATTTAGTCATAATTTCACACAGATATTAACACTTCAGGGAGGAACATCTGGCTCTTCTAATGAACCTGTCTTCACCTATTTATTTGTCCTGGTTAATTACCCACAATGCAAGTAGCATTCAGATTCATTTCATGGTCAATAGATGCTTTCAGCATAAACAACCACCAGTGTTTTTTTTATTAAACTCTGCATGAGATGGTTCTTATTTATGCATTTCTCTGGATGTCTTGTTAGTGTCTCTTTCTCGGCGTTATTTCCTCTGGCATTGGGCGAGGGGCGGGGCAGACCCTGGACAGGTCGCCAGTCGATCACAAACCCGATGCATAAGAGACAAACGACCGTTCAGGTCAATACAGAGTCGCCAATTAACCTAACCTGCGTGTAGGAGGAAGCTGGAGTCTCTGACGAACCAAGAGAGCGCTGCACAAAACGCCAAACCTCAAAATGGAAGTTCACCAACCAATGGGTGATGTCATGGTGCCAGGACCTTCTTGCTTTGAGGCATCAGTGCCCGCTGATAGTTGCGGCCTGTGTGTACCCAGCTACAGATGAATTAGCTGGTACTCAACACAATCATTTACCTTTTTGACTAAACTGGCGTCAAGTGTTTCCATCTGGATAATGACTTACTGAGCAAAACAAAATAAAACAGCTCTTGTGCAGAAAGCAAGTATATTCCAAGAAAATACACACGAGGGTGTGCAGCAAGAGTAAACCGTTCAATTATTACTTTCACTGAAGGTGGATGTTTGGGAGTCAGACACAAACGTGAGTTAAACTGAATGGAGTCAGTTACAGAGATATTTGACCTGCGTCTCCTGGTTCGTTGGACACATCTCTTCACAAAACACAGAATGAAAACATTGTGAAGATTTTAGATTCTCTGCAAACCCTCCCCCTCCTGATTTTGCTCATGTGCAGAAAACAACCAGATCTTTATTTCTTCCTGCCTGACAGACATCTCCAAAGACACCACGGAAACAATAGAAATCACATGAATAATACTGATGGAACACGTCAAGTTGTCCTGGTTTGCCGGAAACAAAACACATAGAAAGTCGTCATTGAAGCACACAGAAGCGTCAAAGAATGAAAGTGGAATAAAGAAAATCCACATGACATTTCTCTCTCCATCTTCTTTTCTTCACCTGCTTCATCCCTCTCTCTCCTCCCGGCGTCTCTCCCTCTCTCCGTCAGAAGGGGATCAGGAGACTTCAGCGTCTCCATCCCCTTAAAACACAAAGTCAGCCAGAATCAACAAATGCACAAGTGGAGACGAACACATACAGTATCTACACAGCCACAGAATGGCTCACTGTTGAGACAGGAAAACAAAAGGCTTCTGTCTCTTTGCCTGGAGAGCACACACACACACCACTTCATCCTTTTATATATCTGTGGAAACACACATAATGATAGATGTTACACACCGCTGCCTGGTGGAATTCAACAACCTCCTATATGTCTTCGTAATTTGTCGTTGAACATATTGCAGCGGCGCAGTAACTCTACTTTTTTACAGAGGAATGGCGCGATAAAGAAGAACTCTGTGAGGACACGTGTAGGTCAAAACAATGTAAATGCAATTCAATCGTTGATGCATGTGAGTGAAAGCAGATTCCACAAAGAATAAACTCACAAAGTAAACCAACTCTTTCTTTCTGAAGAGACACGAAGGTTGTCGGTGAAAACCTCAGATCGTCTCAACAGAGGAAACAACACGAGACACAATCATCTCCGCTCAGGTTCACGTGGACGCAGCACGTCTTCCCCAGGTCAACGCAGGTCAAAGGAAAGCTGCATCTGTCAGAACGGCCCATTTGTCAACTTACTCATGAGGTAATGAGCTCATAGAATCGACACCAGTGCATCATCGTGTCCCAAATTGATTGTTTGTCCCTGTTCTGCAAAGTACCTCCGGTGTGTGTTGAGTAACAGTATGCAATGTAGATTACAGTTATCACCCAGGTTTTATAGTCAAACTTATTTAGCTGCATCTCCACACAAGTTAGTTAAGTTTCCAGAAGTGCATCGTCAAATTCAGTGAACCTGGAGACATTCAAGTGTAAAAGTATTTGAAAAAAAAGGCAGAGACGCAGTAAGTTGTTGATGTAAACTGAAACCAGTGGAGTAATACCACGGAGAACTCAAATGCACCCAACTAAAAATCGATCAAAGGCTCTGTTCAGACAGGAGGAAGTGGGAAAGTTTGAGAGGCAAGGGCACAAAACAGAAGAAGTGAAGAGAGAACAAAGCTCGGGAACTTGACAGGAACTTGACATGAGACGCGGAGAAAGAGATGAATACAAAGAGACTTTAATGAGTCAGCTCTGATTTTTTTCAGAAGGGTCGGATGATGATTTGAATTTCAGCACAAACGTGGTGCTTCAACCCACAGACTTCAGAAAAACCCATTTATTTCTAGGAGGCTGTATTTAAGAATTACAGAAACTGTTTATTTTGTTGCACAGGGCTGAAATGTTTGTTTAACCGTGAACTTTCTTAAAAATGTGAAAAGCTAGTGTCTTTGTCTTCACCTGCAGATAAAACCATGAATCAACTTTTGCTTCTGCTGCTGCGGAATAATTAAATACGTCATCCCGATGGTGTTCTGGTGAACTTTTAATGAAAGGGGCTTCGCCGGGGTTTTGAGAAACATTATGGTTGTGGTTAAAATCACTGTTCTGTTCAGACTGTGGTTGCAGTGACATGATTAACACCTAAACTAGCTAAAAAGGCTAAACAAATTTGCATATTTAGATTTTTTAAAACTCTGCTATTGCTCCGACACGAGGACGGTTTTGCAGAACGGTGGAGACCCAGCGAGAGCGACAGCATGCAAAAGAGACGAGGGGACAGAGCGAGCAGCAGAGGAGGGGAGAGATAAGAGTATTTAGCCCATTATTTCCACGGGCTAGGTCAAAATGAATAAAAGTCAGCGAGAGAATGGAAAGTCGTCTTCAAAGACTGGAGAAGACTCGGCTATTATTCTCTGTCTGAAAAGTGACACTCCACTCTAAGTGTTCCGCTTTAGGATGGCCTTGGGAGGTTAGAACCATGAATGTCAAAGTTGATTTCACACTCTGTAGCTCTCTGGACTGTGTGATAGATGTGGCCACTGTGCGTGCAAACACACACCAGCACGCACAAAGAGCTGCGTGAACATACACACACACATAGAGCAGTAACACAAACACATATTCACTCACAGGCACATTCACAAACATCTCAGGCGGTGATTATCCAGTATTACAACCAATGTACATCTCAAAAGAAAATTAAATCACATCAGCTCCAACAAACGAGATATCACAGGTTCGTTATCGGGCTTTGGAGGTGCTGGTGATTTTTTTTTTTTTTTTTTACCGTCGGGCTAAACTAACTGGCTCCTTCTGGTAAAACTACGTATTGAATGGACCGACATGAGAGTGGTATTGATCTTCTCAGCAGGAAAGGGTTAGAAATGTCAGTAAGTGTTGTTTTAATGGTATTGCTCCTAAAAAAAAAAAGCAATGCACCAAGCGTGTGGTCCCACGTTCTGGCCCAATCGTCCAGTGTGTCTCACTGTGCACTGACAAGTAGAAGCGGCGGCTAGACAACATTATGTTTTTATGTAATAAAGTGATTGTGAAGCAGTGGTTAGCACATCATCCACAACCCAAGTTTGTGAAAACTGTTGGAAATTTAAGAAAATGTTTGTGTGTGTACATAAAACTTTGAAATTTTAATCAATCCTGTTTTTTTTATTTTTTTATAGTGACAGATCTGGTAGTCAGTGTTGTGCGGATGCTAAATCGATTATTCCTGGAGAGAAGACAGAAAAATAGGTGATTTTTCTCGCTGTTATCATAAAAAGTCAGTGGTGCACGTTGGCTCTGTTGTGGCAGTTTTTGGCGAGTGCTTGGCAATTAGTCATAAGTGCTGTTTGCTGATAGCGGTGGATTACTGCAGCGGGAAACCAGAGCTCTCACCGTCTGTCAAAGCAGCAGCAGAAAATGTGGATAAGGCAGCTATTTCCCCCTCAAACTGCAGAAAGGCGTATCTGCGACCGAGTGGAGTAAATAAACCGAGCAACGGAGCACGACACACTTCAGCGGTGAACCCGTTTACACCTGCATACTCTGAAGGATAATTAACGAAGGACTTCAGAACTCAATGTTATTTCACAAAGCTATGATCAAACATACCGGGTGGTTTCTGTCACGGCTCAGGTTGAGGAGGACTCGGTAGAATGATTCTGAGGCACAGGTAACACAACAATTCACTTTCATAAAGGCAGGCAAACAAGGTGAAAGGAGACGGCAAAGGCAAATAACCGGCGTCAAGAACATGCAGGCAAAACAGTTTATATTTACAAATGTGAGGAATTCTAAATAGGTTCTTACTTTTCATGGCCTTAGCACTTTAAGCTCTTTGTGAGCGAGAAGTAATCCTGACGTCTGGATGGAATTATCTAAACTATCTCCGACAGGACGTGGCTTTTATTTTAATATAGTGTTTTGATTTGGTCGAAAGAGACGATCAACGATTCAGCAGAAGTGGTGAAATGTGTTCGAGGAAACACTCAAGCGTTTTAGTTTGATGGGTAAAGAAATCTGTGACATAAACATGGTTAGTATTCATGTTTGTGGCAGAAACGTTGGAGGTTCCAGGAGACGGATGATGTCTTTAGCAGAAGCATTTATTTCAGGCTTGACGTCGACAACAGTTTTCAATGTCGCCCCAAATTAGAGTGGATGTACTCATCAAGTCGTACGTGGCACTCGTAGATGTTCGATATCTTTTAATAACACGTAGATAACTGTATCCAAACATGATCTTGTGTCTTCTTACCTCACTCAGCAAGGGAAGAGCTAACTCACCTCCTGTGTTGGACTTGAAGAACGTTTTATTTCTAAGAATGTTTTGATCTTTCTTCAGTTATTATCTATTCTGCTCCCGAAGGCTGACGTGGCTGATGACAAAGGGGCTCCAGTCCCCCGCTTCAGATAAGAAGCGGACGTTCATAACCTTGTGTTGACCTTCGTGTGCACGCCGAAGAGGCCTGTGGAGAAAAGACGGCACTTTGTAATTAAAACAAGAGAATAAAACTAATTGGCAGAAATACCGTCAGTAGTTTGTGATAGTGTGACATTGACAGCTGAGAGAGTAGAGGTGCAGAACTAAACAAATAAGAGAAACAAAACAACTTTTAGACTTTAAATCCATCTATCTATCTATCTATCTATCTATCTATCTATCTATCTATCTATCTATCTATCTATCTATCTATCTATCTATCTAACTAACTTACTAACTAACTAAGGCTACAATGGATAAAACCAAAAGGTGACTCAGCGTGACGTGGCGAGGCCCGTTCCTGCCGACACACACGTGGAGGTCACACTTGACATTTTCCAGGTGAGATCATTTATAAGCCCTCGCAGCTCCGATAGGATCTCAGGAATATGTCGGAGGACGGTCGCACCCGGCTGCTGACTAAGGCCGGAGACTGTGAGAAGCATAAGCTTTGTCTGAAGATACATTCATTCTAATTCCTTCAGGCATCTTTATATGCACACGGCATTTTAAACACCGACTCGCATCCGGCTTCAGGCCATTTCAGGATATTCCGGGACACGGGCTGAAACCCAAAATTACAGCTAATGACATAAGCCAAGACAAACTGTAAATAAGAGGAGTTTAAAAATATCATATATATTTGATTGCACATTATTCTTTGCTTTTTAATTAGTATACCCGCTCAACGGCGCCATCCTCGTTAAATTTTTATGTTGTCATAATGTGTTTATTCTCTTTCGTGTCAGTGGGGTTTTGTTTTAATCATTTGTCAATTTTATAATTAATGTTGTTTTATCCCCGAGCAAACTGAACCAATCACGCACGAGCTTGTTCAACAGCCATTCGTTGATATTACCAGTTCAAGGTAAGTTGCCAGAAGAAGAATATATGTATAAAGAGTAAATCACTTTCCCTCCGTCTCTTCAAAGATTGTTATCATCTCACCTGGTCTCTTCTGACGGGCTCATGCTAATCAGCCTCGTGTTATGAAGGTCAGGCTATTATCCATCTCTCCACCCAAATCCTATTCCACCTAATTCATGTTGATTTCCTCTCCTCTTTTATTCCCTTTGTAACTCCACCTTCTATCCCCCCCTCCCCTCGGTCCAGCTGTAACCTCTGTCATTCAGCTGCACAATACCACTCTGCTTGTTTGGGTAATAGGTTTGTCCATTATCCGGCTGTTCCTGTTCAACAAGGTACTCCTGTCGCACATTTTCCTCCCCTCGTCTTCACCTCACCGGGAGGACGAAGATTAGAAGGAGCCTTGAAACGAGGACAGTCGGGGGGCAGAGGGGGAGAGAGCGAAGGATATGGCTGAGGGGCGTAAAGATCGGGGCGATGCTCGAAAATCACAGTGAGCGTGAGCGCCTCCTCCATCTCTCACTGCTCCATCAGCTGATTGCTCTTATCAGAAAGATTGAAGGAGGCTCCATCTCTCCGCCTGACTGTCTCAATAACGCCGCTGCAGCTTGATTAGCTTTTCATCACCAACCGTCGCTTTCCACTCAAATTGTGGGTTTCTGCTGTAGCTCTTATTTAAGCAGGGGAGTTGGCAAAGATAACATTCTTGTTTGAAGATGGAGGAGAGCTATATGCACCAACACACTCCAATAGTCTTATTTTCAGGGCACCTTTATTATCTTTTGGATATTCTTATTTATAGGCCACGAGGATGTAATCATTTCTATCCATCAATCCATCTGTGTCTTAGTCGAAGCAGTTAAGTGAACGGGTGGTTTCCATTGTCGTGTTGGAAACAGGAGAAATCCAAAATAAAGACCTGAGCAACTCTGACAGGGGGGACATTGTTATGACCGGATGACTGCAGTGTCAGAGCCTTGTGTTTTGCAGCAGTGGTCAGTAGTACTGTGTATAATTGACTTTATTCCAGCCAATCCACATGAGCGATGTGCCAGCAGCTGCAGCAGGTGAAGTGGTTGGAAATGTGGACGCTCGTCCACTCTGCTGAGTTTTAGTGGAAAACTGAATTCCCACAAGTAGATTCTTTTCACCTCTTTACTCGACCAGTCAGAATAACTCTGACTCTCACGGTGGACTTTCAAATCCTCAGTCATGTGTATTTTTAGTTTACATCTGCCAGGAGGTCCATTAGTCTCCCACACAGTCAGATAACCTAAGGGAAGCTTGGCTGTATATATATTTTTTCCCTCATTCATAATCAAAAATATATCTCCCAGTTATATCTGCTGGCTAATTAAGGAAACCAGCCAGCCAGACATCATAAAACATATCTCCTCCTGGACTTAAACGTGTCATTTCCACATTAATGCGTTTCTAATTTCAGCCGCTGCAGCCAGCAAAACTGATTTGCAATATTGAGCGATGAAATATCCCCGGCCCCACACGGTAAAACTTTTTATTTCCAGTCTAATATATATATATATCAGTAGCGCTGAATTCCATATTAATAATAATCACATCACACCAGAGAGTGACTCATGATTCATAGATGGATTATGCTGCATTTTATTGCTGCAAGTGAGCTCTGTGTGTGTGTGTGTGTGTGTGTGTGTGTGTGAGAGAGAGAGGGAGAGAGAGAGAGAAAGAAAGGTGTGCTTTAGTGCATCCAGACCTGCACCCCAAATATCTCTGTAGTCAAATCACACACACACACACAGATTTATTGTTGATGCGATCTTTACAATCAGCCTCTATCCCAGCAACAGGCATTAGAACGAATGTATTGGAGTTCGATAAGAGAGAATAAGTCCAAAGTGAGAAGGGAGGAATGAAAGGAGAGACTCAGTGAGGGGGGGAGACGGAGGTCTAGAGAAAATATTGGATCCTGAAATCATCGAAAGAACTGCTCACTTACACTTTACCTTTAAACTGCTGACAGAAAAATATTTCAAAAATGCATGAGTGGGTTTGTTTGACTTTGGGCAAATTTTTTAAAATACTGCATTTATCCAAAAATCCAGACGCCTGTTGTTCTGTGGGTAACACAGCATTTTCAGACAGTTGCCCTGTTACGGTGATTCTGCTTCAAATATTCTTATTCTTGTTGATTTTCTCTGATTTCCATCAAATCACAGAATCTCAGAGAGATTATTTTAATCTCTTTATTCATAGGTTCACCTGTGATGTCAATAATAATCCCACATAAACCCAACGCAGCTCTCGCGAAGATGACCCATGACCTCTCTCTGTAAACTGATGGAAGTTTACACGCCTGCAGTTTATGTTGTTTAATGCACAATACACGTATCATACCACTTAAGCGAAAAGCTAAATGTCCAATATGCTACCGAGCTGTTGTGCAGGCTGGAGATAATCTTATACAATGATAAATAAAAAAAAACACATAATTGAACAAATAAATAAATGAAACAATCATCAGTCAGAATGTTAATGACACAACTAATGTGACAATAACGACACAGGTCGTCTTTCTTCATCTCAGTGGCACATGCAGCTAACCTGGGTCACAGTATTGAATTGTGTTGATGTGTTGGATGTTGCAATCAGTGCCTGACGTGTCTGTGGGTCGACAGGTCGCCAGATGAATAGATTGATTATAGTTCTGTGCTGATGCATTTTATTTGTAAAGATTTATTTGTTGTTTGGCTTTTTTTATTAGATCGTTTTAATGAAAAGAAGCAGAAATTAAAAAGTGAAGGAGTCAAACGTTGCGGTCGTGCCCCATGTGGAGGACGCTTGTGTTCTGTTGCTTCACTGATGATGATGAAGAGGTTTGAAATATTTAACCTTTGCCTGTTTTTCACCATCTGCTGCTGCTGCTCGACAAACTTTTTCGCGTTTGGAGCAGTTTGGCAGATTTCCTGCCAAATTAAAAAAATTCACTCTGGTAATAAACGTAAAAAAAATAAAGTGCAGTAAGTACGAGCTGCCAGAGTGACTTCAAGTCCCACTTGTTGACAGCAACATTTAAAAAGGAGGAAGCGCGGGAAGGATGCTCCATTTATCATTCACACTGAGAATAAGAAAACCACTCACTGTTCCTTCAGACAGTCCGGGGGTATGTCGTTGAGTTAAAGGGCTGAGGTGGATCATTTTAAAAGACTTTCTGAAACAGATTATTTCCCCCCCCACAGTGTTCCTTTGAGCTTTTACAACAAAACAAAGGTTGAGTCACTAACGCTGCAGCTCCTCCAGTACATGAGTCTTCTGGTGTGAAGACGACACTCAGCATAAATATAAAAAAATAATGTTTGAGTGTAAACTATGAATCATGAGCTCGAGTGTGGAGGCGACAGTTTGAGCCGAGCAAGAGGAGGAGGAGATGGAAGCTTCAGGACACAGAGGGAGACGTGTTTCCTTCCAGTGGTCCTTCTTTCCTTTCCTTAGTCTCTCTCTCTCTCTCTCACACACACACACACACACACACACACACACACACACACACACACACAGTCACTCAGTCAGTCAGTCAGTCAGTCCCAGTGGACACGCTCCAGACGAGATAAGGCTGAAAGACAGACAGGGGTCACACTGTATTAGCTACAGGGAAGTGTGTGTGTGTGTGTGTGTGTGTGTGTGTGGCTTCTTTGTGAGGACCAGTTGCTCCTCTGCTGCAGAGTCGAAGCTGTGGGGGGGCTCTAACCTGGTGGATCATAAGATCACATGAAGGTATGTTTCAGATTTATACATCAGGAAATGTGGCACAAGAACAGAAATATCTTCCGAGTGGGAACGACGGAGCGAGGGTCGTCTTTTTTTCTTTCCTTCTTTCTCTGGTTAGGTTAGTTCCATTATTTCCCAGGAGGCCTCTGTGCTTTTTCAGATCAATTTTAACAGAAGTGTTTCCAGCGGGTTCGCAGGGTCAGTGGGTCCGAGTCACACCACACATGCTTTCACACGTGTGGTTTATTTGCGACCGTCCTGATACGAAGAGGAAGACGATCCCAGCTGGGACACGGTTCAACTCCTTCAAAATAAAACCAAATCAAGCTGCACTCGATCCAGACTGCCAGTCTTTATAGTCATAGTTGTTCACGAGTGCTGTGTTAGTTCTGTTTTTTTCTTTCTGTGGTTTCTGTAAAATATAATAATAATATTCTGTGCACCTTAACGCCATTTTTCATTTTTTTATTTATATATCTCTTCAAGGTTCAGGGGGGAAGAGTGGTTGTCCTCTAACCAGAAGGGCGGCAGTTCAATCCCAGTATATTACCCAAGTGTCCTTGGGCAAGATACTGAACCTCAAACTGCCCTCGCTCACAGAGACGTAGCTGCAGTGTTTAAATGTGTGTGTGTGTGTGAGACTGGAGTGTAAAGCACTTTGAGTGGTCATCAAGAGGAGAAAATCATTTTTTTTATTTTTTTCTATTCAAGTGATATCATTTAGATTTAAATATCTTTTAAAACATATTACATTTTACTTCGTGAACCTACAGAAAATGAGTTGCAAGAAAAGGGTCATTAGTGAATGGACGGCATTTAGATCGCTATTATCCAAAGTGCTTTACAGTGAGCATCACATTCACCCCTACACACACACACACACACACACACACACACACACACACACACACACACAACCATCAGGAGCGATTTGGCGTTCAGTGTCTGGCTCAAGGACACGTTGACATGTGGAAAGGAGGAGCCGGTCATGCATGTGTTTGGTGTGAAAGCTCAAACACTCGTGTCACTCTCTCATCCTCGCCCTCGCTTGCTGTGTATTTAGTGTGTGTCCATCAAGGTTGCCTGATAGCCTGGGCTATGATACACGCGTGTGTGTGTGTGTGTGTGTAGCTTGACGAGCGATAACATCAGCCTTCTTGCCTGTCACAATCATAGTGGGCTTTCTCCTCTCCCACACACACATTCATTCACTCAGTGTCTTACTGACAAGGACACAGGCTAATGTATATACACGTGCACAAGCTCTACTTATACACACATACGGGTCAATTTAAAGCCCCATCGTGTGTGTGTGTGTGTGTGCGTGCGTGCGTGCGTGTGTGTGTTTGTGTGTGTGTAATAGCCCGGCTATTACGGGGTTCAGCCCCGGACAGATTGGTTGGACATGTGATTGATGTGTGCATCATCTCAGCCTTTTTGTTTGTGTCTTTAAAGACAAACATGACAGATCTCAAGGTTAAACTGTTTTCAGTTTCTGATGTAAACAAATAATAATGCAGCCATGATTGGTGGGATGGAGCCGTGATGCAGGCGTGATGCAGGCGTGATCCAGGCGTGATCCAGAGAGGGTCTGGCTGTATATGTATTTTAAATATTTGACCTAGAATCCATGAAGGTCAGTTTTCATGAGCTTAAGGTATCAAAAACTAAAAAAAAAATCATTATTTATTTCAATTTACAATAATCAAAGTCTAGATCTGTGTTACACATTCAACACTTGTGCTATGGTAGCTTGATGTGAGCGGTGTCATCTTAGGGCTGCATGAGTTGACCCCTGTAAACTGTGAAGTAGTCATGACTCTGGACTGTGCAAAAGACTGTACTCACTGAACCGGACGTTTTAGTTTGTTGAAGTGAGATCACTTCTAACGATCAGATGTGAAACTGTGGACGACAAAAATAAAAAAGAACTGCGTCTTTCTGCCGGGGAGCTACAGCAGCTCCACCCAGCTGTGTGCAGTTGTCAGGCTGACGTGTTGTCAGCACAAACGCTGCAGATGAATTAGTGAGAAAAGTTCCAGTTTCTGCCCCGTCGGTGCTGAACGTGATAATTAAAGCAGCTGCGCTGACGGTCCATATGTATCTGCAGAGCATTTATTGAGTAAAAGTTTCATAATGATGACCACTGTTGCACCTATACGCAAAAATAATATGACACATGATTAACTTTTCCAAAGACAATCCCATAAACATATAGTGTGCACTTTATTTCCTGTACCTGGTTTATTAAAGATCTAAGAGGTGATGCAGATATTCAATCCCACTGAATAGAGTCAAGTTAAAAATAAATCCCTTCTGCAGGTCGTGTTTGTCAGAACATGTGAGCAGAGCCACAGTATGGAAACGCTCTCTGCTGCGATTTCTGCTCAAAGTGTTCCAGGGAAAATTCTCAGCCGCTGCTCGTCGTTGATTACGATGATTACTGTATAATTTTAATTAGGCCTGTAAACATTTAAGCTCGACTGAAAATTCAGGTTAATTGTAGGAGTTACCAGCAGGCTGAACATTTTCCCTCAGCCTTCTTCACTCTTTTACAGATTTCCCCTCACCCCATGTGGTCCAGTCCTCGACCACAGGCCTGGGAGCCTGAAGGTTGTGCTCAGTATCGAAGCTGTTTCCGGGGACGCTCTTCTGGATAGAGAGCTCCCTGAGTGATCTGATTACATTCACACCACTGTTGCCAATCTCTTCTCCAGCTCCTCGTTCAGGCGTTGGTATTTTATCACCACCGCCTGCCTCTGCTGTTTACTTGACCAGTTGGTTAGACGTCACACTTTCTGGATCTGGAAGTCTCAAAGGATTTCATCTCGGTAATTCTTCCACAGCTTGCAGCCCATGCTCGGCACAGAACATCCTGCACACTATGCCAGGCACTTGGTTGTGGCGTTCCAGGCACACTGTACCTGCCTGCATCTTACCCCCTGCTGTTCTGTGCTCGACTGTCTCAGCATCTTTTCTTGTTCTTATGCAGCCATGATTCATGACTGTGAATCACCACAACCCCAGTGAGAGGCCATATATGCAGCTGAAAGATATATATGTATATATATAATAATGGCTGACAGACTTCTTCCTAAGATCAGTGATGTTTGCATCATTATATTTATGTGATTAAATTCTGGACTGCGACATCAAACTTTCAAACCAGGCTTTAAGTTTTTACAAACATTCATTACTTCATTTAAAGGGGGTGATGCATACTCTGCTCTGGTGGATTACGTTGGGTGGATACAAATAAAGCACTGCAACATCCCATTAGCTTCTCTTTACACTCTCCTCTGATCCTCTGCAGGATGATTAAGATGCGATGAGGGAACAGCCATTTGATTCGGTATCTTCAAAGGCCCAATGATGACGTCATTGCAGAAATCTGTTCTGTTGTGTACTTTTGTTTCTATTTATTATTAATTAATGGTGCGTGTTAAAGAAGATCTCCAGACTGTGGGTTAAATGACGACGCATTTTGAGCCTTGACGCTGAGACAAAAAGCTCGAGCGAGTCCAACTAGATTTCTAGCAGACTAAATATCTAGATCAGTCACCGACAACTACACATAGTTATCTTGACTGTGCTGAAGTTTGTCCTCCTGCTGTGGAATAATGAGCAGAAGTTGGTCATTTTACATGTTGTGAATGTGGAAAGACAAGCAAGGTCAAATCTGCTCTCTGATGATGATTGATGTGCAGCGGTTCAGCCGTTTTCTGCTCCAATGGAGAACAAACATTTTCTCTGCAGCGAGTCTATGATGGGGCTCTGTTGTCTGGGACCGAAGCCAGATGAGACTTCTTCTTTTTTTTAAATTCTACAGACAGTTTGAGCTTGAGTAACATAATCGTTATCAAACATCTCTATATTTTTAGTTCTGTCCAATTCTGCTACATCAGCCATTTGTGTGTTCCACGTTGTCCTTAAATTGAATCCCGTCCAGGTCGAGCTGAATAAAAATCACAGCCATACAGAAAATCAATGGTTCATAATTTCTCTTCATCAGACTACAGGGACCAGTGTTTGTTTTTTTTTTGCTTTCAATTAAAAGTTTAGGAAGCATTCAGGGAGAAACAAAGGTATATTTTATTTTGCTGATGCTGAATATGGCACATCACAATAACAATAATGCATCAACCTCTGTGGAACTAAAACCCTTGTGAATTGCTTATTACAACCCTGAGACTCACTGAGCATGGGAAAGACCTTAAATGGAAGCGTTTAAAAAATGAATTAATGACATGAAGCAGGAGTTAGACGACTTTCATGCTGCGGTGCGGATCTGTCATTTCTCAGCAAATCTCTGCCGCTGCCACGTTTTCCCACGAGAGAACACCTGACCAGGTTTGCGCTTGAGTGGGGGGGAGAGCTGCGTCTCTCTTGGGATTGGCTGAATTTGGAAAACGCCAGCTGCAGCAGCAAGGTGGGATTTCCGAATAATTAGCCTGATTGGCTGCTGACAGGCGCAGTAATTAAAAATGTTTTTTTCTCCATTTCTTAATAAAAAAGAAAGATGATCAAGATGCAGTTGTGATTTTCAAGGGGACGAGTTTTCCATGTCATCAATTTTATATTTTAGAAAATATACGTCTAGTATGTGCCGGATAAAAAGACTGTTACTATATTTATCCTTTTTGTTGTTAGCAGACGACGTCACATAGATTTGAGTGGAAGACTAAAGATAACAAACCAATCCTGCAACCAGGTGTCCTAGAAATTAGATTTATATTCTGCTTATTTGCTTTGTCGGTTGCATTTTGATGGAAACTTTAATTGCTCCCTGGCAGCATTGTTTCTCCTGTAGGAAGCATTTTTCTTTTTTTCTTGAAGGAGGCATTTATTGTGCTGCCCACGTTCGCAAGGGGGGGGCGATGGGAGTCGCCAACAGACAGCACAGCACTTTGACATTTAGTTTGGTTCATGCAACTAAATCACTTTGGAAAAAGAGGAATCATATTTGAACCTTTGCTTTAAATGGTTGTCAGCCTTCCCTTTGACGCTCTTAATATATTAGAGGAGACAAATTCGTTTTTTTTATGTATGTGAACATTTAGTTCTTTCACATCATCATGATGCCGTTAACATCACATTGCTCCACATTTGCAAAATCAGCCGACATTGTTTTCACCGAGTGGCCAATCAGAGCAGACTGGGCTTTATTGGGAGGGGCTAAAGCCAAGTGTTTCAGACAGTTTGAGAGAAAGTGTTTTCTGAAGTTTTGTTTTCAAGTAATCAAGAAAATCTAAAATATGAACTTGATAATGAGAAAAATACTGTGTTTCCTTTAACTTTTACATTTGATAACTGTTTGAAATACTGCTTCCACCCTCTGTCTGTCGTTTGATTGCAGTTGATAAGTTGTCATGTGCTTTGTGATGATGTCACTTTTCAAGCATCAGCAAGTTTAGGATCAGAAGAAGTTGTGTCCGGGGCTTGATGTTCACTGGGATGGAAGTTTATCAGGAAACTCTTTTACCGTTGGCTTGAAATCGAGTGATCACAGGAGATGAGGAAAAAGACAATTCCTGCAAAACAAAGGCGGCAAACCTTCTGAGAAGTTAAGGTGTGTTGACAATTAAAATGCAGCTAATTAGATTTGAATGAATATGAATTACTTTGGAAGTAACTGTCAGACCACAAATCAGTCTTCTGCAAACGATAGAAAAACACAATTAGCTGTTTTGGCCTCTAGGTGTTTTTGTATTTTATGTTGTATTTACACATTATTGTGTCTGTGTGTGTGTTTGACACCCGCTGTGCCAGTTAGAGGCATGGTGTTAATTACGAGTCCGTCTAATAGACTCAGTGCATTAATGCAATCAGCCTCCAAACCAATTAATTCAACATCTGCACTGATCAAATTTGCCTCCGCCATGTTTTGATGATGTATCCACACACAATTATTCCCTTAATCTGATGAGAACAATTAGTTTTCTTGCCGCGGTGACGGCGTCTAATTAACAAACATCACTGATCCGCATCACAAAAGTCCAAACGTGTCTTGTTGGCGTCTTTCGGTATTTTTCCTCGTCTGTCTGTTTATCGCAATTATTCCGTTCTCCTCACTTTCCCCTTTTTTTTCTTCCCAACTGACTCTTGTCCGTCTCTTTATTATCCTCCTCTCTCCCTGTTCTCTCCATCTGCATTCTTCTTTAACTTCACCTTTCACGCCTTGATTCTCAATTTAATCTTAATTGTCTTTGCCATTTATCGTCTTTTCTTCCACCTTCATTCATCCCTGTTTCACCCCTCCCCCCCCTCTGTTACCTCTCTTTCCTCCCTGTCTTGACCTCTTATCCTTTTCTTTCTCAATCTCCTTCATCTGTAAATGTCTACCCTCCCTGCTTCCTCTTCTCTTCCTGCTCACACACCTCCCTACAGTTCAGTAAAGGTCTTCATGTAAATCCACCCACCGATAAATAAAACCCTCGAGTGTAACCTGTGGATTTGACCTTGTCTCATCTGTATGTATGGACAGGGCACCAGCATCTACACCTTAAATCACCGTTATTCACCGGGTCAGACACTCTGAGCCACAAACGCACACTGAGTGACACACAAATACCATCATAGTGGTACTACGATGGGTATGTGCGGTGACAGTATGTCACCTATTGTGCCATAAGTCAGTGTGTGTGTAGCACAGATTGATTTAGAGAGCTAGTCTAAATGCTAAGTCTCAACACTCACTCACAGGCGCTGACAGCGGCTGCACGAGCAGCGCGGAGAAAAACCACATTAATCAAAGGCCAATCAAAAGTAATCTAAACTGTACAAACACCAGGGACTGTAAAGGTGTCAGTGGATTAAAGCGTGATTAGAACACATGGGTCAGCATTTTCCTTCAGCGCAGCTGGTGTCTGCTGTTGTCTTAACTTCTTCACATCGAGATCCATCCAAACCGCTTTGATGATGATGCATCATTGGCTTTCAACAGGATCACCACTAAACTCAGAGGGTATTAGAAATAGTCGTGGCGCTCATACGTCCTCCAACAGTCCCCGTGCATCCTGCACCAAATCCATCGTGTCTGTTTGAACAAACGTAACTGTTTACATTTCTATACTTAGTTTATGTTAAAAATTGTCATGCATGCATTGTCCATGTTTGATCAGCAGTTGATCCAGTTTAAACAAAGACTGAGCGTTAGTTTCAGAGGTGAGATTTATTGCAGGGCCAGTGAATGAATCATGTCTCACTCTCGGGCGTTGCTGGTATTTTGTCCACGGCCTGTGTTCGCTACCCATCCGCCCTGAAGGCGACAGCACCGTCCGCGGGGAGATGGCGTGTTTACTCTTGCTTTGTTTTCTCTCTCTCGCTGTTTTGAATCCTGTATCGCAGGTAAACACACAACCACGGCTGTGCAAAGAGGAGTGTCGTTTGACGAGTCATCCTGAGTTGCAACAAGACCCCTGACTGGTGATGTGCTTGATAAATACAGGTAGAGGACAGACAGAGATGGTGGGGGGGGGGGTGTCATTTTGCTAGAAGCTAATTTGAGCAGTGTCAATCATCTCATCTGTCGCTAACGAGAAGCAGCTAATTAAAGATTTGCATTTCCATCTAAGCATCATTCACTGATGCAGGATGCGGCTGAGAGTAAGAGAGAGAGAGACAAGTGAAAATGCAGGTGAAAAAACAGAGTGAGAGAAGGTGAGCAGAGCGAGAACAAGCGCTGTGGGTAGTTACAATTATCTGTGTCATGATGTGAATGGTAATGAGGCGGCGACAGACGCTGTGGTCGGACAACTGGAACACCAGGTGCTTTCACAACGAGGCACTGCACTTTTTCTCTGGAGCTCTATGAGGAAATACAGAAAACTAAAAATTCAGCTTCAGCAGCCTTTTGTGTTTGCAACTTAAAATATGGTTCATGTTTGTAATTTATTCATTGTTGTGGTTGTGTTTTTTATCTTCTTTCTTTTGCTTATTTAGACACCAGCACGAGTAATTAAAAACCAAAAGCAAAGATATCAGACTTAAAATAGTGAGTGTTTCTACACATTTGGTGAAAGTTTCTCCTCTGTGTAGAAAATCAGTCAACACATCACAGGCCTGAGATTTAATAATTTACAGGATTTTTGATTTCAACTTATCCTCCAACGACAGTCAGAGCTTTGTTAGAGAAAAGTCCTCCAGCCACAGTGACTGGAATCAAAACGTACAGTTTATTTAGAATCAAGCTGGAGTCGGAGTGCATTTGATTCATGTTTCAAATAAAGAGTAATGTAATGTTGAGTCCAACAAGGATCACTGCTCAGACATCTGCGTATTGATATTTGTGTCTTAAATCAGAATTGCACCATCGTGGACGCCGTCAGATCTGCAGAAAAAACCCTTCCATCTCCTAGATACAGGTTGTTTCTGGTGGTGATTATTCAAGACGAATATAGAAAAGCTCAAGTGTCTGGTCCCACCACCTCTCATCCAATAATCAGTACCACGTTATAAAACAACATATATGAATAAAGTCAAGCTCTGTGAAGTCTAGACTTGTTTCCAAGAATAAGTTTCCTACTGCTGAGGCAATCATTTCTCTTCTTACACAATTCCCAGAACACACTGCAACTCCGGGTCATTTCTTGTAGTTCACACGGTTGCATTGTCAACAGCAGTTTGCCTGAAGTCCGACAGGAATGTTGTGTGTTCTCTGAGGTCACAGAGCATCTTTGTGTTTTACTGGATGGATTCCACCTCCTAGATGCATGTCTGAGAGCAGCTAATATAAAGTCTGTGTGTGTGTGTGTGTGTGTTTGTGTGTGTGTGTGTGTGTGTGTGTGTTTGTGTGTGTGTTTGTGTGTGTGTGTGTGTTTGTGCAGCTTTTGTTCATTGTTACTTTCCCCATTTTAGTAGATTGTTTTCATCTTTGTTGGCTGAGTTGAGATTATAAAAGAAGAAGTTGATGTTTGTTCAGTGTTATCTGTTCACACACACACACAGACACACACACACACACACACACACGCACACACATAAACACACACACATTCACACACATCAGCTCATTTGACATTCAGTGTAGATGTACAGAGACAAGTTATGATATTTGATGACACAACAGTTGAACACACCAACTTGTAAGACAATCTGCATGTACACACACGCACACACACACACACACACACACACACGCCAGCGAGCAGCAGAGAGCATCATGTGAAAATCTTTGCCATAGGCTACAAACAATAAGAAACTGATTAACATTCTGCACCCTGAACGCAACCCAGGTTTCATTCTCCCCCAGCCTCAGCCTCACTCTGCTTCTCCCTTTCAGTTGCTCTCCTTTATTATTTGCTCCCCCCCCCCCCCCCCCTCCCCACTGAGCTGATGTTTTCACAGCACGTGACAAAGACAATAGGATGAGAGAGCAGTTTGTGTGTGTGTGTGTGTGTGTGTGTGTGTGTGTGCATGGACGATGATGACTAGTATAGAACATAATGAGGTACAGTTACTTCTTTGCTGAGATGACAGCGTGCAGCGGGAAACATCTCTCCCTCCGTCTCTTTGTCTCTCCCGCCTCGTCCCTCTGTCTTTCTCGGAGCTGTAAACAGATGTAGAGCACAACATTGTAACCACAATCCCCCTGGGCACTTTGGGAGCCTCTCACTCATGAAATCTATCTCCCCCCGTTCACTTTTCCCCTTCTCGTCTCTCCCCTCGCTCCCCTCCTCCGTCAGGCCACAGCGGACCGGTTGTGGCTCGGTTGTAATTACGGAGCTGAATGATTTGGCTTGTAGTGCCATTGATGGGTTTGTTGCCGCGCTTGTTTTTTTGTCCGCTCTGAAAGAATTTTCTGGAGTGCAACACTCACGCTCGATCCAAATATGAATCGATAACTTGTTTTGGCCAAATTATGAAATGACAGAACAGAAAACTTGTGAGTGCTGTTTTACACCTTACTGCACGACTGGACTCTTATTAAGGATGTGGCGATTGATTAAAGCTGCCTGTATTCAAACACACCGATGTACACACTCACTTTCAGGCTGCTGCTGCTGCTGGTGGTCTGTCCCCAGATGTGACCAGAGGAGACACATCTTTAGACACTGAACACATCATGTCGAACCAAATCATCAACAACAGCCATTGTGACTTTGGCAGCAGTTTCATCTCCGAACCCGTCCAAGCTGGAAGGGAAATGAGCCGAGCCCGATCTGAACCAGACATGCAGTCTGTGTTCTGGTCCAAGCTTGACCTGAGCCAGATGTTTTCCCTGATAACAGCCACGTGAAGAGAAAAAAAATCAAATAGATAGCACAGCCAATGTGACCGAACCCAACACAGTCTACTGGGAACCACCGCTCTACTGGTTTGGAGTTCACAGAAAAGGCCTCGAAAGCCACATTCCACATCTTGCTGTTTGGTTAGAGGTCTGGATGTCAGTGATGGACCATCTCCGCACATATCTAATAATCTAATCTGCCTGTCGACCGATGTCTTTGCTGTCTGTGCTTGTCATTTGGAAGGAAGGACATCATGTTGCGCTGTGTTCACAGATGTGTGTGTGTGTGTGTGTTTGTGTGTCTGTTTGTCTTTAACAAGCTCAGAGAGGTTGATGTACGACTGGCCAGCTCCCATTTGTTCCCTGCTTGATCACAATGATGGATTGTCGGTCCAAGTGTGTGTGTGTGTCTGAATGTGTGTGTGTGTGTGTGTGTTTGTGTATAGACTGAGATGTATAAGGTGAGTTTTGTGTTGTATTCTCGGAGGCCAAAACTTAAACAGCACTTGGAAAAGCAATGACCCTGCTGTGTCCGTGTGTGTGTGTTAGGAAACAGCCAAATTAGATTGGTGGATGTCAGTGAGACCTCATCTACTCCAGGTATTAAAAGTCAGTCTACATCTGCATATGTATGTGTAATGAACAGTCCCATCATGTCCTTGCATATCCTGATATTAAGGTGTTGTCAGCATTCTGTCCACATCATGATTGGACCTCATTTGTCGCCGGCACTATATGCAAAACACGCCACTGTTTTTCTTTTTTTTTTGGGAGGGGGGGGTGCAGAACCTGGATTTACCTTCTTTTGCTGCAAAGGAGTTTCAGTGCACTGTACTTGATCATTAAATATTTAAGATTGAACTGCAAGTTTTTTCATTCGATAGCTCACTTTTCTACGCTAACAACCTGAGCAGCAGTCATGTATTTTATATATCGCCTGTATCCACTAACCCAACAGTTCCATCCACTTTAACAAAGTGCTTTATCGAGGACACTTGACATGTGGTGAGAATGGGACGATAAAACCTGTGATTACCAGACAAACCCATCGAGGACCGGGAATCGATTTGCTTTGTCGTCTAGTAGGAGACAAAGAAAAACAACTACATGTTAGCCAGGTGATGAGGCTGTTTACGATCATGAGATTCCTTCCCTCGGTGATTATGTCGCTGTTCGTGTTGCGGAGGCTTCTTCCTGCACGACGGGACTTCAGCCTGCATTTGATGGTGTGTTTAAGAGTTCACTGCAGCCACGTTGCAGATGTTGGAGAAGGCAGGTAGAGCAGGAGAGAATATTTGGGCTCACAGTCAGGCAGCCGAGAAGAAAACTCAGGTATTCAGGCAAAACATGAAAAAGAAACGCCAGGGAACAAGACAGGAAGAGAACTGGAATAAACAGACACCACTGTGCAGACTCTGGCTCCAAATGACGGCATTGTCACAACATGGCAGCGTTCAAATCTGTGATAGTTTGGTTTCTGGATAGCGGGAGGAAGTGGAGAGCTATCGTCCGTCTTCATATACAGTCTGTGATTTGAGCTAATCTATGTAGAATTCCTCTACTAGAGGAAAATAAACACAAACAGCTGGTAGCAGTCAAATCAAACTTGATGTAGAGAAGTCGTGCTTTGTTTTATTGCTAAGTTCAGATGAGGTGTGAGATCAACAACCTAAGTCACTCGGTTTACTCACGTGTAAATAACCATTTTTTCAAGCATCACATTCTAACGGTGCACAGTTCCAGCCTAAAAATTAGATCCTATCACGATGTGGACCGAAGTCTGACACCAAAAACACACAACAACAGGGAAAGCAAGGACAATAAAGTGTTATGGTTCATTAGTATAATCAGACGTCTCGGAGTTTGCCTCTACCTGCATTCCCCATCTGTGATTGATGAGGCGTTAATGAGAGAAATAACTTGTATTTCACCTCATTAGTGTAATTCATGAAAGCAGTCAGAGCCGCAGAGCCATCCCTGAATTTAAAATTATTTCCCAGCATAGACAGGCTTGTGAGTATATACAGAAAGCTTATGACTAATGTAAGCTGAGACACCTTTAAATAAACAGTATAGTCAGTCTCTCTCCTTAGTGTGAACATTAATAACAGTTGTCATCTTGTTGACAGTGACGACAAGTTCTTTTCAGGCCAAATCTTGTGTCATTAATAATATATTTATGCTGCAGTGCAGACTGACTCAAATGTGAGTTGTAAAGCAAGATAAACGGTTGATCATAGATGGAAATGACACGTTTTTTTTTACAGTTCCAGTCCCTAATGAGTCCCACTACCATGATGCCTGGGTAGTTAGAGCTCCGTGTTTCTGTCTCTTCCATCTTTCTCATTGCTCCCTTCAAGAATCTGTTTGCCGGCCCCTGCCTGCACACATCACGTAATTCATCTCAAAGCATAAAAATCCTTAGTCGGGCTCAGAAATTACAGTTCACTCCAGGCGCAGCTGTTTTGCCAACTAAGCCAGACATGCAGTTGTTTGTCACAATGAGTTCTAGCACATATTTATCTAACAGTCAACTTTGATGGGCAAGGCAGATAAAGGTGGTTGAACATGCCACTCAGTATAACTCGTGCAGTGTGTTTTAAAGATAAAGACCTTTCTGAAGACACGTTTCATAAAAGAATCTTTGAGGGAACCAGGACCAGTGTAGTATTTCCTGTGATGCAGCTGAGCTTGTACCTCACCTCTGCCAAAGACACCAACTGTCGGCTCCAGCTTCCACTGTGATGCTCTAAGTTAGCGACATAGCTAATGGATGAATGGATGGATATTAGTCCCAAGCAGGGACTACTTTGTCAACCTTGAAACTGTTGTAGGTCCAATCCCATTGAAAGAGACAATAACTGAGATATTCATCCTGAGTTTCTCTCAGTCTTCCTTCCTCTTCCTTGTTTGTTGTCTTGAAGCATCACAGTGATTTTCTCTGGGAGTTCACATCATGAGTGTTTTCAGTCGTTCCTGGTCACTAAAATAGTTTATTTAGTCCCTTCTCCGTTTCCACGATGAAGAATTTGTTTTCTCCACAATGCATTACATCAGCCATCAGAAATCCCTGTAAGGTCACACATGGTGAACACTTCTGTGACTGAAGAGACACAGTTTACACACAGCAGAAAGATTGTGGCTCACAAGTTCCAAACAACCAGGGATCAAACGAGCAGGAGCTGGCCTTCTCTTCACTCTGAACTAATTCAGCTGTTGTGAACATGTGAAGGTAAATGTTTGTTCTTATGGACTAAAATAATTTACTGTCTAATATTCAGAACAATGCATTGGTGGCATACATTGGTAACACATGCATCGTCTGATTTACAGGCACAGTTGCCGTCCATCCCAGTCATAAATTAGATGCTAAATATGAAATGACAGTGCATTGATCTGGATGACAGGCTGGATATTTGTAGTTATGACTGAGCTGTGAATGTGTATTGACCGTTCAGTGACAGTTGGCGGAATCTGGGTCAGACAGGAAACCTCGTCCGGGGTCATCATCTTGGGTTTGGTCCAGGTGGACCTGTGAGGCTTCTAATCGCTTCAGGCTTGAACTGATATAATCTCCACATCCTGCACTTTCGTCTCATGCTCCCACTCTGCCCCCGTCATTAAAGACTCCCAGGAGACGCCCAGGTTTCTCTCTCTCAGTGTCTCCTTCCGTCCATTTCCATGTTTTCCTCTCCTCTTTTCACCTAATCTGCGATTCAAATTACCTGAACGCCTAATGCTTCTTTTTAGCAAAGCATGAGTGGGATCAACTGAAGGGAGTCAAGCACTGGATTAATTCACTACCACACACACACACACACACACACACACACGCTCTCTCTTACTCACACACACACACACATGAACACAGGGTATTAATAAACACACCAGGAAGTGGTTGCAATAAATTCCAGCTGCACTGTGTGCACGCTCGTCTGTGTGTTTATTGGAAAAACCTGCGAGGTACTGGTTTGAATCAGGCACATCTGGAAATCACAAGTGTGGAGAATCAATGTCAGGCCCTGGAATGTCTCTCTCACACACACACACACACACACAGTTTGGTTGTTATGATGAATCATGCCAGGCCAATTCTCTGCTTGTAAAAAAAAACAGGGGTAACAAGGTAAATACAACAGGTTAATGCCGTTTCTGTGCACCTGAGTAATTCAATCAGATGAGTATTTTATGGCCGTACGCAAACAAAATAAATCTCGAGAATTGTTTGACTCTTGTGCTTCGTGAGCTCAAGAATAGATTTCAGTCAAGTAGTCAAACAACACTGTCATCTGTCAAAGGTTTATATACAATAGGGATGTTACGTTGTGGAAATGTTCCCACCAGAGGATGATAAAGTCACAGATGTTACAGATCACACCAGACGTTTTACAAGAAAATACGTGTCGGCTCAGTGTCTGTAGAGAACTTTCTGAGATCTGTATCGCCTCACTGCTGTATTTCCAAATAATTACTTGGACTTGTGGCAGCCGGCACATTGAAGTGGTTTTTACCCTTCTCATCATAACAAACATCTATAACTGTGTGTTGTGCACCATTGATTTACTGTGGAGCCGTGTGCCGCACTCTTAGCCCTGCTGTCGTTTCTCTCTCAGACATGTTGACCCGTCTGTCAGAGGGCCAGCGAACCTTTAAAACATCCAGAACATTTTTACCGTCCCGATCACCAAATCATCCGCCTTGCTGGTCAGACACTTTCAGTTCACAACTTCAGCCTCAGACCTGGATTACATTGTTGGGTTTCATATTAGATGAAGGTGGGCACTTCTGCTGATGCACAGATATTAACCAAATAGGTTTTATATCTTTAAAAACATTTGTATGCGCCTTAAAACCAAGAATAGAATAACTTCAGATGCGTAGTATTTATGTCCACTATTTAAAATTGTAGTTGTGAAGCCATTTTTTAAAAATTTGAAATCAAACCATTATGATACTGAGCAGTTTAAACTCCAACTGTTAACTTTCTGATTCTTTCTTCTTCTTCTGCAGCTTCTGCTTTCACCTATTTCAAGAGTCCCTCCCATTTGTCTCCAAGCTTATTTCCTTTTCTCTGAACCTGTCGTCTCCTTTTAAAATAAAATCTGCATTTAATTTGTCACTTGAATATATTTAATAAAGGGGAATCAATAGGGGGTAAAATACTTTTACCGAGATTCCCTCTGTCTCTGCACTTCATTAAACAAGCGAAAGTCAGTTAAACTTTTTAAATTAAATTTGTGATCCCCCCCAAAAAAAATACTGCAGCAGAGAACTTCAGGTGTTTTTTTTTTTTTTTTCTTTCTTTGATTAAATCCAAACCGGATTCCTCTCAGAATAGAAATCTCACAATCACATTGGATCAGGAGTGATTATGCCTTTCAAAAATAAGGTGCTTCAATCAGGACTAATCCCACGTCCTTGTTACTGACTCTGACAGGAAGTGCAGTGAAATCATTTCTGTGGTGCAGGTTATATACGTCTATTCACAGTCAAGCAAATTCTTTCTCAATGGGCTTTAAGTCTTGAGTGCCACTCAATATCTATATCTGCTGCGGTGGCCTGCGTTAAACAGGAAATGTGCAAAAAGTAGGTGAGTTCTCTCAGTTTGTCGTCATCCATTCGATCTGAACTGTGAGTAAAAGACTGTGTGGTTATTGCTGTCACGGTTAATTAATCAGCTTTCCAATCAAGTCCTGTCCATTGTTGACAATATGAGACGCACATGTTAAATTTGCTGTGATTTATTAGGACGTTGTCTTTAATGAATCTGAAAACTGAGATTAATGTTGAACGTGATGAAATCTTCCTCGCTGCTAAATTGTCCGAACAGCTGTAATCTCCGAGCAGCCGTCCTGAGGTTTGTTTTCAAGTTGGAGAAACACTGGTTCATAATCAAAGATGTTTGAAATTGGATAGTCCAGTGCAGCTTCTCCTCAAAATCCCAAAATGGAGAAAAAATACATTTCCACAGCTGTTTATTCGTGTTCCAAAAGTAACCATGAAAGAGCGAGACGAGGAGGAGGAGGAGGAGGAAGAGGAGGAGGAGGAAGAGGAGGAATGGACGATGGCAGCGAAGAGTGGAGGAAAAAACTTTCTGCAACTCTGCACTCTGTGTAACCGTGTGGTCGCTTTGTAGCTGTAATGAAACAGCAGGCTGTGGAACTCTGCTTCTGGAAGTAATCTAGGGCCGGGCCTCACACACACACACACACACACACACACACAGTCACAGAGGCCCACAAAGATATACTCGTACACACTTGTATATACACACACACACACACAGCTGGCCATCCAACAGCCTCTGCCCTGCATAACCACTGGCTGCTTTAATGAAAGCCTGTAAATCTATTTGTGGAGCTGGAGCTACCATAGGGCCGGGTCACTCTCAGACCTGCTCTCAGAGGCTTAAGCCCTAAAATACATGGTTATTTTTTTTACAACTCCAACTCCTAAAACTGCGTCGCTGCGAGCCAAGTGTCGTCGACTGCCAAAAGTGGGTTTCTTTGTGTGTGACTGTAGAAAAAAATAAAACATGATATCATGTCTCCCCTCGCGTCTGAACTCGCTGTAACTCATAAGAAACTACCCGTGAGGTTAGCGTGTTCCTTTTAAACATGGGCTCCTGGTGAAAACAGCGTCAGAATGCGGCGTACAGATGCGGCGAGGGGGGATTTCCAACGTTTGGCTGCGTTAACAGTAAAGTGATGCAGCAGTATGGTGAAACGTTGCATTTGGAAGTGACTGTTGTATTTTCAGTAAAAATCCCCCAAATTCCAATATCAGTAACTTGCAGTCTGCATGTTAATGGATACAATGCTTTGTAATCAAGTTTAAGAATAACGATGTGATTAGACCACTTGAGAAAGTTTAATATAAATTCAAATTTGCTATTTTCTAAGGAAGCAGATATAGGTATAAAGAAAATATGTCTTTAATTCAAAAAGCATGGAAGTGCTTGTCATCATTCATCCATTAAAGCCATCCATCCATCCGTCCATTTGTATAAGTTGCAAAGTGACCTTGGGTATCTCAAAATACACATATATATATAAAGAAAAAACACATATATATATATATATATATATATATATAGGCAGGTCAAGACTGAACCTTCACAGAGAACAATCAGAAACTCTGTTTTTCATACAATCAGTGTCAGATTTGAACAACTGGAGATAAATCAGTGGAACTGTTGAATCTTTTCTAATTTCTACATGTTGTCGTCTTGTAGCACAAAGCCCGACACACAAATCACTGCTTCGCCACATGTTGTACATTCCTCAGCGTTACATGAATGGGACAAAAGACGGTTCCCAATACTTCTCTCAGCAGCAGCTCGCACTGCGTCTCCGCAGTAAAAAAGGAGCGTTTGTGTCATGACGACATCTGCGCGCTGCACGCCAGCCCAGAACCTCAGTGAGCCTGCAGTGTTCCAGCTCTGAGGCCTCTGCTTCCACTTTGATGAGAACTTAATTCTTCTGGCTGGGAGCAGTTGGGTGCAATTACTAAAAAAAGAGAGAGAGAGAGAGAGAGACTGAAAGGCTTTGCCTGGATCTCGGGGTGCGCAAGCATGTGTGTGTGTGTGTGTGTGTGTGTGAGCGGCCTAAGCAATGTCAGCATGTGGATTTAATTAGACTGGTAATAAGCCCCTGGAAGTTGAATAGGATGGTGAAATAAAAGATGAACGCGAGGGGCAGAAAATGTATACAAACAGAAAGAGCGAGGGCGAATGTGACACAGAGAGGTGTAATGATGACAGAATTAGTTCAAGCTTAAACAGACGAATGGCCCATCAGGAGAGTCTCTGCCTCTCTGGAACTCACAGGCTTGTAATTATGGTTTTATGAGGCCTCGCCATTGTGATGTAACCTGTCACTACGCTAACTGCAACCTCCTCCCTTCACACTGACCTCCACCTCCTTTAATCGAAGGAGGAGTCAGCGTTGTTTTCACAGTTTATTCCGGATTTAATTCTCTGCTTCTCATCCTGACGAGTACATTATAGTGTTTTTTAAACAGCATATGAATATTAACTTTTGCCAAAGGCTGTTAAACTGAAATATGTAGACGCCAAAATATTCTTTCAACTGACCAAGATCAACATAACTCAGGTGTTTCCTGTGGATTCAGACATTTTCTATTTGGGGCAATGCAATCATGATGGGGTTGAGAGCAGTACTAAATATTCTCTGTTATATATTTTGATTTATTATTTGGAAGAACCAAGGCTTGAATCATGTAACGCCACCTTCCCATACAGATTTTTAGTATCTGTGGCATTTATTTACTGAAGGAGCTTCTAAAAGTCACTTTAGAAATAAGGTTCAAGTTGTTTTATGTTGGAAGATAAGACAAGACAAGGTGTTTTATTGTGGCCACACCAGTGTGTGTTTTTTCAGTGTGTTTATAATAGTGTCGCTTTGAGTCTCTGAAGACGTTTATGATGTGTTTTTACTGCAAAGGGGGAAATAAATCCCTGATTAATGAAAGTTGTGCAGCTTCTCTTCAGAGCTGCAGAAACAGACGCGAGTCACATATATTCTGTGAAGGAGCCAGGAAGTTTTGGCATCGATGAAAGATGTCGGAGAATAAAACATATTCCGACCACATCTGCGAGCCTGTCAGTAAAAAATGTCTCCGTCTGATTGTCAAACTTTTCGTGATTGTCTGGTCAAAGGAATGTTTGAGTAAAAACAAGTGTTTTATCTCATTACACTGATGAATCAGTGTCAGATTCAAACCAATACAGTAGAAATCTTCTTTGAGAGATTTGGATGATCTGGGATGTGAAGCTGAATCATCAGGGGCCAGTTTTGGAGAGGTGGTGTAAGTTTCCACTCCTGAGCCGCAGGAACGTGTTTTGGTCGTTTTGCGTCATGCAACAAAAATCTCACTACTTGACGGACATTTAAAACTAACGATTTCACACGAGGATCCTACAACCAAAGAACGCTGAAGTTACACTGTGGTCCCAGTCTACGAACACACAGTGTGAATAAAAGCTTCTTTTGTTTTTAATGATTGAGTCAATTAAACCTCATTGTAGGGTTCTGCTCCTCACATTGTACTTTAAGTCCCATTTTTGTTATTGCACATATAATTTCTACTGCTCACAAACACAGTGTGTGCTGGAAAACAAAATGCAAAATCCTGCAACTCTCTCTCCATCAGTGGCACTTAAAAAACCCTCTCGCCCTCCACACTCATCCCCTCTCTCTCTCTCTCTCTCTCTCTCTCTCTCTCAACACAAAGTCATAAGCGCTCCTGGGCTCTCTCCGTCTGCGAAAGACGAAATTGATCACACAGACAGAAATTGATCGATGCAAATTGTGAGACGTTTTTTAACTTTAGTAAAAAGCTGTTGAGCGAGAGCTTTTCAGCACTCATGATTGCTCTGGAGAGTCGGGCCAGGACGGCTGGAGGGGTTTGGAGAGCCGCCTGTTGCCTTCTTGAAGTTGTAATCCATATATGTCTCATACACACACACACACATACAGATACTGATTCTCCGACAAACACTTTGCTGTATCTTTTTCCGTTTATCAGTGTAAACTCGACAATAAATATCTCTCCCATAGGTTTCGGGGTTTTATTGGAGTGTTGTTAACAGTAAATGGGAAAGTGCAATTTCACTCATTATCAGAACTGTCACTGAACGAAATCATTGCCCAAACAACAAATCAATTCCTCAGCCATTTTGTTTTCTTCTGCGACTGACGAGCCCCAAAACATTTCAGGAACAACGGCAATTCAAGAAGAAAATAAAACATAAAGATTTACAGAAAACATGGTGCAAATACAGAAAGAAGAAAGAACCGCGAACGAACAAACCGTGAAATCAAATCCAACAGAGAAATAAAAAAATTCATGTCCAGCTAATTCAACAGAAAGTTGTGGAGGAGTTTACACTTTGACCCGAGGAACAGAGACCAGACCGTGAGACGAGTGGAGTAAAACATCAAAGTTTCCTTTTTTGTTGTTCCTCCTCAAGAAAAGGTTGTGGGTCATTGCACCACGTATGCCCTTGTCGGCCGCCATATTTTACTTTTGAATGATGGCACTCGGTTCTGTGGAGATGATGCCCACGGCTATTGGTACAAATATGCACACGCACAAACACACACACACACACACACACACACTCAAAAGAGATTTCACACATGCACACACAGAGATGTTGACACACACACACACACACACACACACACACATAGAGGCCCTGGAGCATTTCCTCATGCTGCCAGAAAGCTGCAGTCATGCCCGAGAGCGAAGGAGCAAAACAGCGATGAATAAAAGACAAGAGGGAAAAAAAAAGAGTCTTTAATTCAGTTTAATTCTAGGCTACTCCCCTCACATCCGCTGAAGTTTCTACCCTCAGAAACTGTGGGGAAAGTGTGTGTGTGTGTGTGTGTCTGTGCATGTGTGTGTTGTGGTATTACATATCATACCAATGGTATGTGAGAAGCAGTACTCTGAGGTAGCTGGAAGTAAACCAAAACCAGCTCCGAGCAGACACAGTGAAAAGCCCACATGTGTTTATACACACACACACACACACACACACACACACACACACACAGTGACACACATTCACACACTGAGACACACACAGGCAGTAGGGTGGGCTCCAGTGTGAATGACATGGCCTAGATTGGAGGGTGAGTCATTTCCTGCTCGCTGGTAGAAAAGTGGGGGAATGTCCCTTTATGGGAAAAAAAACGAAGCTGCTCTTTTCAACACACTCTTCCCTCATTCCTCCGCCTCGTCGTTCTCAGACTCTTTCATCGTCGCTCTACATTTGACTCGTTCTCCGTCTGTGTCACGTCCCGATGAACATACAGCTGCGTGTTCCTTCGCTCGTCTCATCTCCTCTCGCTTCAGTTTAGATTTTAATGTGATGGAGTTGAAAGACTTGTTGAATGTGAACGTGGAGCTGGAGAGCAACACCCAGCTGGGCTGAGGTGAGGTGGTGGCGACGCCAACAAACCCCCTGGTGGCTGCAAGCTTCATTGCACACCATAATACTAAAGTTATATCGTTTCTAATCCCTGCAAATCAAACAAAGTGTGCTGTGAAGTATAGATTGTTTTATCCTAATCTCCATAATTAGCGACAGGCCACGGAAACCCTGCCTACAGAATACTGGGCATGGAACGCTTTTATAAAAGACATTTACTTTGCTGCTGATGATTTCAGGGGCTCTCAAGTGTCAATCGGACCCCCCCCCCCCCCACACCGTGCGACGGTGGTGCAGTGGTTAGAACTGTCCACTCAGAAAGACGTGTCTGGGTTTAAACCTGACAGCCGACCAGGACATATCTGTTCTCTCTGCATCTTTGTAAGTCTTCTTGATTGGCTCCTGGATGGATGGATGGATGGATGATGGATGGATGATGGATGGATGATGGATGAATGGATGAGAACAAGCTGCCTCCTTCAGGTGATGCTGAGCAGCTTCACTATGTGACATCACCAAGATGAATTAACACTTGAGATGAAAACTTTGCTTTGTAAACACACCCGGAGGCCGACGTTACATCAACTAACCATCATCATTACCAGAGACTCTCAATCACTCTTGAGTTCCACGCTGCTGCTTCTCTCCCCCCCCCCCCCCCGCAGATCGACAAATATCAGAGGGATTGATTATGTCGGGAAATCTCGAATAAAACATCTGATTAAAACATTAGAAATCCATTTATTGCTCAGACCTGCCAAGCTGGTGAATTGCTGCTATTCTTTTTATTGGACTCATTGTAATTCTGACTGTGAATCATTCAGGTTAATTCAACTCTTTGTTGTGTTGCGGAGTTGTTGATTACACTGCTGGTTTTCTGTTTGCTCGCTGCGAGTGTGTAATTTAGTCATTGCTCAATTTGTTAATAGTGAGTCAGATGCTGCATTGCACCTCTGAGGGGTTTAATTCCAAAATGAGAGATTGACTGATTGAAAATTATTCCAGGCACAAAACAACATAATCATTTGCTGTCACCTGACACACGATTCCAGGAATTCTGTGTTTTTTGAAAATGGATCCGTTGCATTTTAGGAAAATGTCACGAGTCTGTTTAGCCAGCGACCGATTTTGTCATATTTTGAAGCAACTATGATTTGCAGCTCTATTTCCCCGACGCTGTTCATTAAAAAACATTGGTCACAGGCGAGCTATTGGTTCTACGTTTTAATCAGCCCGTGTCTCTGGGTGAGGGATGACATTTACTTAGGTTAAACTCCCACATGACACGACTGGTTGTATATTTAATAGCGCCGCCGTCCCAGGGTGAGAGAATACCCTCACCTCGATAGGGTCCCCACAAGACGTAAGCGTGTCTTAATAAGCCGTGCTCCTGCGTAGACATCATTAACCCGAGTTGGAGTGTGAACCGATGAACCCCAAGAATCCACATGCATGTAAGCGAGCGTGTCTGCGTGTCTGATTTTAATGAAATTATAATTTTTTTCTTTCTAAGCGGTGGATTTTTCTGTGAGGAGCTGAAAACAACATCTTTTAGTAGAAGCATAGTTCTTAAAGACCTGGAGGTACTGAGCAGAATATAATGAAGAGCAGCAGATTCCATTCCTGGCGCTGCTTCTCTTTAAATGAGTCGTACTCCACAAGGTTTAAAACAACATTACATTCTCCAGATACTTAAATTGTAATGCGTGCAGCTACTGCCGAGTGCACATAACAAAGCACTATTAATTCCTCAGGAACAAAGCAGTGACGTAGTGGGAAAATAAAAATCTATCATAATATTGTACTTTCTATTGTGTTTCCTTCAATACTGAATTATATGTCAGGCTGTTGATTGGTTATATTTTTTCTATTTGAACAGACGAGGCAGTAAAAAGACAATAGTGGAGCATAAAAGGTTGGAATAAAGTAATAGAAGCAGCTGAGACTGTGCTGGAAATAATTCAGCTGGGAAATAGACTACCTTTTCTGAAATGTTCTGGCTTTTTGTCGATGCGACGTGTGTGAGGTTCTGCTCCACAGCTGATTACAACTAAATGTCTGTTGATATTCTTTATTTTTGGGGGTGGTCTTTTTAAAAGATGTCATATATGCTATATATATGCTATGTTCTATAACAGTTTGTTGTTCATCTTCTTAGGCCTGAAATAAATAACCTCATGTCGGTGTTCGTAACTTTGAAAAGTTTAGTCTAGTTTGTTCTTGAAATTACATATTTTGGCAAAGTTTTTCTTTTATAAACTAAGTTCTGGTCAAAGATGTTCTGTTGTTATTTGTTCTGTCTCAACATCATCTTGTCTCAGCGATGGAAAAAGCAGCATTGGTAATCATATTGACACCAGAGTGACTTTGAAATTTCCTCCTCATTCCAATTAATATTATCAGACACTGGAAACATATTAATTCTGTTTCTTATGAAAAATCTAATTAGTTTTTTTTTTTTTTTGCTTGCTACCAAGGTTAAAAATTAACTCACGCAAACATGTCTTTGACAGATAAATCAATTTCTGTTTCCCTTCCAGTCTTTGCGGTGATGATGATGCCTTCTTCAATTAATTTTTAACATCTTGTTAATTTGCTCATATTTATTGTTTTCTTTTGAAGCTTCACTCGTCTACAATTCAGGAACAAAAAATTTGAAAATAGAATTACGTCATGTTTTTTATTTCTAATTAAACATTTCTCTGAAGACAAATACAATGTTAATACATTAAATAGTGCAAAAACAATAGTTATACACAGAGAGAAAAAATATATACAATGATTATTAACTAGAGTTATTGTTGAGCAGTTTTGGACATTGCTCACTGCCCATGTTCCATCGAACTTTTGTCCATGACTCTGCGAAAGTTGGCGATGCTGCGTTATTTCCTTCCCGGTACATATTAGATCTATCCATCGCACTGCGTTCAGGCACTCTCCAAAATAGAGATTTACAAGACGGCACAAGGCACAATAGTTTTTATCTCAGTTTATTCACCTACTCGTCACAAAAGCACATTATCCATCATATTGCATTCATCCTGCCTCCATTCCCCTAGAGCTATTCTGTTCTGTTTCGTTCTGACCCCTCCTGTGTTCAGACAAGCCGCTACACGCTTTAATTTAATCAAGCAGAAGCCCAGAGTCTGGAGAAAATAATAAAACCTAATCACTTTACTCTGTTCCTCGCTCCATCTCCATCACTGGAGAAGGGAGAAGAGGAGAGGAGGAATTTCACTTGTCTTATCTCCCAAGTCTATTTATTACCAGCTTCATGTAACTTCATACACACATCAAAACCCGGGTTCTGGGCAAAAAATAACTATAAGACAGAGTGTGTTTATTACCAGCCTTGTGTAACTCGTACACGCCTCGCAGGCCTTGTTTGTTCTGCTGTAGATGTACAGCACAACAGAACAATTACATACAGACCAGGATATAATATCCTTCCATCCTAAGTGGAAAGATGTGAGGTAAGGATGGAGGTTAGAGAAACATACAACCGACAAATGAGGCACACACGAACACAGCTTTCTTTTCATCTGTACGCCTCTGAACTGGAAACTTGAAGCCTGTACTACAGAGACACAATCAGTTCTCTGACAAACACTCGTATCAGGATGTGACCTGATTACATGATCATCAGTTTTCCACCTTGAGGCTTTCTGCCCCGTACAGACTGTGTATACTATAAAAATGAGTTAGTACGTCTTTAAACTTATAATAAACTGTCATGAGACACTTAAAAACCGGTTTAATTACATATTTAATCATTATCTCAGACCTTCTCTTACATGTTCACAGGCTCTAGTGTTTAGAAAACACTTTCCTCAAACTGTCCATTGCTGCAGCTCCTCTTTTCAGCCTCTGTCTCAAACCCTTGGTTTTAGCGCCTGTCTCTTTAAAGATAAAGTCCACTGTGTTGTGATTGGTCGACCACATCGACAGTGTGTAGGAAATGTCACGGAACACGCCATGTCCCTAACGTTTGGCTCATTGGTGTGTTTTTTTTCTTGTACTTGTAGGTTTCTATGCTTTTAACCAGCATGCACTGCTGTGACAACACGCAGCTGCCTTGAAATCCCACTGGTCACCACAGTCTGCGGGGAAGCCTGTGCGCTAACCGCTGTTTGCAATCACCTTTAACGACTTTCTAATCTGAACGTAAACAATACACAGCTCCATTCAATCAGACTATTGATCCCTCCGGCGCTGACTGACATAATGATTGCTGGATGCTTCTGCCAATTACACATAATTGCTGTATTTCAACAAGGTTTCTAAGGTCACCGCTTAAATGGCCTTTGACTCCTGTCCTCTGAAAGATGATTATCACGGGAATAGCTGTCATGGTAACAAGGGGGAAGGGCGTTAAAATTCAGATAGGGTACCGATACACTGGGATGAATTGAGATCTTAGAATATACAGATTGTTCCATTACTTCTCATGACATGAATTAAAAAACCCACTGCAGATGGACATAGGTTTGACTCTAGCTTTGCTATAACCTGCTAAGACCCAATGTATGTAATCCTTCATCTGTGTGCAGTAAAAGCACGACATGCTAAAGAGGCAGACTTCTCCCCACGTGATAATTGGGGCCACATTCGATGTAAATTCTGCAGCACCTGTAAAAACCATCATGTTTCTCCAGACTTGCAGCCAGAACAGGTGTTGCTTCCTCTGCTGCTGTTTGAATAAAGCTAAGTTCTGCCATGTGCCACACACCTCCGTGCACATGCACCCTAACATGCACACCACAAATGTAGAGGCAGACTTCTCGCTCTGCAGCTGCTCACACACACACACACACACACAGTCACACTGTCTCACAAAGAACAACAAACTAAGCAGTGCTAAAACCCCCAGATTAAGATAGCGTGCCAGAAAGAAGATACCGACCTTAAAATAATAAAAAAAGAAAACGGTGCAGCTGCTTCTGCGCTCGACTCGATTCACACCAACACTGTGGCCTTTCTGCAAATAGAGAAACCCAAACCAAAAAACAATTATCCACTGGGATATGATAAAGTAGGTAATTTCATGCCCTGCTGCTTAAGTTGTGGCGTTCCTGTCAGGTTGCTGTGGAAATCACCGTCATATATCTCGTCCTTTATACCACAGCCTCAGAATGGCCACAACCCAACAACAGGCTCTGAGTGAGGGAAATAAATAAAACAGCAACATTTCCACTGCAGGAGCAGACACACCAAACTGTGGATCATCCAGCTGATCTTATATTTTATCTCATATTAAATGTGAATATATTGTTAAAAAACCCAAACATTTGGCCCAGATGTGTGTTTTAATTCTGGATAACATGTGGAGGGACGGCTCTACTGTCCGTATAATGCAAGAATATACAACAGAGGACTTATGCAACAGAGCTAAGATGGATAATAAAGAACTAAAGAAAATAATAAGATCAACTGCTGCTGAATTCACCACTTGCGTTGCGCGGCCCCCTGACTGTAATCTCGGGTATTAAACTCGTAGGGAACCGGCGGATTCATCCTTTGAGAAATTAATGGATTCAAATGGTTATTGAAAACAAAACCATTAGCACTTTGTTTCAACAAGCTGAGATCACAGATGGTATGAAGTCTGCAACAAAACCAATCAATGTGTCAGCAGCACATCCAGCTGGCAGGGCCACCTCGCGGGCTGCTCGCCAAATTCAGACGGAGACTATAGAAACGCTAATGGAAAAGGAGAAGAATACGTACATCACGCTAATGGCTACGTATTAGCTTTTATCAGTCAGACAACATAATGATCCAGTTCTGTGGAGGCACAAGTAAAGCTGAAAAGGACAGACAGTTGTGATATTTATATGTCGTGTATGTTGAACTACGCTCTCGTTTGTTTCCACACCCACAGATTTATTTACAGGGATTGTGTGCACGTGTCTGAGCGCAGTTACAGTATAGATGACTCGTTAGCTCAAACATCCATCGCAGGTTCTATATGAAATCATTTTTTATTAACTCTGTCCATAAAATCAAACTTCTCTAAAACCGTCCCTCGTAAAATGTTCCAAAACTCTTGAGCCTTTCCAGGTCAGCCGTTCGAAACGCTGCTCCTCTCTGTCACTCTAATGTTCGGTCATTGTGAGGTCCACACCCACAGGCTAAGTAGAGCCCAGTTTGTAGATTACACAGTTGAAGAGTTCAATCACGTAAAATAGCAGAAAGGAATAGAGCAATGTTTTTATTTTCCTGTCTGTGCAAAACAAAATCTCTTTCTTTATCCGTCCATTAGTAGTTGTGTCCACGTTTTGTCTTTTTGTACTAATGGAGAAAGAAACCTGAAGAAGCACAGAGCGAAGGGAACGTTTGTGTTACGGGAACCAACAAGGTTTGTCTGTTTCTGCTGATTGGTGTTCTTGTCATGTAGAATGAAACACGAAGAAAAGGGTCAATAGTAAGTAACCGAGATCCAAAGTGTAAACAGCCTGAGCTCACAATCAATAGCTCAAAAGGTGACTTATTGGAAATTCAACAGTCCTTTTTTTTCCCTCTCTTCTCCCTCGTTCGTTTTCACCAGCCCTCACCAGCCGTCTCCCTCCGTCCCTCAAGGGCTGAATTCTGCTCACTCGGTCCTGACCTTTCTGTCTGTGAACAGCCAGCCGGCAGGATGAGCGACTGGCCGTCCGACTGATTGTGAAAGAAATTGGAATTACACTTGTAAAGAGAGGGAGGGAGACACGGAGGGGCTGATCGCAGGGAGGACGGAGACTGCACAGTGGAACGCAAACAAAACAAAATATCTGTGGGAAATAAGAAAACGCTGCAGCTAGATCTCAGTGCCCCAGCACACAGAAGGAGAAGTGTATAAAGATAGAAAGAGGGGGGGGAGGAGATGGAAATCGACAGAAGTAATATTACGTGTAATGTAATATTAGAATGGAAAAAGCACAGGGAAGGTCAGTGTGGTTTGAAAGGAGGGATCATGGGCAGCAGAACTAAGTTGTGAGGTTATTTCATTTTACACCAGGAAAATTCATGTTCCTAAATCGATACCGTGCATCTATTTATCATATTGTCATAAATAAGTTCAGGTTAAACATGTGTTAAGATTCACTTCACAGCAGTAAATCCACTTTGTGGTGTTAGTGAATTCATGTATCTGTACAGCCATGGAATTACAAAACCATCTGACCGCATCTATCTATCTATAGATCTATCTCTCCATCCATTCAACAACAACCGACTCTCCAGTTTAGGTTCAGCGTACCGAGTCAAGTTTCACTGAACTTTGAGTAAACAGGTGAACAGCTCTGCAGCGACGGAGCAGCTTCAGGTTCAGGTTCAGCTTCAGTCCAGCAGCAGGTCTTCGTTTGCTGTGTCTGAATCACTGCAGGTCACTTTTTAGAGTTTCAGAAAGAAAACTGCGACCAGCATCACCACAGGCCGAGAAAACCGTCCAAACAGGCAGGTTCAGAATGGTCGGCATTTATTACAGAGCCACCTCAGGAACACACGGATTTTACTCTTCTAACCACTCGAGTCAGATTATTCTCGTGATGAAAACCTCTATCTCCGGGTAAAGCTTCCCCGCAAACCTTTGACTCGAGAAGTTCGTTTCATAGAACCAGTGATTCACCTCTGTTTGATAATCAGCCCGTGGAGGTTTTTATTTTGACTCCAGACCTCAGCTTTTGATGGTCCGCTGAAGACGGTCAGACGGTGGGCTGTGGAAGATTGGATGGAACATTCACGGAGGCACTTCGCCAGGTTTTTTTGACAGTGGTGCGATATAAAAGTTGATATGCTGAATTATGAAGAAAGAGATGGAGAGGCAGAGACAGAGGGGGGAGGGGGCAGAACTGGGGTTTTACATTTAGAGTCCAACATGAAGACGGAGGGGAGGGAGAGAGCGATGGAAATAGAAAAAGAACAGATTCTAGAGAAACTGGATCAATAATTTAACTTTGTGTCTTTGAAAATGATGGATATTCAAACTCAAGCACGGTTTCTCTGTTTCCGTCCGTCTAATAACATTCCTTCACACCATGGTTCAAAAACATGTGACCCCTCCAGGATGTTCGCACCTCAGCCACGCTGGCGACTGCATGCATGGCTGAGGGCGCTTTTATGGAGAACATGCAAAGTTCACACAGGAAGCACCTGGACGCACACATGAGTGATGTGAGGTGACAGAGTGAATCACAGAGCTGCTGTGTCACACGTGGAAATTACATTTTGAAGAAGCCTTTTGTGTTTTAAAAGCTGCTCTGATGCCTCAACTTGTCCACATTTCATGGTTTTATCCCCAAACACAAAATCAAATAATACATACTCAGATCTGCCTTTGATTTATTTCATAATCCTGGAAGTATAGACGGATAATTTACAGAGAACATTTTACACAAAAAGAAACGTTATGTCATCGCTCCAATAGATTAAGATAAAGCTGAGGTGAACAAAAGATGTACCGGAAAGAAAAGATGAGAGCAGTTCCTCTGCTGCACAATATAATGTGTGTTTAATAGAAAATAACCTACAATGGAGGATCAAGGTCTCTTCAGGGCGAAACAAATTCACATATTTTGAGAATAGAGTCGTCAGAAAAAAGTTTTAGATTAACGTGAATGTTATTTTAGGTGAATACTTTAGACATAAAAAAGAATTGAGAATAGTGAGCGAGTCTTTGTTGGAGGAGATATCTACATTAATGAGGCTGATACAGTGACAGATTCAATCACCTCTTCATTCTAGATTAGATGTTAAACATTCATAGAGGATGAAGAGGAGGATGAAGAGGAGAGAGATGAGAAGCACTGACACAGTGTTTCTGCTAAATGAGATGTATTTCTGTGCTCGGTGTGACTTTGTGTTATCTGTGAAAACATCTCTGAGCTCGGAGTCTTCTGTAGTGTCCACGAAATGTACTCACAGTGTGTATTAACATATGTAGATGTACTGCATGTACTGTGTCACACAAGGCATGTGCACTTGCATCATGATCTAGTTAGTGGAAAAACACACTGTAATTGCTGCACAAACATGTACACAAGAGGACACACACACTCTCACAGAACACACTGCTGCAAACCGAGGAGGTGGATACACACTAACGCAGACACATTCACACAAGGCATCGCACATGCAGATGAACACTTACTGCACACCTGCCACGCAACATTAAATAGGGATCTGTCTCCCGTACCCACACACGTTGAGTTACACTGTGCACACAACATTAGACGCACAACACGTGACTTAAGATTCACACAAACATGCAATTCAGTGAACTTACACACAGTGTTAATGTAGGAATGGCAGAAACACACACTCACCATAAACACACACTGTTCACATCAACACACTGTAAGAGCAGCTCTCTCCCACACACACACACACACACACACACAGTGTCCACGTGGCCGTGTGGTTTTTAGGCTCAGCCAGTTCAGCCCGAGGTGAAGGAAACTGAAGACTTTCTTTCTCTCCCTCTGTTTTTCTTCCTCTCTTTTACCTCCTTTTTCTTTTTCCTGTGATCTTCACCCTCCATCCTTTTTCTTCTGATTCCCCTCTTTTTCACTTCATGCACATTTAAAAACACTGATGCATTTATTTGCCAAAGCAAACACACAAAAACAAGGTGAAAATAAAAAATGCACAACCATAAATGGGCCGATACGTTCAGAGTCATTAATCTGTAAATAACTTCTTAAAAGCCAAAGAGTATTATTCCTGACAATGCTGTCAGTCCCTCTCTTTCTCAACCTCTTCTCTTTTACTTCTGCCGTCACCCCCCTCTCACACTCCACTCCGCCTCCTCTGGACATTTTAAGCCATTATAAAGCCTGGTTTGGCAGCTGGGTGTGTGTTCATGTGGTGCCGCGCTATATAAGACCAAGATTGAAGCTTTGTGGAAAATCCTCAGCTTCCCTCTTAAATACACCCGGCATCACTGTCCAAAGTCCCAGAGGGGTGGGGGGAGCGAGGTGGTGGTGGCGGCGGTGGTGGGGACCAGAGGGGGGAAAGGGGAGACGGAGGAGGGAAGATTGAAGTTGTGCAGTCAGAGGAAATGGAGAGGGAGGAGGAGAGCGTTTGTGACTTGAAGGAAAAATCCTCAGTTTCTGAAATTATACGTTGAAGCGAAACGGAGAGTAGAAAAAAAAAAAGATTGAGACAAATGAAAGACTGAAAGCTCCTCCCTTCTTTATCTGAATGAAGTGTAAAAGTTATTGTAGAATGGCTCAGGTAGCGGGAGTGAATGTATTTTCATTTTCTCCAGTGACGAATTCAGAATATCCTCATAAATGAATAAGTATTAATAAGTTGTGAGCGTTGAACCAGGTCGTAACTAATCGTGACCTGAAAACATTTGATTTGGAACAAAAAGGTTTTCGATAAATGGACAAAAACATAAATGTACGAGACTGTTTACATCATTATTATAAGCTTGACGGAACTACACGTCCCATAAACCATTGCAAACGATCAGATTGCAGCTCACATGATATTTGTGGTTGCGGTAAAACGAGTTCAACCAATCACAGACGTCGCAATGAGACCTGAGGATTGTGGGTAGTGTGCCATCTGGGGAAAATATCATCATCACCATGGATGGTAAAAATTTTATGGTTGAAGTATAAATCTCTTTTCAGATGAATTATATTTCTACATATTTGTTTCACTCATCAACTTTCTGTGTCTTTTTACTCAAACGTACTAATTCACTCAAATAGTTTTTAATAAATCACAGCTGTTATTTCAGTTTCGACACTTTGACTTCTGGTGTTTGTAATATAGACCGTTCCGTTCAGGGAGGTTTGACACATTAGCCTCTCACCCACACACAGCAATCGAGGCGATTATCCCCCGGTTAAGTGCCCAGGGGACGGAGACGGATCAGCTGACACTGGACACTGAACAGGAGAAGTGATAATCAGCTCCATATGTGTGGGAGCGCCACATTTAGACCTTTACAACTCTTCCCTCCACCACATTCCACTGTGTTGTTGTACTCGACCAGCCATTGTGTGTTTCGTCCGTTTGGAAAGACATGAACTCACACACACACACAAACAAGTAAAGGAGTGACGCACCGCGGTGATCTTTGGCTGCCTCCTTCTTTGTGTTGCATTGTTAGTCTTCGTAAAGTTGTGTTATTCAGTTACGTTGGACCTGGGTCAGAGAATCCACAGGTTTTTATGTTAAACTACTAAAAGACACTTAGTCAGAACTGTTTTCTCTTATTGTAGCTGGATACTTTTAAAAACCTGACCCAGACCTCAGCACTGTTTCAGGGCCATTGAAAGATCAGGTTAAACGAAGGGATGATGAGATAACCAAAGTTACTGGTTGACGTTAGATAGTTTGATGGACTAACACAGTATTTTACAGAAGAAGAACTGTAGTGTTGCTGGATTCACTTTTGGGGAGTAGAATTTTCTAAATCTACAAGGCTACTATAGAATTTAGTTAATTATCTGAAGTTTCCTTATTAATTATCCATTGAATTTGTCCACTTTATTTCCAAAGGAGCAGTTAAATTGAAATAATGGATTTCACATGGATTTATATTCATCATGTTTTTTTTTTTTAACTTATAAAGCAGATATAAAAGTTAAAGAGAAAACAAGGGATTTAATAAAACACGTAGCTGTTGGACTGGTGGTGTTTTCTCTCTAGCCCACCAGTAACTACACTGAATGACACATAAGAATCTCAGTCTGTTGTGTCCATATGTACTTTTATGTGCTTTTCCCCCCCGGGCTCTCGCAGCATGACATAGACGATGAGTTTTTTACATCAATTTCTGCAGAATAATTTGAAAGGCCCGTTTTAATCTTCCCATGACCCACTTTCGCTCTTGAACCTCTCTGAGAAAACACTGCCGACATTTCTTGAGGTTCAGGACCTAAAATGAGATGTGAGTCTGTTTCTGTTGGGTCACAACACGGTTAAAGGAATGTTTTCATTAGACCGGCTCCCACAGCGGGAGACGATATTTAAAGCTTCGCGTGCTCGTCAGCATTTCTGAAAACTATGGATCACGACCCCGAAATGGGTCAGAGATCTTTCACGGGTCAGTTAAACCAGGTCCCAGCGGTGAGAGGCTAATTGTGCTCAGTTGCTTCACAGCTGAAAAAAGTTAAAGAATCACAAACTCACTTTCACGACACAACTAGTTAAAATGACATTTGAGTGTCCTCAGGGATTCCGGGAAACAGGAACCGACTGAGGGAGGGAGAGAGACGGAGTGCAGACAGATTGTGCCTCACTGTCATTATGTGTAAAGCAAATTAGTCCCTGTGGAATAAACGTTGTGTGGAAAACAGTAAGTGGGATCCCACACAGTCCCCTGCTACTCTGCAACTCTCCCGACTGCACAGCATCAAAACATCCGCCAGGTAGACGAGCCTCTGCGATCAGTCGTGGGAAAGAATCGACCGAGGTCCAATCAGAGTCAAATCAACTTGAGCTTTGTGTTTCAAATCAGTTACTTGTTTAATGAAAACAGCTTCATTTTGGATTTTATATTTTATCTACTTACGTGCAAATGTTTTGTTTCTTGTACGAGCTGCGCTGAGGCAATTTCCAATCAGCCGGAAAATGAAATACAACTTATTCTATTAGAGTCGTCCTAATGTAGTGAAACCATCCCATCTCACAGGCTCATTATTTACACAGACTGAGTATTTCATTTTGCAATATATATCTATGCCCCTGCGACAGGAGACCTCGTCCTGGCAGAGGTTAAGACTCGTGAGCAGCGGCCACACAGCAATTCTTTGTCCTGAATTCTGTTCGGAGGAACCGCAGGTTCCTGCTGCCGTCACCGTCCGTCTGTCAAATAAATCATAAACAACACGAGACACTTAGATTGTGGTAACACACGGAGGAGTGAATCTTTTGGACATCGATCTGGGTTCATTCATTGTGACGCTATAATTAAAGGTCAGACACTGGAATATGAAAATTCATGTAATTGCGAAGCTCTGAGATCACTCTGCCCACACACACACACACACACACACACACACAGACATTATCCTCACTTGACTTCTCACACATTTTCTCAGTCCTTAATCTTATTTGCGTAAAGGGGGAATTAAGATTGTATAATCAAGTATTGTATAATTTATGTCAGGGCCACGTTGTGAGAATAAAATGTTGATATTAGAAGAATAAAGTCATGTTAGGCCACGTGTCATGTGAGAGGGGGAATATCAGCAGATCGGACTGTGGAGGAATGTGAAGCGTCCTGGTTAGACACTTGTATTTAGTTAAAAATTTCATAGATGATGAATTATCTAATCTTTGGCACAACTGCATGTTATTTAAAGGGGTTTGGAAGTTTCTCAAAATATACTGAGATTGTTAATCAGGATTTTGGATCCAGAAGGAGCGGAACACGTTCTCTTCACTTTGTTTTTCTTTATAATGACTTTCTCCTCATATCACCAGAATAAAGTTGTAATTTAACAAGAAGAAGGTGTTTGTTTCTGAACATTTTTTTTTTTTCCCCAAACACTCTGTTGTAAAATTCACCTTCTTCTCTTCTCTTCTTGTTTTTCTGTCAGGAGTTGTGTGAGAGGCATTGACGTTTTTTTTTTTTTTTTTTGTGGAGTTCAAAGTCAAATTTGTTTCTGCTGTGCAACATCAACACAGCCGTGAGTGGTGTCGAGCTGCATAGACACACACAGTCTGTGTTTGTGTTCTGTCTGAGTGACGGAGCTGCAGCCGCTGCGTCTTCGGGGGTGAACTTGCACAAGACTCTGGAAGCATGGGAACACTCAGACATCATTAGATTGTCACTCCACATTAACGTGAGACTGAGGGAATATGAGTCAGTGTTTTTGTGTTTTTGTGTGAGAGAGATTTGTTGCTTTTATCCAGCTGTAGAGTGATTTTCTGCCTTTATGGTCCATCTCTTTATCCCTCCCTCTTTCTTTACAGCTGATATTACGATGTCACTTTTTATCTAAGAGGCAAACGTCGGGTTTGAAAGAGCCACAGGAAGGTTTCACTGCAATGCAGCAGCTCACACAACAGCTTCTCTCCTGATATTTACCTTCAACCCCTCGGAGCCTTTTAAGCAGGAGAAGAAATGTTGTTCATGGTAGCATGATGCACGAAGCAATGCCATTTGTATTTGAAGCTTGATGAGTGCAAGCTGTGTGACATTGAAAACCAAACACTGAAAGAAAAGACTTGAGTGCAGGCTATTTAATTTTATCATGAGCCCAACAGTCCTCCGATAGCTTAACAGTCGGCCATCACGACGTGGCAGCTCAGAAAGCCTGTGATTTATGAAGTCTGGAACGACAATTAGAAAAAAAATAGAGACGAATTATAAAACGGAAGCTTTTTCTGTTGCATCAAAGTGTTATTCATCTCAAATGTGAACACTTTCGACATAAAAACCAGAGAGAAACACGTTTGAAGAGTGGCTTTCAGCGAGAGAGCAACAAATTCAATTTTGTGTTTTGTGCGTGTTCGCGGTGCAGCTATCTTCAGGCCTCAGAGCTTGACCGCTTTAAAAGCTCAATGCTGCAAAGCCAAAGAGGAATCGGAGAGTTATCAGTGATAGTACACGTCCTTTCAGCATCAAAGCAAAGTTGCATATTACCTTTCTGGCGTTGCATGTGTACCAGATCGCTACACAGAGAAAAAAAAAGAGGCATCGCAGGAGTAATCAGATTTTGGCATTTCTCAGCAACTTGGCTGTTTGAGGTAAGCGTGAGCACTTTAGGCATGAAAGCCTAACAAACCAAAGAGAATACGTTGTAGGGGGAGGTTTCAGTCAAAAGGATTAATTAACACTAAATGGCTGTTTTAAGATAAGAGGACTCTTTCTTACCGAGGCCAAATGAGTCTGTTTGATCCAGCATCTCACCCGCTCTCACTCGTTTCATGTGTGAGAGCATGTGTGTGTTTGTGTGAGAGCACAAATGAGTGGATGTGTTGGAGCGCTCTGAAAATTCACATTAGAATAAAAATGAAGCTTCCTTCTCATTCCTTTCCAAAATAATTTCAGTAAGTCATCTGGCGTGTGCCAACCCTCCGAGCCACGTTCGATGCCCCAGAGGAGGCTGTGACTGTCGTCTCTCCAGCAGGACGCTGCGGACTCTCGCTTTTTAAAGAGAAAATAAAGAGGGGGCTGGACAATTGGCAGAAAGAGAATGGAAGTTGAAAAGCAGCTTTTGCAGCTCATGTGAATGTCATACATGAACCAGTGCTCTTGTAGATACAACACCTGTGAACGATATTCAGTAAATCAATTACTTACGTGTCTAGGTGAGAACAAGTGTAGATTAAAAACACCATTAGTCTGTGCTGGATTTCTTTCAATCGTTTTTTTTATAGAATAAAATACTGGAATTTAAAAACAACAGAACTTACAATGAAGTAAATATAAGCAGCTGCACTACATGTGAATTATAACAAACATGACATGACAGTTTAAAATCTTGTCTTGCTGCTGTCACAAGCAATCAGCCAGAGAGGAAACACAAACCTCCACCAGAGCCAAGAAACTACTTAACAACAATAACTTAACTTGACTGGTTTATTTACGATCGTCTGATTCTTCTTACACCAGCGTTCTGTGCCTGTGAGGCCTTTCACTGCTAATGACTATAAAAAAATGGGACACCAGTACAATTCTCTGTGTTTTAAGAAAGATTTCCACTGCAGGCGAGTATTCTGGAGACGATTGGAAGTGTCTTTAATGATTCCTTTCACCAGCTCAAAACTTAAAACATAGTTTGCCATCATTCAATTATTAATTATGATCCCTCCACGTTTTTTTCCAAATTGTTGCGTCACTGCTAAACCTCTGAGAAAACCAGCGCTGATGCATCTTCCAGTCAAGAGTAAAATGATATTTGTGTGAGACTCTGTAATAAATACACAACAGAAAGACTTTACATAAATAAATAAATTCTGAAAGTCCTCAGACGTCAGAGCCTGAAAACACAGGGAAGCAGCGGCACGTGACGCGGGCCCCTCTGCGTTCCCATCATTTAAATAAATTAATAAATAAATCATGTGCATGGGAAAGGAAGTGAGGTCTTCAATATTTGATCACACCGGGCGGCGTGTCGTCATGGCAACCCACCTGTTTGATATCTTGAGTGGCAGCTGTCACGACGAGGAGACAAACGGACGTGGATGGTGAAAAGAGAACAAGGCGCCGGGAATACAGAGGAGATGAATCCAAGTGAGAAAGAGGGACGAGAGAGAAAGGTGAAGAAAGAGAGCGTGAAAATGATGAAAGAGAAAATAGAAGAGAGAGAGAGAGAGAGGCCGGAATGGATTTACAGTCAGAGTGTGGGACGTGCAGAATTAGAGTTGTGAAAACGGAATGTTAAGAAATGCAGAGTGAAAAAAATCCTGGATGAGATCTGCACAGTTCACACAGACGGGCGGATGACACATGCACAAGCAGACGGGTGGACGGAGACGCAGACAGATTGACGGGAGGATGAAAAAGTAAAAAAATAAAGATCCAGAGCCAAGATAAACACAGATAATGCACAGATAACTTGTCGGGTATAAATTAAAGGTAGAGAAAACTGTTAAGCACCTTCATGCTGATGAGCCCCAGAAAGATTCCTCGATAATAAAACTAATTATTATCACACCACTGTTACATTGCTAATGAGTCTTAATGTCTCACACGCAAGCTGTGTCTCAAATTCAGGGGCCGTAGCGGACGTTGGCTGCTTCCTCCATCGGCCGCGTACGCACCCTACTCTTAATATTGCATCGCCAATGCTTGTCCCGTCACCTAGCAACGGAACTACAGATTAAAAAAGTTGAAAACATCATGTTCAGTTGTAAAATGTTGATTATTATGTGTGAGCAGTAAGTTACAGATCCCATCAATCCTGTGTTCGTCAGTCACATGATCCTCAGTTGGAGACGAAGGCTAGAGGTCATATTTGTTTAAGAGGGCAGCTCGTCCTCCGGGCCCTGTGGCATGATGGGTATGTCAGCAGTTTATGTTGTTTATGACCCGAGGTTCAGCTGCAAATAAAAGATGTTTCCGCTCAGAGTTTAAACAACACGACTGTTTCAGTATTGAATTACAAACGATTAAATTTAATGGGAATCTTCAGGCTAAAGACGTGCAAGTGTTTTAGAGATTAAGCTCAAATACATCTACTTGGGTTTATGTTCGTCGTAATGACTAAGTTTACACATCACTAGACACAATTTCTTTTCTTCTGCTTAGGTTGAATCGACTTTTCTACAGATATTAAAGCGGATGAGCAACTGCGCCATCTGCAGCCACAGGTGGTGATGCACTGTGTTGTGGTCTGAGTGATAAATTGAAAAGGGACCCGTTCAAACTAAAATCTCTTGGGTTCGGTTTGGTCTCAGCTTTATTTTATTTCTCTGCATGCGTCTGAGATCGCTGGAAACATCGGGTCAGATTTTATACACAGAAAAACCGAAATCCGACCAGGTTCTGGTCAGGCTCGGTTAATTTTCTCCCAGACTTTGTTTTTCTTTTGGCCTGAGCCTCAGTCTGGTTGAGAAACTTGAATATTTCAGAAGTTTTCTGCCGAACATCAGAGATAGACGCTGGTTTTTAATAACTTCTGAGTCTTTCTACCTGATCAGCTCTTCTTTATAACTTACTGAACCTGATTCTGACAGCTGAAGCTGCGACTATCAGTCAGTTCTCAGCAAGAACAATGAAAGTGGAACATTTTCCCTGTTCCAAGTCAGTGAATCATCCAATCCAGTATGAAGCTCCTATTTTCAGGTATGAAAGTAGCATAGTGTTGGTTTGGCCTCGTGAATATGTCTCAGTCAGGAACATTCGTCTCTCTTGGATCAGTCCTTATTGATTTAGGAGGATTTGGTGCAAATATTTTCAGAATAAAAGCCTTTTGCTCCGGCACGTTGGATCCAGACTAGAGAACCAGTCATGTCGGGTTTCATCTGTTCGTCGGTGATAATATCACATCCTGCAGTCTCAGGTCAAACGTTTTTCAAACCACACTGATGAGTCTCATAAAATACGACTATCAATCTTATTGTCATGTGCACGTAAGCTGCCTCCTGAGGAAACTTCCCACTGAGCACATGTGCTGCTAACTGTTGCATAAAAGCCAACATCCCCAGGAGGGCGAGTTCGAGTACTGTTAAGGGTACTTTGTTGTAGCCGACAGAAGGCGTTCCTCTCTAAATCACTGTCATGCCCATAATCACAGTAAAGAATACCCGCTCAGGTATTATTACTGTAATAACCCACAACAGGCTGCAGAGTATGGAAATCTTATTTCAGCTAAAGTGTCCTGACTGCTCCAGAGAACTGTGTCGGGATATTATCTCAACTTCTCATCATGCTCAACTCACCAGTTTATGAAACACTGAGATGTTTTCTTTCTACTGTGCAATCTCCTAAACCTGGCGAGTTATGACGCCGCCTCCGCCGCCACCACTGCCCCGGCTCTGATACATTTTCCATGCAGCGCAACCCAGAGCAGGTTATTGGTTTAATAAAATGGGTGTATATGCCCGTGTCCGTGCCCCTGCCATCCGTCATGTTGCTGTGGTTATTGTGGCAGAAATCCCCGTGTTCAAGACACACACGGACGGAGCTCCCACTGCTTCTCATAGCGATGTGTACATCTGTCTGACCCGGAGAAGATTGGATTGAGGCACTCCAGGTAGAGTCAGTGTGTGTGTGTCTGTGTGTGTGTGTGTGTGTGTGTGTGTGTGTTGGATAGAGCAGCCAGGGGAACTCATTGATTTAATCTCTGCTCTCCTTCCTTCAGACAGACCCGTGATGTGGTGCACTCATCATCCCACACACATTTTATAGGATTCATTTGAATCGGCAGAAAAAATAAAAGGGCGTTTGCATGAGATTTAACATTTTGAAGAGGCTTTTAAAAAACACACACACACACACACAGCTTGTGCCTTTAGGCCTTGGTGTCCAAAACCTTCCACTCTCTCTTTCCCTCCAAGTAAACCTGACTCAGCCTTTTTTAGTGTTTCTCCCTCAGGTAGGATTCCCTTCTGTCTCTCTCTCCCTCTAGCAACCACTTCCTCTTCCTCTCTCTCTCTCTCTCTCTCTCTCTCTCTCTATTATACACATATATAAGATTATCCTCTTTAGCACACAGCTACCGTCTCCGTCCTCAGCTCACTCTTGTGCTTCCTTGAACATCACGGGGAGCCTGCACCGTGTTGTCAGAGCAAACTCCACTTTATTTGAACAGAGGCCTCCTGATCTGTGCCGTGTGTATGCATGCATATTCATCAACGCTTATATGTGTAAATAGTAAGCATCTTTCCGTGTTTGATGATAATTTACTTTCAGATCAATGCAGCATCAGCTGATCGATCAAAGCAGGTCTCTGATCTGATCCTTGTTTTGAACCCTCTCTGTGGTTATTAGCTTTTAGCGAGCGTAGGAATGAGATGGAGGATACGAGCGGCTGAAATGAGTTTTCCCTGCAGGGTGGCTGGGCTAAGCCTCAGAGATAAGTTAAGAGGTAAGGAGCTCCGACTTCCAGGGGGAACTCAAAGTGCAGCCGCTGCTCCTCAGCATCGTAAAAAGAAGTCAGTTGAGTCGGTTCAGGCATCTTATCGGGATGCCTCCTGGGCTTCTTCCATCAGAGGTCTTCCGGGCACGTCCAATCGGTCAGAGGCCCCGGGGTAGACCCCAAACACGCTGGAGAGATTATACAGCTCATCTGTGCCCAGGGATCGTCTTGGGGTCCCTCAGGAGGAGGTGGAAAACATTACTGAGGAGAGGGACGGTTTCGCTTGACCTGCTGCTGTTGTGACCTGACCCTGGTTTAGAAGCACAAGATGGATGGATGGACATTCCGAGTATCTTTGGGTTCACGTTGCTTTAGTTTCAAAACCGTTTTCAGTAACAGGCTCGATCTGACGTACTTTCTCTCTGGTTTGGTTTGGATGTGACAACTAATCCGGGACAAATTGGAAACATAACAGCATTACATTACATCACGTGTCGTTGGCCCCAGTCCGACAGGAGTTGTGATAAGTGATGTGACTTTAATATCCCGTGAACTATTCAATAAATCTTGTAAATCCTGTCCTGTGAACCCACATGGGATCAAAATGACACCTTTCTCTGAGTATGGCATAATCATTCGTCCTCCAGTTAATCAGCTGATGTCCTAGATTTGTCCTGCACACATCTGTCACTGTGTAAAACTGTTTTTTTTTTTTTTTATACCTTTTATACATTTCTCGTGTATTTTACTGTAATTTAACGCAGTTCAAAATGTCGTCCGGAAAGATGAGTGCACTCACTGAAGAGTGTGGCTGAAGTTTATCGCCCACATCCTCCAGCAATATCCTCCTTGTCAGAATGAGGTTTATGATTTTTAATAAATGAACTTGTCCATGCACAGGCAGCGCGTTATTATTATTACATCTCTACATTACTGACGGGGATGTTAACACGTTTTCAGGAGATGTTTCTTTAATAGACGGAGGACGAGGGAGTTCAGGTCACGTGCTCAGTCAACATGATGAATAAAGATGATCGTAAACAGGATTAAAATTGCTCCATAAATACCACATTTCTAGATTTTAATTCTAATCCTCTCTGTACAGAGTCAGTGATTTTTTTCCTGCAACACAGAAATATTAATGCTGAGTCACAAACCGAAGAGATCCTGTACAAGGGCGAGGATGAAGTGTTGTGTTTTTACTTTTGGTATAAACCAGGTTTAGATGTTCAAATATATCAATGTTTTATTCAGATGACTCAGGAAACCAAGAACTGTTTTAACGTGGCTCACTGTGATAGTTAATGCTATGTTACGCTGAATAAATATAGTAAATAAAAGACTAGAATATACGGTATGTTATATCGGGATAGCAGAAAGATAAGAATGATATAAGACGATAAAAGTATTGAGAAATAAAACTACTTGTAGAGTGCGATGTGATTCAACCAAGGTCCAATAGTTTCCTTTAAATTCAAGCTGCAGCGAATGACAAACTCGTCGATTCACTCTTCACATATGTCTGATTTTTTTCTTCATGATCCATTAATCAATCTCGAAGAAATCAAGAACATTGTTGATTGTTTCTGGATGTGCACCAGAGTCGAATGAGTTCTTTCCTCACCCAAGAGCATCCTTCCACCAAGTCTTCTAGTTTGCGGTCGGACGAATGGACCGAGGTGAGACAGGAGCGAGATAAATAAACAATTAGCTCTGAAAAGAGAAGAGTCTCCAGCAGCAGGGATTATATCCACGGGCGAACAAGGCCCCAGTCCTCCGTACATTTCTAGACAGAAATATCTCATACTCTGGGAAACTGAACAGAAAAATCTATGTTCAGAAAGTGAATCCTCCGACTGCTAATGTTCAGTGTTGTCCAACATATAGAGTTTTTCTAATTTATATTACATAACGTATATATTTAATCTTTCCTGCTGTCTCCTGGTGCACTGGTGCAGTTCACTGCTGGGATACAAATGCTCCTCTAACTTTCATATGTTTAAAAATTTATATCAGTTTCCAGCTTCCTCGGTTCGCTGCAAAAAATAAAGTTACAGCACTTCAGGAACAAATCTTCAAATGTCCACCGGTCAGTGTCGCAGAAACACATTTCCTTCACGACTTTCAAATACTGTAAAGACACGGTCATACGTCACCCTCGGCTGCCGGCCACGCACGACTTCTTCGATTTATCATTCATAACACGTCTGCGGAAGATGAGAACATGCCCCAGCTCTTAGCACCTTCCCACTGATAGCTGTTAGCAGGGGAGTGTAGTGTGATCCCATTATAAGCACAGGCCTGTTATTAACAATACAGTGTCAATGCAGCCATTTATAGGGATCTTCAGTCCATCGTGTACTGTACGAGTTTCTGTCTGTCAATTCAAGCATGCAGCCACACGCCCAGACTGCAGGTTATTAAAGACCCGACACCACCTGCATGTTCAGGCGGTGGTGTTACATACGTTGGACGGTGGTGAGTGGATTAGCGTGAAGTGAGGAAGGTGTGAAATGTGTTATGAAGCATGAACATAATTACTGAAGCTAAAACTTAGCAGAAGTTAGACGTGCAGCGCTCATTCTAAACCTTTCAGAATTATATATATATATATATTTTATAGATTGAAAGAGTATTTTCTTCATTACTGTTCAGTGTGGTTTATATATGTTTGAATGATTTACTAAACACTTGTTATTTGATCATACATCACAAATCGGCTATAAGAGAGGTCCGTTCAGCAGCCGACACGATCTTCACGCCCAAGTTCACAACTTTATAAAATTAAAACTCTTTAATTCAGCTTGATATAAAACATCGCAGCACTAAAACAAATGCTGTGCTTTTAAATTATTCCATGAATGTTGTTTCCATGACGGAGATCAGCACATGTGACTGTGTCTCAGTCCTACATGATGAAAAGTTGATTTTTTCTTTTTTAAATGACTTCACGATATAAACACTGATCACCACATTGTGATCCATACTTTTCTTAATTGAGTCAAATCTTTCTTCACAACTGTGTGTTCATCAAACGGCCACACTACCAAAGATTCAGACGCACGTTTCTCGGTAGATGTTACTGAAGAGACCAGATCGTTACAGAGCTTGATATCACTTTCTTTCTCCCTGCACCCACAACATTCACCACCAGTTTTTCTTTCTCTCTTTCTTTTTCAATATGGCTCTTTCTTTTTTTTTTTCTACCCCTCTACATTTGTCTTTTGCTTTCCAACCCTAGAATTTCACTTTCGTTCTGGCCTGCAGTCGTTTTAAATTTTTCTCCTTCACTGAGTGTTCTGGATGGAAAGTCAGAGCTGTTAGAATGAAATCCAACTCACTTTTGCTCTGTGTGTGTGTGTGTGTGTGTGCATGTGTGTGTGCACATGCGTGAGCGAGCAGGGCTGTTAAAGTGAGATTGATCCATTGGCTCCAGCTGAGACGGGTGGAAAGGTCGGCTGAGTTTCATTCCTACCAGTTTGGTCTCCTCGTGGTGAGAAATGCCAACAGGTTGGCCGAGCCTCTGTTGTGACAGACTGTTAGCTTCTCTCAGGAAGGAGCGGGGAGTCTGGCCAGGTTTCAGTCCTAATAGTTTATCCCTCTTCTATTCGGCAAACGTTGGCCGTGTTTCAAACCCCAGCAGAAGGGCAGACTCTCTGGCCCACTTTCAAATTGTTGCTCCTTTTATTGCGCAGCGGCAGGAAGGTCAGCTGGATTTCTTTTCACGATGGCTGCTTCCCCCTGAACGTCCTTCTCCAGCTGCACTCCACTCTGCCTTTTAATTCAGTTCGCTTCAATTCAGTTTTATTTTGTTAAGCTCCGAATCACATCGTACATTATCTGAAGTCACTTCACAAGAGGGAGGTCGAGACGTGAGAGCGTTACAGAGAGGAAACCAATATTGGCCGCCGTGAACAACGAGAGAATAAAGTATTCTAACGGGGCGAGGCCTCCAGACTCGGAGTGGGCGGCCATGTGCCTCGACTCGGGGAGGAAGGAGGAGAGAGGAGGTGCTAAAAGCAGTGAAAAGCAATGAAATGACAGGACATCAGGACTAATGCAGAGCTGGTCTCCACCCAGATGAAGCGTTTGTGTTATTTTATACGAATTACGTCACAATTGTCCTTTTGAATTAGATGATTGAAAACAGGAATATTTATGTACAGTACAGTGTACAGTATAATAGTTTGACAGTGTGGTAATGTGCTTTGACAGAAACATGTAATGACTCAGAGGGGAAGCGAATGAAGATGATAGAGATGGAGATGAATGAAAATATTAACACAATTCATACTTAATGAGTCGAATAAAGAGAAGAGGACTTAGCTTTTAATAATGAAAATGTCCCTGTTCATCATTTCTATGGTATCTGACACACACACACACACACACACACACACACACACACACACACACACACACACACACAGCGTTTAGTGTCCTGGCCTGTCGTTGTGTCTACATACTTAATATCACTCACTACAACCCAGACTTTGCTCAGACTCATGCTGTTGTGCCTGTGGAGCATATCCATTTAAATTGCTGATGTTGAGACACACACACACACACACACACACACACACACACACACACACACACACACACACACACACACACACACACAGCCTAATGGATGAGCTGCCCACTCTCCCCTTTCTTCCTCATTTCCTATATGGGAAGAAATACAATAAGTGCTCTCTACCATCTCGTCCAGTCGACTTTTAATGGACTAGTTAATTGCAGGATAATTAAATAGACTTTATCAAAGGGAACCTCCACCACTCGAGCCTCAGGCACAGTCGTATTCTTTCCAACGGTCCGTCTCGTACACGGGGGCTGGTCACACACAGGTCGTGTACACGTGAAAATCACAGCAGTGTCACTCTTCATCACCCCCCCCCCTCGTGTGTCTCTCCACACTTGTGTCATCGTGAAGCAGAAACTGAGGCCGATCAGTCACAGATCCTCATTTACTGTAATTTGACCAACCGCAGAGTAATACTGTGAAACTGTCCGTTAATCACAGACAGCTTCACTCTGAAACCACTTCAACACATTTATCATTTAAATCTTTCTGGAGAACGCCATGAAATTGTGGATTAATGAAAAAAAACTTAGCGATTAGAAGTAAAAGTTAAATGAACAGTTTTGAAGTCAGTGTAGCAGCTGATGGGAGGATAACACCATATTATATATATATATATATATATATATATATATATATATATATATATATATATATATTATGATTCAGAATAGAATCGTGGGGTTTGAACATTGTTGGAAACATTTTGTATAATTCACAAGTCAACAACATATATAACATATAATAAACATTTAAAGAAAAAATACAGCATACGTGAATTTAATTAGGTCTCTCGGTCGCTCAGATGGGAAAATATTTCACTGTCTCACCGTCTTATTGATAGAGAATCTAAGTATAGAATAGTGAAAGATGATTGGAAAGTGAAGGAGGTTGTTGTTTGCAGCCCTGTGGCTTTGACTTGTTGCTTTTCATCCTGACGATTCTTTCTCTTCGTCTCTCCATCCTCGTTTGTGAGCTTTATCTGTCGTCAGCTGTTATTTACAACCTCTTCCTTCTATGGATCACTGGGTGTGTGTGTGTGTGTGTGTGTGTGTTCTACCTTAACGTAATCAGGCCACAACTAAAACTCGTCGTGTTGCTCCAGCAATTATCTTCCTTTGTCTTGATGAGCATTTAATAAAATCAGATCAACTCATTTGTGTGTAATTAATGTTGAGCTACAACATCCTACAAAAGGATGCTGTTGTTGCTTTCATCTGTTTTCACTGACTAATAAGATGCTCCAGAAATGTCTGTTTTTGTTTACTGCCTCCGTCAGAGAGAAAGAGACGTCAAACACACACACACGCACACACACACATAGTTACAGATGCATGCACAGATACAAAGAAAATAAAATTCAGACAGAATTCAGGGAGAATTTCATAAGAATTGTGGAAGGCCGGACGCGAGAGACGTGATGTGAAGAGAAGGCTGTGCGTTAAATATTAATAAAGAACAAGCTTTTCTGAATGAAACACGTGTAGAAATCAAAACAATTTTTTATAATCGCATGTCTACGGGCAGCCACACGTCGTCATCATTTACATCACACTGAGACATCCTCCGTTAAAGCTCAACCAGATGTTTATACAACGTGCCTCCAGGACGTCTCTGCTCCAGATCGGCATGTACATGGATGTGCGAGGGAACTCGGGGCCGCACAGGGTTTTAATGTTACGACTGTTAATTCAGATGAACTTCCATTTCCCTCAGGGAAGTTCAGATCTTCTCAGTGCGAGTGGTCATCTGAAAAGCCGTAGGAGTGAATGAAGGAGGTGGAATCCGGCAACATTTCAGCCCAGTCTGCAGTTTTTGTGTCGACGTATCGAAATGTCACTGTTCTATACAGAGATTTTATGAGGACAGATTTTCCTCTGCATTGCATCTTTCTGTTGTGGTTGCGTCATCGGAGATGTGAAAGTGTGAAGAATTGTCAGCCCACTCAAAAGTCTACAGGAGTCACATTTCATTTTCTCTGAGTTTAGTCATTTAGGTTCCATACATACACAAGAGTTCGGGCACAGTTGCAACGTGCTGCTTTTCTTCTGGAACTAAAAAGTGTCGGCTGGAAGCTTCTCTGTGGCTTCACCGGCTCCTGCTATCGTGTTGCTGTTCTCATGGAGCAATCCAATGAAACTGTCCTGCTTCAAGCTCATGTATCATCGTATCTACGTCATAATTAATTCATAAAGGTTGTATATATATGCATAGGCCCCATTTACACGTGTATGCAGACCAAACCAAAAGAGTGCATGCACACTAAAGCAGAAAAAAAACAAGCTCAATGCTAAAATAACATGAATACTGAGTTACAAACTTTACAAAGTGTAAGAGGATCTTTGCTGCAGCAGATGAAAACTAATCGTACATTCACAGTATTAAAAGGTTTTATTGGAAATCTACCAGTTTGAGATGATAAGATGCACATTCGGGTTTTTATACATCGAAGGAAAAACGAGCCAGACTTCCCAGAATCTGCCACCTGACGCATCCTGGCATCAACCGGCGTTTCAGCTGTGGTTATATGAGCTGCAGTAAAAACTACAGGGATTGAGTGTGAGCAGCATATGGTCCGACCCGCTCCTCCGCTCTCCCGGTGCACGGGAGTGTGCTCAATAGGCACTGAGTAGCCGAATAATAGTTTAATAATGAACCGCAGCTGTAAATGCTTTGAGTTTTAAAACATGGAGGTGTTTATGGAATGATTGGTGTCGTACATAGACATTACACCGCAGCGGGCCTAATGTTTATCACACTGTGAATATGATGTATGATCATTTGTCCAACGTGAAGTGAAATTAAACCTGTGAAAGTGTCGTCATTAAACTGCACTGCATCATCATCTGCTGCCAGTTCCTCCGGTCTCCATCAGTCCGTACACACGGGGTCAGAGTTTCCATATGCAGGTTTGTTTTCATTAATTAAATGTGAGAAGTGGTGCCTGGATATTTCAACACTGTGCTTGTGTTGTACGCTAACTATTTAGCAAAAGGTGCACAAGATAACTGACAAAATATTAGTTGCTAATTCCCCATTCAGACCGTCACAGTTGTCGGATCGTTGTGCAGGCTGTGGTTGGAAGTCCTGCAGATGTTGTAGCTTCTCAACCTCTGACGGTTTGCCTCGTGCACTCTGATTGGCTGTAGTTGTTCGCCAATTCGTATTTAGCCGGCTAGAAATCCAAAGTCAACGTGTCATGATGCCTCTCGAGTCACATCTTTGAGGAGTTCACACACAGCGACGGCAGATTGATCGCAGAAGTCGATCTGGGGCTTTTCTCAGCAGATTCCCAAATTTGTGTGCGAGTGTAAAATTGAAGTAGAAATCATGTTGTGTGGACGAGGCTGTGTTGAACCACTGTGATCACGTACCGATGCTCAAGGACAGACGGTTATTTATTTTGTCCCATTCACTGATTGTGTCCCCTCTTCTCTCCTCCATCAATTCTCTGGTTCTCTGCCACTGAGTTGGAGTCGCAGCCAAAACCCATTTTCAATAAAGCCATTTTGTGATGCGTTTATTGTGTCGAGTCTATTCTGGTGGAGTTTTTAATGCAATGCTCATTTTATCAGCAGCTTAATAGGCCACGTTGTCCTTGTCTTTAGGTACAACATGTTTGTCAAAGGCACTGGATTAGGCACTTTCACACCTTTTGTCTCCAAACATGGAGGTTTTTCAGGACCATCTTCAAACCTTCAAAAATGTCCAACCAAACAATTGGGTCTCGGTCTGGATCATATACAGTCCATGGTCTGGATCGATAGAAACAGGGTTTGGTTGGTCTTTTTTTTTGCCAATGATACGAGGCCTGGTTCAGACCCTGTTCTGGACTTTCAGGGGTGAAGCTACTAGATGTGTAATATTATAACGAAGTTTCAATATCAGACTTCCTTTAGAGATTCAAGGATCAAAACTTGAAAAATAAATGATCTGTTTCCCTCGAATATGCTGCAGTTAACTGCAGTCGGGTTCATGTAGCTGATTTCCTGCAGAACAGATGATCTGAGTGTTTGTTTATGAGTAAAATTTTATCAGTCATTGCCATGATTACACATCTCATCTCTTCCTGATGTAATTTCACAAATTCCCCCTCTGTCTGGCCATCTTTCTTATCATCGTTCAGCTTTCTCGTTCTCACAGACAATCCCCTGCCAACTTTTTTTTGTCTAGTCATCTCTGCTGCCGGCGGTCGACAATTAAAGTCCCACTAACACATCGTGTTAAAGGGAGATGCAGAGAGAGAGAGAGAGAGAGAGAGAGAGAGAAATGCTACAGGAGAGACAAAAATTGGAAATTGTGAAGTAGAGCGAGATCGACCGATAATAAAGTTGTGGCCATCGAAAATTAAACTCAAAAGATAATAAAGTAATCTGTCGGCCGGTTCGACGCACACACACACACACGCGTGCTCTCACGCAGGCAGATGGACAGACGCAGCGATAACGTCACCGCTATCTGAAATGTCATAAAACTCAAGTAAATGAGTCTATTCTTGGCGTCTAGCTGAAGGCCATTGTGGCAGTAATAGCAGCTGCGGTGGTATAAGCCTGAAAGGAGAGATAATGACGCTGTAGTAATAATAATCTCTCCCAGCTCAAACAGATAAAGGATCCACATTTGTATGCTCCGAGTGTAATTTAATACCTACCCTAGACTTGTTATTCTGCCGTGGGAGGTTGCAGGTTCAAATCCCCAGATGAGGAGGTCTGGGTGCGATGTGTGCATGTGAAATGCTCTCTCCTCCCAAATCAAATATTTTCAGTGACCTTGATCAAAACACCACGATCCCTCAAAATGAGCCTGTTTCAACTACTTTTTCTTATCTCTGCTCAGAAAACACATGAATTCCCCCAAACGATAAAAAGTAAGTTTGATAGATTTCTGCAAGAAACAGAGAACGACTTGCGAATAAGTTCGTATATCTTTGTGTTTTTACGAGTGCAGCTGAAACCGATGAGTAGAAATGGCAGTTTTGCAGGTATTTAGTCATAAATTATGTTAATGAATGGAATTAAAGTTCAAACGGTCCCTCATCTATATGAGGAAATGGGAAAGCTTGTGCCAAGTGACACTGGAATCCTCCCATGATTGCAGACATAATTCAGACCGCACCAACCAACAGTGCTTTCTCTGTACCATGTGCTAATGCTGCTAATGTAGCTTAAAACTGTCAGCTGGACTGTGCTTAGCGATGCTTCTCCGCTGCTCTCAGAAACGCTGGTTTCTTCTCATCTTAACTGGGATGTAACGTCGAATGTGGCAAAACCAATTAAGCCTGTTCAAACAGAGCCAGTGAAGTGGAAGCAACAAGTTTCACACTGTCTGGAAACTCACATTAAACAGTAAAAAAGTACTCGCTCTGCACTGGATATCTTATTGTGAGCAGGTTTTGCTGCAGGGGATTGAAATACACGGCAGGTTTTTCTACTCTCTCCTGCACAAATTGTGTAAAATTCAGTGAGAACACGATCGACAGCGTTCAGATCGGACTTGTGACTGAATTAGCAACGATACTGATGTTACACTGATTGTAGGTTGTCTGCGAAAACAGTTTGTTACGAACAATAATTGTGTTTTATTGTTCGTCTGCCTCTAGTAGCTGTTTTAATAATGACAATACCGGAGGAAGAAGTTAGATGATTCAAACCAATAGGTTTATTTTAACAAGATGGGCCAGGATTGATATTCTTTTGAGTCAAACTTCTCTGAACTTCGATTAAACAGTTCAACAGCTCTTTATGCAGCAGCAGCAGGTCTTTAGTTGCCATGGCTCAATGACTTCAGGTCACTTTTTCTTTTCTAAATAAAAAGAAAATACAATCAAATATATAGAACTTGATATATAGATCGCCTTTTCTGAAAGTTTGCATGCCTCCAAACATAAAAGTCGATATATCTGTGAAAGGCAAATATTGATGGGACTCTAGTTTTGTCCTTAAAGAAATGTTTTATTCAACCAGAACACTTTCTTCATTTAAACCTAAGACTTGTTGTTGTTGTTGTGTCTCTGCTTCATCTCCTCCCGTTCATCGCGGTAACGTTAGCGAGAAAACTTTAAGAACTTTTTTTGTGTTCAGATGCGCAGACACACAAACACAAACAGAGTCCAGCTGCTCATTATAACGGACCGCAAACGGTGAGAAGACACAAACACACTCCCACACGGAGTATCTGTGCATCTGCAAGGTCATGATGGTCAGCATCACAATGGTATCTTTATCTACGGTGTGTGTGTGTGTGTGTGTGTGTGTGTGTGTGTGTGTGTGTCAGCGCTCATGCTCTGAAGTTGCCCTTGAGGTCTCTGCCACTTTGTGCTCAGGACGTTATCTCAGCTTGAAAAGAAAGAAATTACTATTCTTACAAGACCTAATTAAACTGAGATTAGGATCATTTTTCTCAGAGACATTTTTTCTGTACATCCCTTTGTGTTTCCGTACACACACAGTCGCGACGCCATTGGAGATGTGCGTGGGTGTGCGGGCGTCGCCTCGACCATTCAAGATCGTGGAAAAGCAGTTTTTTGATCAGCGCAGGTTTGAAAGGACCAGACTCAAGGCTGAGAGGAGCCTGAAGTCTTCCAGCAGCTTTAAGTGCCTGTGTGTGAGGCCTTGGTGCTCACTGAATGATACTACAACTAATAAATACTGCTCTTTTTTCACGTCTGACCACTTCACCATCCTTGGTTTTAGTAATTTTGCAGATGACCCGAAGAATAAGACGGAAATATGGGTCCAGACTGCGTGAACGAGGGACGCATTAGTCATTCTACCTCCGGCTCCTCAATATTTGAAGGATTCTGGCTCAGTGTGACTCTCGCAGCCTTGTCACCACTCAAGGTCTTCACTAAATGAAGCAGTCTGCGGTGATATAATGGTTATTTAGCACTTATCATACAGTACGTAATATTCTGGTTTTATCGCCCTGCGCCCTTTTACACCGCTGCCTCATTAACCAATTATGAAGTTATCAATCAAGCCTGTGTCGGAATTATAATTCGGTAAATGCATAAACGTGTTTAATTGTGCTCGAGGCTTTAAATTTTAAAAGTGTGAATGTTGTGAAATGAAGGTCAGAGTCAGTAAATTTAAATAATGGCTGACACTCAGGATTATTTTATCAACACGTCACAGTATTTATCATTTAGTCGACCTGTGCGAAAGAAAAGAGTAATGACCATCACAAGGTCCAGAGTCCGTCAGGTCAATATCTCGAATACTTTCATTTAGCTTCTGTGCACAAATTAAAAATTGAGCAAATCTTCTCGTTAACTTCAATCAAATTCAATCAAATGTATTTATATAGCCCAGTGTCACAACAAACAGTTGTCTCAGGGTGCTGCACAAAAGTCCAAGATCTTAAAAAAGACAAAATCCAACTTGTTCCACATCGAGCAAGCATGAGCAACAGCGGGGAGGAAAAACTCCCAGGTGGAAGAAATGATGGTCAAACATTCAAAACAAATAGTCTGTGTGTTTATATAGAAACATGATTTATACAACACAGGGTTGATTATTAGAACTGTTGTTATGTGATTTAAATAATTATAGATGAGTATCAGTCGTAAATGAATCAAGAATAATAAAAAGGAGGTAAAATAAAAGGTTGAATGTTGTGTAATCGAAAGAAAGAGAGAAATATTTGGTGCGATCATTGTTTTGAACGTTCGTCTTGTAGAACAGGTTGTTAAACAAAATGTTCCGCTGTGGAATATTCTGTACGTGATTGTTAAAGGAAATAAAATGTCATTTCAAAAAATGTAAACGGCACAAGGACGACTTTACTTCTTACAGCAGAAGGAAACGGTGTTGTACAGAATTAAAGTAAGTTTAAGATGAAAAGGAGCAGGATTAAATTCAGTGTTATAGTTCTTTAGTCATTATGCTCTTTACTTTTCACACTAATCCGTCCCAGCACACACAGCAGCTACTGTTGCTTACTGTTACCACCTGCTTCCACTGAAGTGCTATTCTAAATCTCATACTGTCATTATAGGAGTTAAAGAATATTTTACATCTACTCATTGGAGACATAAAAAAAAAAAGATATTGAAACTTAAGTCACAGTGAAAATACGAACACCAAGTGAAGGTCGTGACATTTACATTGAGCTCTGAGTGAGGCGTCGACTCAAAAGTGTCAAGCGAAGCCATGAAAGCATTTGAATTGTCATTTGAAGGAGAAGAAATGAAAGCCTTGAATTGTCCATTTAAAGAATAAAAGATGAAAGCAGACCAGATGTGAGCTGACGTGTGAGAGTTTGTGAAAGAGTAGAAATCCAGCTGAAGAGCGACGATCGGTACGAGGTGAGAGGTGTCAGAGAGAGAGAGAGAGCGAATGGATTAAAGGATGAGGGTGAAACACTGACACGTTCCTTCATTACTTACATTACGCAAACACACTACAATCCTTTGATTCTCCTGCCCCACGTATTCATACATTAATAATCAGATCTGTTCGAGCATCTTCGCTTTATTGTCCTCTTCTTTTTTGCAAATGGTAGTTTATTCTGTGTGTCCTTTGGTAAGTACACTGAAAGTACTCAAATTCCTAGTATGAGTACACAAAAGGCAAATAAAGCCGTTTCTGATTTGGGACTGGAACCACAGGAAAGTGAGAAAGTGTTGGATTTGATTTTCACATTGATAATATGTAAGAACATGTGATGATTTACTCTGATAAAGAAAACAGTAAACTACAGTATATTTAAAAATGTAAATTAATATTGATTTTCAAGCTGGCAGTTTTTAATATCTGTAACTTCCCATTTAACCTCTGCTTTCACATGAGTAGGAGTTAAAGAGGAAAAAACTCGAAATGTCTAACTCATAAACAAACCCCCGCTGCTGCTGCTGCTCTCCTTCATTAGCTCTGAACCTTCTGTTCCTGAACTGTGAGGAAGCAGCTCGTGCATCACGGAGGAATCGGTGCAGTGATCGGAGCCAATCAGTCACTTTTAACGTGTCATCTCCACAACAATGAAAAACAATGCTCTCCGAGGGCTTTCCATTTCAAAACAATCCCTAATTAATTGTTTCGCCATTGACACAGATTATCAACACGGCCACAGTTATTAGCTATTTCCCATAAACGACGAGCGCTCAGGATGTTTTTTTGGCAACAGACTCACGACTTCACTGTTATTTTTCTGATTCATGGTTCGGATGAACGCCTGAGTGTTTCATCCACTCTGCCTCCAGGGCAAGATTTATGGGGTTCAGCGGTTGTGGGAGCAGTGGCTCCCTGGTGCCAGAAATAATCAATCTGCAGCAAGGAGATATGGATCCATTTCCACTAGTGATGTTTGTATCAATTGCTGCTGGTGAATTGTTTATCACTGTGAATCCAGAATAGCTGCTCCGACTATAATAAAGATGAGACTCGAGCAACACACACACACACACACACACCCACACACACACAGTAGAGATGTAGAGTTGGTGTTTATCGTCTCAAATACTCAAAGTGAATCTCTCAGTAAATTGATGTCTTATTGTCCCAGATCTTCATGCAGGCATATTTCAAAACGATAGCTCATAACTTGGGTCATATTCTGGAGGAACAGTTTCTACGGCTCCTTGAACTTTAATCACCACCTGAACAAACTGAAGAGAAAACAACTTTTTAACGATTAAGCAGAAATTAAAGGGGGAACTTTCTGCAGGATGCATCATTTCATTTGTCCACGTGTTTCTAACTATTTGCCTCCTGAGAGATTGGAAATCAAATGTATTCCATGTAAACACGCCCTCGTTCTGATCTTTTTTATGTAAATACAGAGGAGGAGGACGGTGGGATCATTATAACGCCACCCTTTTCCATCTGCCACTACACCCCTGCACTGTGTGTTGTCCTCTGTCCGCCAACACAGTGCCTCTTGTTAATGCTGTTACATGAGCACAGCTTTTCTTTAAGGGCAACGTCGGGAAATAAAAGAGAGAAAAGCAGAGACCTGGCAGAGGATCCATCGTCTCTCTTCGTCTGCTAATTATAATTCCTGCATCTCCTCTGGGTCCCTCGTGGCAAAATTTACCAAAATAGATCAGGCATGTACCAACCTAACCAAACCCTGCCTCCTCCATGTTAGTGGACATGCACTGACCAGGGTCTTAACAAGTTCACTCGTCACCTCTGTAAGACGAGCTGACAAAACAATCCCACCTGCAGGTTCCATTCAGACGCTCTTTCTGGAGGTTTTGATTAAATCAAACAAACCTTATCTGCAGATGGGAGAGCACAGCTGATGAGGCAGTGTGGACGGCAGGTTTACAGGCTGTTTGACTGACTGACGTGTGTCTTTAGTGACTACTCATGCAAACTGATGAATCTACCGTCACACTAATTGTGTTGGTGGGGGACTAATTACCCACTGACGCTCTTAATATGTGAGTAGCTGGATGCCTGACTCGCTACCCAAGTGATTCATTAAAAAAAGGCAGCGGCTGACTGTCTGTTGGGCTCATCTCTTGGCTGACTGTCACCGTGTGATGACTTTACTGACGGACTTGTTGTCTTGTTAACTGATCAAACTAACTGACCAGTTGAACCCTGCTCACTTCCTGTCCGACCGGTGGAGTGTCCAGATATGTGGTTCATTTGTGTATCTGCTGTTTCCTGTGGGGCGTCATCTTCACCCAGCTTATAATGGCCAACTTTAATACCCCCCCACTGCACCGCTGAAATGAGACATTTCACCAGTATGTGTGTGTGTGTGTGTGTGTGTGTGTACAGGGTGGAAATTAAAGTCTGCAGTGATTGGAAATATCTCCGTGCACCATATCATTTTAATGCCAGGGCCTTAATATGCCAAGATACTGGCTGTAATTGGATTTTGATTGGTTACTAATGAAGATGCACTTCCTGTGAGACAGACGTGACAAGTCATCTGTTTTACCCCACCGTCCCACAGTGTGTGTGTGTGTGTGTGTGTGTGTGTGTTTGTTCCTGCACACACACACACGGATGAAGCCTAAACTGGTCTGCACAAACACACACGGAACAACATGATCTGAGAAACCATCTTTGAGACAAATGTATATTGTACATTGACATTTGAGTTTGGTCCCATCTGTTTACATGGTGGAGGTGGAGTTTATGTACTGCAGCCCGTCACCAGGGGGCGAACAAGACGATTTGGCTTCACAGTTGGGGAGCCGTCATGTCGTCCATCAGTCTGCGCTCAACACCACGTGGTGCGATTGTTTTAAAATCGTTCTGTTGTTCCAACATTTGTGATTTGTCCTCCCACACCATGGCAACACACTCTCAAATGATCACTACCTGGATGAAACACCAACAGACATTCTCACTGTAGTTCTCTGTTGATCAGGCGTCAAATGGGATTCAACACATTTGTATTTTATTGCCATGAGCTGTTCTCCCGGCTGGTGGGTTGTTTTTTTTTTTACAGGATCCAACACGATTCTAAAAAGAATTCACACCTAATTCAGCTGAAAACGACCACAGAGCCAGATGTGCTGGTGCCATATGGGTGCAATTTACCGCATCAGGTGGAGTGAGAGTGTTTTTTATCCCCAGGAAAGTGAGCAGAAAACAAAGGCTTTCCCTCACAACAGTTATTTTGAAATCCTGATCATAAACAGGTGTGAGGAGAAATTCAACATGGAGCAAAAAATGTTTCTTGCTTTATCCCAGATTTGAGTTGCATTATCTTGGATGTTATGAATATCTGCTGACTCAAGATGGAGTTCTGCTTCGTTTAAAACTTTTTGTGAGAAAGTGGAATTTACTAGATCCAGATTACTAGATCCAGATTATTATAAACGCCCAATTATAAACTTTTAAGAAAGTTCTGTATTTGCTCCCTGATCCAAAACGAGATCCAACCCAGAATTCCCTGCCCCACCCGTCCGCAAAGTTTCCTGCTAACATATAAACATCCAAACCAAACATTGCAAACCTCCGTCGTGGAAGAAGAAATTAAAAGAACTGCTGCACACGGTGTGTTTACACAGGCGTGCGTGTGCATGCACACACTTCCATATCATCAGTGTGCACCATAGACTGTGAATGAAGACGGATGATGCATCTCCACCCTCGCTTTACAAAAATGAAGCCAAACCGTCCTGGATGCAGACGCTGCCATCGTGTGCTTTTGCCATTATTCATAGTCAGAGTTTATGTGGTTCTAATACACGTGCTCAACTGGTTTCAACATTTTAACGATACGTAGTTAATTGAAACTCACTCACCCTGAATTCTGTGCTCAGATCGAGATGTGTGTGTTTATATAAGTGTGACGTGTTTCCTCCTTTCATTTGAAATGCTCTGTGGCACATACTGGCTGCTGCTTCTCTATAACCTGTCCCTGTCGATCTGCATCAGATCCAAAATATCTCCCTCCACCGGTCTCGTCAGGTTTGTTTCTTCTAGTCCTGGAAGAATCACATCTCCAGCTCCTCCGACATCCATGGCACCCGAGGTACCGAGCGTGGCAAGAGAAACAAGTACAGTCAGAATTTTATCATCGACTTGGCTGTGAGGTTTTTGTTCTTGTGACATCCCTACTTGATAGTTGTCTGGTGTTAGCTGTAGTGGTGTATCAGGCCTTTCTCAGACTCCTGCTGCCTCACACGGGCTCAAACGAGGCTTAAGAACTGTGAAGTATTTAATATTTCAACCATTTGATCTGTGAAACCTCTCCGCATTTATCTCCACCAAGTCGACTGCTGACAAATTCATAGCCGGGCCGCAGGATTACTGCAGTAGCATCCCACTGCTAATGCAAACTTAGCCAATTATCCGCGTCTTATCTGGAATTTTAAACGTCTGTAAACAAATCCCCCCCTTCGCTCTTTATGCGTCGCTTTTGTGTACGTGTGTGCATGTCTGCTCGTGCACGTGTGTGTGTGTGTGTGTGTGTGTGTGTGTGCGCTTGGACGTAAACATGTCTCTCCTGATATCTCATTAAGCATTCATTAAGAAGCCAGAATATCTTCCTAATGCATCAGTTACAGGAATAAATTGGAAGAGCTGTTCAGATTAGGCTGAAAAACATATTTCTGCCGCATCATCCCCCCTTTTACACACACACACACACACTAATTCTACTGCCCTCTCTCTTTGCGTTTAGACTCTGTCTCATGCTATTCATCCTATAACCACATAAAAACATCCCGTGTGCTCCCTCATTACCCCGAATCTCTCTCCACCTCCCTCCTCTCATCCTTTCCTCCCCTCTTGCTCTTTAAAGCTCAAACTCTTGCTCTCTGCTCGTGTCTTTAATCTAACATCTCATTTAGCGGAGCTGAAACGAGGTCAAAAGCTGATATGAAATTTGCTTTCCTTCCTTTCTGTCTTCTCCTCCCCTTCCTTCCTTCCCTGTCTCCTTCTTCCCTTTCCTCTATCCTCTTTTAAATTCTCACCAGTGTGTGGCACCTTCATCTTCTTCTCCTTCAATTGTCCCCATGATCAATCACCTTCTCTCCTCCTATATCCACCCGCTTCTTATTCCTCTCCTTGTTCCTCCTGTATGACCCTTTGACCCCCCCGTTCACATCCAACCCGTTAAGTGTTGTAATGAATATATAAGAGAGTAAATCTGAGTGATTACAGCTCCTCAGAATAACGAGTGATCTTTGGCTGATAATTGCTGTAAGAAGGCCGTGTGTTTTTGTGCGTGAGCGTTTCTTCATGCGTGAATAGAAGCACATAAGGACAATAATCTGTTTAAACATCTGTGTCTCAGAAGACCATTAATGATTTCCCACCAGGCCTTTCTCTCTCTCACACACACACCAGACGGCCTGTCTCTGAATTGACACCTGAGTTAATCTCTACTGAATTTCAGAGGCTAATGACTGACAGTTCCCACCAGGAAAATGACAGCATTTGTTGTTTAAATTGTGAAAACTACAAGTTGTCTCTTGAGGTTTAGTGAATAATGACAATCATCTTTCTTTCTCTCTCTCTCTCTCTCTCTCTCTCTCTCTCTCTCATCCTCTCTCTCTCTCTTTCCTCCTAAGGAACTTATTCTTAAGGAGGAGGTGAAAGTGGATTTTCAACCTCGTAAATGATCCCTAAAATAAACGATTACAAAGTGTATATTTAAGGTCACACATACTCGCATAATATACACAAAATTTAGCATATTAGCAGTTCGTTAAAGTACAATATTTAAAAGTACATGTGTGTATTTTTGCTGTGATGCAATTACAGATGTCGTTACTAAACATTCATATGCAAAGTATGTGACTTCTGCACCTGATCACGGTTCACATTGTGTCCCCTAAGAATAAGTATAACTTTACTGTCAGACCAATGTATGAATGTGCAAAGGCTGGATAGGGAAAGAGGAATGAGATGAGAAGAGGGAGGATAGGAGAGGAAGAAAGACAAGAGAAGAAGGAGAGGAGAGGAAGGAAAGGTGAAAAGATAAAGGAGATGAGAGAACAGAAAACATAGAAAGGAAGGAGGAGAGGAGCAGATAGGAGAGGAATGAGAGGAAGGAAAGAAGAAGGAGAGAGGAATTAGGGGAAACTAGAGAAGGAGGAAGTGAAGCAGGGAGATATAAAAAACAAGGGGCAGATAGGAGATTAGACAACACCGAATGGAAAGTGAAGAGCGGGGGGGGGGTGAGGGATGCATTCAGATGATAGACGACAGTAAAAGAGATAAATGCAGAGGAAGCATGATAAAAACGGAGTCTCGCTAAAAACCCAGCTGAAACACGAGAGGAGAGTCCTGGGTTTCATTTTTTGGGAACGATTGAGGTTTAATCCAATCTAATCGGAGGAGGAAGAGGAGGAGGAGGACGGAGGAGTCATGGAGGTGCAGAGGAAGATAGAGAGAATGGGAAGACGGGAGGAGAGGAGATGAGTGGAGCCAGCATTAGCATTTGTATTACCTCATTCTGCTGCCAATGGCATCTCAGTCGCCGCCGCTAAAGTCGGCACATTACTGTGGATTTGCAGCATTATTATTGCCGGGGAAGGGGAATGATTTCTACCCCTCTATTAGAAACTGATATCTGGTGCACACACACACACACACACACACACACACAGAGTCCTGTCTCCGAGGACATTACATTGACTTTCATTCATTTCCTGAAGACTTACTTTAACCTTAACCATAAATAATACTTGCCTTAACCTTACCCTAACCCTAAAACACGCCTCTTTACCTAATGGCGTCTTTTTTTGTCCTTGCAAAGAAGACACGCCCCCATAATGTGACCGTATAAACGCTTTCAGGTCCCAACAACATGAGTAAAACACACAGACAAGATAATATCAAGTCTCATTTAAATACCTGAGGAATTCAGAAAACTCCTGATGACTTCATTGTTTCACAAACGCAAATTTGTGTTCATGCCGCAAACACTGCACGCAAGCACACGTTAATGCACCCACTACACACACACACACACACACACACACACACACACACACACACACACACATGCACCATCACATGTCCTGAAAAGCATTGAAACCCAAATGAAGCACTGATCTGTTTTTAGCCTGAAGAAATCGCTGCAGTAGGTATGTAACCGCCTCACACTCACAATGTGAACTCATTATACTGGGGACCACAGGCTGTGTGTGTGTGTGTGTGTGTGTGTGTGTGTGTGTGTGTGTGTGTGTGTGTGTGTGTGTGTGTGTGTGTGTGTGTGTGTGTGTTTCACCATCACAAGAAGTCATCATGCTGCTTTAATTAGAGGCAGCTCTGTGCTTTAGGAGGTTGTGAGAGAGTGAGAGAAGGAGAGAGTAAAACATAAGGCCTTCACACACACACACACACACACACACACACACACACACACACACACACACACAGGGACACGCACACAACATGTATGATTGTAAATGTACCAGTGCAGATACACACAGAAATGGTTCAGTTCATTAATAAACAATCTGATTGATTTTAAATGTTCATAACTGACTGACTGTGTGTGTGTGTGTGTGTGTGTGTGTGTGTGTGTGTGTGTGTGTGTGTGTAGCGTTCACTTAGTGTTTAATCACTTTTTACTTTTTATTTTCTTTACTTTCAAGTGTTAAATCAATTAACTGCACGATCAAGAAGTGTGAAAACAAAGATGACGAACTCTTTTCGTTTACATCACTTTTCATTTCTCACCATCGCACCCTGATGTGTTTCCTCCGTCTCGATATCTGAGCAGATGTTTCTTCTGCTTTTTGGTTCAATATGTTGCTTTTTGTTTGTTGCACATTATAACAACTGATGCTGCGATTGAACTTTGGTCTAATCCTGTTTTGTTTTTTTTAAGTCATTTTAAATGCATCTAAAAAAAAAGACTGTAATTTATATGTAAATCTCAGTTTTTTCCCTGAACGTGTCTGAACGCATCTGAGAGGATGAAACAGTGAAACAGTTCTGACAAAGTATAATTCATGATCTCCAACATGACAGTCACAATCAAACACATCCCTGAAACTGTCTTGTTTTTAACAGGCAGAGTTGAATAATGAGCATTTAATAGAATAAGTCAAATATTTTCATTTGTTCGGTTTGCGTTGACAATCCTCGTTTCCGCTCATCGTTCATTCTCTGCGATGATAACGAGGTTTGCGGAGCATCAGTGATGCTATAGACTCATTAATACTTAATTCCACATAGGTGACTACAAAGACAGATCTGACATCGGCCTCACTCCTCGTGTGCTGAGTCAAAGACTCATTAGAGTTTTAAAAGATGCACATTCTCATCTGCACATGTATCAGTTACAGTATATATAGTATTTATATGAGGATTTACAGTTGTATGCACAGAGCAAAGCATATAAAACACACGTGCAGTCCCGGCTTTAAACCTGTTTTGTGTTTCATTTGAATCCTTCCTCGCTATAGGCATCACATCTCCATTAGAAATTAGCGTGACCTGTGCTCGTCTTTCATTTCCAGACTGAGAACGCAGCATTGGAGCAAAGCTCTGATTATGATACTAATGACCCGGTGCTGAGTCAGTGCTCCGCTTAAGGGATAATGAGGATTCTGCATTTTACCCTTTCATTGCTTGAACTTTTCTGTGGTCACTTTTTACATTTCCGAGCATCCGGACCAAAACGTAATTTCTGGTATTCGAAAATTAGAATTTGAATTATTATAGAATTAGAAGATTAGAGATGCTGTGTCCTGGAGCGGAGTAATAACTGCATTTATTATTGTTCCATTTTCAGTCAAGCCATTCCCAAGCATATATCATGTCGGCCAATGTCTTACCAAGTGTTGTACATACTTTATATAGACTGATACACTGGCCTTGCATTTCCACGTGCAGCCCATGCTCGTGACTAAAGTTCATCTCATCAAATCAACAGAGATTTCATTTTCTGTTACTGCGACCAAGGAGGACATGTTTTTACCCCCGTTAGTTAGTTAGTGTGTTTGTGAGCAGGATTTTACACAAACTCCTGAATAGATTTTCATGAAACTCGTTGGGTCATGGACCTCGGTGTGGATCCGGATAAAGGAATCTTTTCATTCACTTTCCTTTTGTATTGTGAGAAACATTTTAGATAATTTCCCAGGGAATAATTCATATATCAAAAAAAACCCTGCCTATTTAATGTGGTGCTGCAGGAGTGAATTTAAAATGGACTGTTGGGTCTGGACGGAGGCACACGTGCTCCACTGCCCTGGCTTCATTTTTCATTTTCCGTACACATGCTTTGCAAACAGGTTCTGTTCGAGGCTGCTCATCGGGCACATGAAGAGTAAAGGTCAGCTCATGTAACCCCTGAGTCAGGAGAACAGGAACTTACTGCAGGGCTGTAAAGTAAAACAGTTATTCTATCCGCTGTAAGTTTCCTCACTTATTCACAAGCTGACAAGAGGAGATTACTGTCTGTTCTCCCCCGGCGTCATCATCATCATCATCATCATCATCGTATTTCTAGAGAGCTGTAATGCTTACTTCCCCTCAGGTTTCCCTTTAGATCACGTCCAGCGCATAAAGAAAAACTTCATTTGTTTTCCAGATCGATGTTATGCACATAAAACACTTGGCGTTAGACCGGCGCTTCGTTCTCGGCCTTCCTGCATGAACTCACTGACATGAAGTATGAGAGTTTTCTGCAGACTAAGGCTTAATATCTCTCCATCATTCTCATATTGACCGAGTTGCCTGCTCAGGTCCCTCTGCCTTTGTTCTGCCCACATCATTATCTGCCCATTATGCAGGCATTGCCCCAACATCAATTAATGATTCATGACTCCACGAGGTAGAAGATTTCTGCAGGACAATGCAAGAGCCTGAGAATCAACATCGGGGGAAAAAAGACCAGTGACGCTCTATCAGGACGAAACCTCCTTCATCCTCATCCCTTAATTTCATTAGACGTTCCATCAAATCAAAATTTAAAGCACTGTTATCTCTCCATCGCTGAAGTTATTGACTGACCTCAGAGATAAATTCCTCCTTCATCATTTATCAGGTTATTGAGCTCATAATGGCAGCCTTCAACAGTCGACAGTAACGTCCCTATCCCGCCGTAATGAAAGATAGCGGAAGTCAGATAACTGCCCCTTATACAGTCGTGACAGCTACTTTTACACAGTGATTGATAAGGCAAAATTAAAAGCTATTAAGATACTTCATAAAGAGCGGCTAATTGAACCCAGTAAGCTTTGATTTAGAGATTCTGATCTGAAAGGACAAAGGACATCAAGATTTCTCCGTTCCAACCGGGCTGAAAACTTTTTTAAGAAGACGCATCGGTTTCATATCGTTGAAAAATATTCTTGAAACTATCGCAGCAGTAATCTAAAGTGACTACAATTAGTGAATTACTCACACCCGAGGTTATTAACGGAAATGAAAGCACCGCAACACAAATACAAAAGTGACAACACAGGTGCGAGGGCCACTCGCCTCCCTTGCGGTTTCCGTCGTGTGGCTTTTGCGGTTGTGTTTTCTATTGTGTTGGACGTCTCTGTAAACGTTTCACGTGCACCAGCAAATAACCAATTTCATCCAGGAACTTGAGATCTTGAGTTAGTGTTAATCTCCCTTCAACAGGAAGTATCGACCGAGTTAAAATTCTTTTTTTGTTCCGCCCACATCATCAATAGGTCGTTATAAAGCAAAGACCTGGGAGCGGGTGTTTTTTTGGATTAATGTTCCCTCTAATCGTGCAGATATTGAGCGCAATGGGAAGCTAGCATTCTCCTCTCTGTTCCTCCCACATCATCATTTAGTCATTATGAAGGCTGAGTCATTAGTATGCAGACAGATCGTTAACGCAGGGACAGATCGTTAAGAGAGCCCGGCTCTTTGTCCTCATTGAACAGGGAAGTATTATTTTCACACCTGAGTGTTATTCATCTCTGTGATGGTGAATAGGGAGAACGGAGCTGGATTTATGGACAGAGACGCTCTAAAACAGCCTCTGTTGTCCTGTATCTCAGTGTGTTAATGTGATAACCACACAGCTATGACTGCGCGAGATGACGACCGGCAGACGGGCATGTTTAATAGGTGCTGCGGCAGCTAAGTGCAGTTTCTCTTTAAACTTTTTTTAGGCTGTAATGTGCTTTTTCCAACTTTTACTGTGTATTTGCCAAAGCTTGTACCTTCACACAAGTGGAGACGGATAATGTGTTAAGTATTTATTGTGGATACCAGATGCATCGGGGAGACTGAGCAGAGGAGACGTACAGATGTTTAACAAGTTAACAGCTGACTCTGAATCTGAGCTGTCCCTGCAAAAAGACGTACTAAAGGTCTATCGTGTCATTATTCTGCAAGTGGAGCTTTGGATCCTCTCGGCAAACCTTTGTTGTGTCTTCTTTGTGTTGCCATGAATGTCAGAGGACGCTCTCACAGGGATTGCATGTACTGCATATACAAATACTGTGAGTGGTGAATTTGTGGTGACGAACTTGACAAAATGTCCAAACCTCCAGTTGCAGTCTGAGACTCACAGTCTATTATTCCGATTCTATGTGAAATAAGTAATTTTGAACAACAACACGATTAAATAACACAATTCTGCCACTAGCAACAAATAAATATTTAATAAGTGAGGAATCTGACCAAAGAACCCTGAACCTGCCCCCCCCCCCCCCCCCCCCCCCCAGGCTCTGAACTTCTCCCCCAGACGGGGCTGTAATATTAAATGGAATCAGTTCGGCCGCCATGCAGAAACACATGCGGACGCTCACTTCAGGTTCATTTCTTTCCCCACCCTGTTTGCTCCTTTTCACTTTAAGAAGGAATAGATAGCGGTGGGGGTGGGGCTGGAAGGGGCGGACGCATACACACACACACACACACACACACACACACACTAGTAGCATGCACACCATGGCCATTCATCCAGGCAGTGAGTTGAGTAATGAGTGGTTTTAGTGAAGGGGACAGCTCACCTTCTTACCAACCCTTCTCAAGGAGACTTCTGATCATTGTTGTCAACTACAGCTAAGCACGTTAAATGGATACTGCATTGTCCGAGGTTGTGTGTGTGTGTGTGTGTGTGTCTATGTGTGTGTGTGTGTGTAATTTGAGTCAGAGGAAAATATGTGCATGTGAGAATCCAACTGAAAAAGGAATGGTGTGCAAGTTTATGTCTTTTTCGGATGTGTGTAAAACAGATTGTGTCCCTCTACGTGTGTGTGTGTGTGTGTGTGTGTGTGTGTGTGTGTGTGTGTGTGTGTGTGTGCATGTGTGTGTGTGTGTGTGTGTGTGTGAGACTCAGAGAGAGAGAGAGAGAGAGAGGTAGTCCCCAGAACCTTACATCTGTCTCCCATTACTGTTAGGACAGACCCACTGATAGATGCATAATGGACTTTCCTTGCTGTGTGTGTGTGTGTGTGTGTGTGTGTGTGTGTGTGTGTGTGTGTGTGTGTGTGTGTGTGTGTGTGTGTGTGTGTGTGCATGTGTGTGTGTGTGTGCACGTGTGGGAAGGGAGCATTTAGCAGCCGATCCATCACACGCTGTCAGATGGGTAAGTGTGGGGAACAGTGTCAGCAAAGGTGACACACACACACACTCATGCTCACGTGCACTAAACTTCCATCATCAGTCGAGGAGGAAAACGCAGACGGACGTTACTTAAGCATCAAGTCCAGACTCTTCACTTCCTGAGTCCAAACTTTCCATGAAATGTATCTCAAACCCCAGAGGACGAGGTTTTCTCAACAGGTGCTCGTGTCAAAATATAAAGAATGAGCCACTGAAATGACTTTAACGATCAGCTTCTGATCCTCGACCTGGAAAACGTCTGGTTTGGTTTAGACCACAATGGAGAAACGGCTTTTAACGCGTGTTTAACCACGAGTCCACCCACGCCTCCGTCCACCTTCATATTTAGCAGCAGCAACAAAGAGATTTGTCATTTTTCACTTGATCACGTTTTCAGGAGAAATGTCCCAGGTCACTTCAAACCGTTCATTTCTCAGTGTTCTTTTTTTTTTTCCTTTCCTGAGCTTTTTTAATTCACTGGTGATTCTTGCAGCTTCATATAAACATCACACCTCAACAGTGTGTGAATGGTTATGAACAGTGAACAGGAAAAAGGTCAATGTTTGACATTTTCACTGATTTCCCAGGGAGCAGTTCAGGGTGAAAAAAATCTGACTGATATTTATGAGTGTGCACTTTAGTGTTGATCCAAACCAAAATCTAAATATAGTTTCATAAGGACAGTTATTCTGGTTTTAAGCTGCAACCCGAACAAAAACAAATACACAGGAGTAGAATCTACTAAGATCCCATGTGATGCTTCCTCCACCTGACTCACGGCCGCAGCAGACGATCCCTCGGTGAAGCCACGGACATTCACTGACCTTTGACAAGGTCAATTTACAACCTGTACTTTGTGCAAGATGGAAGGTTTAACATTCGCTCCTCGCTCTCCGCTGTATCGCTCCATCACACACACACACACAGACTGAGACACTGTGTGCAGCAGAAACTCACACGTGTTTTTTTTCTTCAAATGAAATACATACTGAAATAATGTGTTTCTCTTTTTTTAACTGTCAATCCATTTCCACACTCGTACATGAAAAGAAAAAATAATAAGGGGATTGTTTATTAACTGAAATCCGTCCAGCAGCTTTATTATGACGACTGTTTTTCATTCGAGACGCGTATCGCTCAACCTTTAAGTTCATAAAAGTATTTATTACTGTTTTCCCTGTGCTCACATACACAGTATATCAATACTGATTTCCCGATATAGCTGTTCTCATTTACACCTTCTTCTCCGGTGAGACGTCGTAGCACCTGTGAAATACTGACAGAAACAATTAGTGCTGCATGCGTGTTAACGAACAGTCATCTTCAGGTTCTCGTGTCAATCGGTCCGAGTTCAACACCTCGTTCCATCATGAGAAATATTCACTGATGCAAGCAGCTTCAAATGAAATGTTTGGAATTAGCCTAAAGCAGCGAGTCAGCGGGGGAGGAATAACGTAAACATCTGTCATTGTGTGTGTGTGTGTGTGTGTGTGTAAACAGATGGACACGTTTTGACCTGAAGATTTGTTTGCACACAGAATTAAGAAGATTAGAGCTGACACAGAAAACCTCAAACTGAGATTATAAACTGCTTAAATTCACAAAGAGCCCAGACACTGGGTGATGTGACGTAACAGCAACAAAACACACGCGGTTACATCATGAGGGATAGAGCGTGATCCTTTCTGTAAAGAAGAAAAAGGTGCATCAACAGAGCTTTGTATGATAAAAACCCGGAGAAACACACGGCAGAGCGGAATAGAAGAGACGACATGTGAGCCGGCTCATACTGTGTTTGGAAAGATGAAGCAATAACAAAATAATGAACTTTAAAATGTTTCCTGCAGGTTTCATAAATATGTGCACAGAGATTTCTTCTTCATCAAATGCAAATTATTTTTTGGGGGCGATTTCAAACCTTTCTGGTTTTGATGTTGGAAACTGCAACCAACTGTTTTTATAGAGTGATTCTTGGCAAAACAAGGAACCTGCAGCGCTATTAAACTTTACAGCTTTGTTTCAGAGAAAATCATAATTTCAAAATGTTTTAAAATCAAATGTGTAGTCTTGAAACGTGGAATGATTGTTGTTTCTGTTGATAATACCCCAGTAAGTATATCAGCGGTCGTGATATGCGTCCTACCAGTAGAGGTCACTGTTAGAAAATATGAGTTTTATTATCATCACATCAAGTTTGGTTCGTGATTTGCTAAAAAACTTCACTGTTAAAACTGCGTTTCCCAGCATCCTCGGAATAACACCCACAAAGTTTGTCGCTCAGACGAGTGGTTGACGAAATAATATTACCTGGTAACTTGTTTTTACCAAATTAGCAACACATAACCTCGAGTACGTGTTTGTTCATTTCACTTAACTGTGATTAACACGAGCTCCTCGTCAGACAGCGATCGGTTAACACCAGAGCAAACGTTTAGCTGAAAATGTTTTTCAGCCGAAAGCATTTAAATATCAGTTACTGTCTCTGAAACTCTGACGCCTCATGAAAAGAGGAGAAAGAAACAACAGTGTCAACAAACAAGATAAAAATAGGTGAGTCTTCGCCCATCAGGAGTGCGATGTGGACTGCCAACAACTGGAAATCAACTCAAACACAATCCCACTGGACGGAGCGATCGGCACACATACGTGCGCACAATCCCCGTACAACACAAACAGAGCCGCTGATGATCTGCTGTCAAATATGAGCAAAACAATCCACAGACAAATATTTGTTGTGACAGGGGACACAAACCAAATGCTAATTTGCAGACACCACAGAGGATTAAATCTGTGAACAACAGCGAGATTGACTGGAAGGTTAGTGGAGAAAAAAAAAATCAGTTTAAAAAAAAAATATTGACTCGAAGAAACAAACAACTGGGAACAAATGAAACTGAAAAAAGCGAGAGAGGGACAAGATGTAACAGAAGCAACTATTAGCAGGGTGTGTGTGTGTGTGTGTGTGTGTGTGTGAGGTGACGTCAGGGTGAAGAGTGCATCTCAAAGGCTTTACAAGGTATGAATCCCACAATGCACTGTGTTCATCATCCGTCAAACACACATACGCACACATGCACCGAGGGACACGCTCATTTCCTGCAGCCCAGTAAAGTGTGCTGACCGCGTGGCGTTCAATAACCTCATGTGGACGTCGGGTTCTGTTTTGTAGATGTGACACAAACACGAACTCGGAATAGTCCAGTCAATATCGTAAATTTAGTCCGGGATTAAAATAAGAAGCTGTTGAAGTGCGTTCGCTAACGTTAAATGTCCTTGAGTCACCTCAGAGATATTAAACTCTAGAAGATACCACATTTCTTCTTGCTGTGTCCGACAGGTTGTGTTTACTTTGTTTTTGTTTGTTGTTGTGTAAAAGTACTGCATAACCACGTATTCTAATGTACTGGATTCATATAAACACTGACGTGCGTTCGGGTTGTGTCACGTGTTCCTCTTAGATCCTGCTTCAGCTGCACAATACCTGTTATTGCTGTTTTTCTTCGAAGACAAATCTGTGAAAGCCATCGAGCAGAGCGACCTTGTTTACGTCGCTCTAACAACAAAGCTCATATAGTGGGTGTGTGACCATGAATGAATTACAGCGGTTTGATCAAACGCCGCTCAAAGGTGCACTGAAAACACACAACTTAGCACAATTTCATTTTGCAACTGCGAGGCGTCTGATAGCGAGTATTCAAAACACTTTCCGGACTTCTCTTAATCTCACTTGATAAATGAGCCTCGCTGTGAGGAAAGAGCACTTTCTGAGCACCCATAAACCCACTAAACAGATTACAAAGACTTATGGGTAAATAGCGGCATCGGGGGTGAAAAAAAAGCAAAACCATTACCGCACTCAGAGGGCGGTAATGTGACGCAACTGTTTCTCTTCCCGTCACTCGCTGATGAGAAATAAATGAATGAGATTAAGGTTTTCACACGGCAGCACGCGTGTGTGTGTGTGTGTGTGTGTGTGATATTTCTACAGTTGTCAGTATGTCAAGGTTTTGATTCTACTGTGTAATAAGTGTAATACTGATACTGTTGAGGAATTAGTAGAGACTTGAGAAAGGCTTTGATCTCAAACTAGAGATTAGATTTAGTGCCGTGAAGAAAAAAAAACTTCACAACTTTGAAAAGATTTTTTACAGTTTCCATGTTTCCAGAGACGTGAAAGATAACAATCATGTTCAATCCCCTCTGTAGTGCACTCGTTGTGATGCATCACGAAAAATAGCGCACAACCGATGGTCACTAATGGAGAAATATCTACCATCATGCATTGCGCTTGTGGCAGGAAACTGTCGTACAAATGTAAATAGGAGCAAAGCAACGCAAACTGCAGAGAAACAACTTGATTTCTAAATTTACGTGATGGTTGTTGTTCGTCATCCTGCGATAATGACGTCAAATACCGCCGCTGGCTGTGGTTTGTTTTGGTTTTGAAAACAGGCTGAGACACAAGGAGAACATCTGCATCACAAAACTGTGTTCGTTTTAAACCCAGACTCTTGTTACAGTGACAGTGTTAACCGCTGCACCGCCATTGTTACAAGATATTGTAAAAGAAACTGTAAATGCTCCTGTAAAAGAAAGTGTCTTCATGGGACTAGCAAACTAAAATAGCCGCCATTAAACCCGTCGCGTCCAACGAACATACCAGACGAGGAAAGTGATTCCCGAGCACCCAGAATGCCTCTGCCTGCAGCGGCGATGTTCACTGTTATTGATCCACAATCCTGTTGAGCCATTTCACAAGATGGCGCTTTAATTACCTGAAGCCACCTTTGACTGTAAACTGATGTTTACTGTGGAACAGATAAAGCAAAATTCAAGAGAGGGAGGGAGAGAGGGAGCGAGTGGGGGGGGGGGGGGGATAAGAGAGGATATACTGAGAAAATAAACAGTTACACACATACACACACCTCTTAATTGAAATTCTGTAATTTGTTTGGAGAACACTGCAGTGTTTTGTCAAATACAAAAAAATATCACAATCAGTCTTGAGGACACACACACACACACACACACACACACACAGACTTGCAGCTTTGTGACAACTGCGCTTTTTTCCTCAAGGGAAGCTGATACAAACATAAAAGCAGAGAAATTCATATTGGCTTCTCAACGTGTCTCTGTTCTCCCCTGGGTGAGTAAACATTAGCATTCCAGTGATTCTCTGTAATATCCTAATCTGCTGCGCGTCTGTCTGCACTTCTCCTCCGTTAAAACGGGCTTTCTCATTTACTGCTGTGGACACGACCTCTTGTTTCGCTGCTGCTTCGAAATATATTCTACAGGAGGCTGATAATTATTCATAACAATGACCTCAGGTGCTGTTGACGGGAATTATTTTGAGAAAGTGAAACTTTGTTTGCGTGCTTCTTTGCATAACCTGCGGAGGATCAGAAGACTGCAGGCCCTGCAGCTGCGAGCACACGGGTTCACAGTGAAGATTTCAAGACAGATCACGTGCTTCTCTGCCGATGGGCTGACGATGCACCGACCTGACGTCTGTTAACAAGTTTCAAGACACAAACACGACTGAAGACACAACCTGCTCCGCTCAGAGACTCACAGAGCCACAGTCAGTGCATCAGCAGAGGAAAGAAACACTTGATGTAATAAAATCATCTGTAGAGGAAGTTTTAAAAAAAAACAAAATCTACGCTGCAGCATCAGCAACATCTGGTTTTGGTGCAGGGCCGTTACCATAGTGATGTGATTGTGGCAAAACGCAGTGAAGTGAAGATTCGTCCGGTTTGTCAGTGAGTGTTGACAAGTCGGATCGAAGAGGAGCATTCTTTCAAAGTCCTGATGCTAACGCTGATGTGGAGCTGATGAAGTATTCTATTATTTATGAAATGTATATTGAAGTTTAACTTGACATGGCCACGTAGCCTGAAACTACGACTCTGTTCTCGTAATATTTTGACTTTATTCTTGTAAAATTACAACTTTATTCTCGAAATCTCCGAGTTTTCCCCTTTGAGCGGCCCCGAGGCTCCGTCATCATAGAAACTGTTAATAAGGACGTAATTATCGGATAAATATTCGACTTTCTCCGAGAGAACAGTTTTAAATGTTCTTGATTAGAAAACCGATAAAATAGCATCTCATATATTTGAGTTATTTACTGTTTTCTAAGACACCAGAAATGTAATTTCAGTCGTCAATTCAAATGGTTGCATGTTTACAAAGACTAGAACATAAATAAATGATTAAATGTAGAATTTCTTTCTGCATCTTTTTTCAAATCTAAAACTCTTTCTAGGATCTTTGCTGATCTACAGTGTTTTGTTGATACTTGATTACCGTGAACAATAACTGACATTTTGATGATATTTTCAAAATGTCAAAAAAAGCTTTTTCTTTTCAAAAGCTTCATCAAATAGACGGATTGTTCTCAGAGCTGTTTGAAGTCAGGTTTTTCTCATGTTTTCGTCTCGAAACCGGCTTTAACGGCAAACCTGAAACTACAGAAAAACCCACGGACCGATGATTGAAGTGCCTCGGTGCAGAAGGAGCGCGGGTGTGAATCCTTGAATTCAAATGCAGTGAATTCACCCGACGTCGGGATCTGCAGCAGCCTTTACTTTTCTGTCTGCTGGTTCACATGTATTGATCAGATGAAGCACTGATGCTGAAATCTCTTCAAGAGTAAACACGGGCAGTCACCCAGGACTCGCTGTTACTTCACCCGAAGACTTGGAATGAAGAGATACTTTCCTTCTAAGTTTTCAGTTTTGTGTTTTTGAACGGGAGCAGTTCGTCAAGAATTAACTTCACAGTCACACAAACACGTTGCGTTGTCATCACAGGACGCACAACATAATAAGCTAGCGTCCCCTTCCTTCTCTCTCCACCATCATTTTGATGAAGGAAGCTGCTGCCGTCTGCGCTGCTGCTTGAAAAGTCGATCTGACTTCCTTCTGAATGCGGTGCGATCAAAAGAAGTGCAGCAAATGTCCGAGGGAGGTTCGTCCGCGTTATTCCTGGAATGTTAACGTGCATGTAAAACCTACTGAGCTTGAGCTTGTGATGGTCGCCCTGTTTTCTTTACCGGTGACTCATGTTGCACTTTGGGCCGAACAATCTGCTGCTCCTGCAGATGAAAACATAAATTTACCAGGAGACGTGAAAAGAATAAAACCCGCGGCCCGGCAGCTCTTGTGTCGGCTCCATCAGTTCACCGGTGGCAGAATGGACTTTTATTTACACGAACACGTCGTGGATTATTACCACAACACTGTTTCAGAGCAGCCATTGAAATTGATAACCTATGAAGTAAACAGCACAGCCATTATAAAAAAAACAGAACAGGACTCGTGAATGAGCTCGTTCTCTCTCACACACATAAACAATCCAGTCCATAATATCAGCTGGGTGATGTAATCGCCACGGTGATGTGATCCACTTTGTTTCCGTGGGTAACTCACTTAGAGACACATTACACTGGACGGATGATTGGACGGATGGAAGGATGAATGGATTGAAAATAGAAGGCAGGGTGAAAGAGGGGAAGCAAAGAGCGGTGGAGGGAAAGTGAAGGGAAAGGGGTTGAGGGACAGGAAGGATGGAGAGAGAAGGGTGAGGAGGAGATTTGGAGAGAGGGAAGATGAACTGAGGAGGAGGTAAAGAGATCATTTGTAGAAAGTTTGAAGAAAGATGAATTGGAGATGAAAAAGACGACAGAGATGAAAGACGTTTTAGCAGAAAAGAGGCGAGAAGAACAAAGTCAAAGAGAAGACGAGAGGAATGAACAAGCAACTTGATAGAGATTTAAAAAAAAAACTGTGATATCAGATAAACTAATTACGACAGACCCTCCTTTTCCTGCACTCTCGCTGCCTCCGTCTATATCCATCCATCTCTTTTGCCGGTCATCGCCTCATTCTCTTTCCCGGAATAAAAGCGCGATGTTTTCCCGCCGATCATGAGCGGCTCTGCTTCCCGCAGGCTCTTTACAGTGAAATCAGATCCGTGTACATCCAATGGGAAAGCTTTTAACTAGCAGAGCTATGGGTTGCGAGGTGGGTAAAGTATTTAGCAGGCGGGACACTCAAGAGTGTGTGTGTGTGTGTGTGTGTGTGTGTGTGTGTGCGCGTGTGTGTGCGTGTGCGTCAATGATTGAGGAGTAAAGCATTTAGTGGTCGAGGAATTCACTGGAACTCTTGACTCTTGTGTTTGTGTGTAAATGTGTAGGAGAGTAAAACCAAGTGTTTATGGGAAACTGGAAACTGCATGTGTATAGAAAAAGTATTAATCATTTGTCTCTTGAACTTTTTTTCATTTCCTCCATTCAGTTTAAACTCTTATCGTTAATTTGAGATAAAAGCCAAAAGTTAACATAACATTAAAAGTTTTTTAAAAAAGTACAAGAATATGAAAAACTTCTCAGTCTGGCCTCTGGTACTACAAGTGGACTAAATCAATAATGATCAAATCCCAGTGGTTCTCCACCATCAGTGCTATCGGCCGACTGGTGTGAAGAGGTTCACACGTTCCCTGTGTTGTCGGTGTGTCGATGAGCGTGATGCAAATCTGAGGCTCTTCACTCCGAGTCTGTGAAGTTGTGTATTTTTCCACATTTCTGTAGTTTTAATGGACAGTAAACTATGTTTGTTCATGTGTTTTTATAAACAAGGAATCCCTTGTTCCCCAATTATGTGTTGCGTGTGTGTATGTGTATATGAGTGCGTGTATGTGTGTGTGTGTGTGTGTGTGTGTGTGTGTGTGTGAATATGAGTGTGTGTGAATTTAGTCAGTTTGCCACCAGGACGACTCTCTGTAGAAACCTCTCAAAGATTTCAAACCCATGAATTATTCACAAAGGAAAAAGTCTGTTTCCTTTCTTTAACCCCGATCTCACACACACACTCACACACACTCTCACACACACACACTATACCTTCCATGTATAATTACACGAGGGTGACTGGGATTGCACTTCACACACCGGTGGTGAAATAAAAAGAGAATAAAATCCCCACAGTTGTCTCCCTCCTCCTCTGACAAACTAGCTTCTCTCCATTTTCAATAATCAAGGTGCGCTGTAATAACTTCTCGCTCGCTCGCTCCTGTCGCCCCGACGCCGAATTATTTATTCCAACACGTTCGCTGGTGAAGCGTGAATCAACAAAAACAAACATTTTTTTCTTCTCCTCCTCCTCCTCCGGTCTCTCACTCTGTCTTTCTCTGAATATTAGAATAACTGCAGATATGGCAGCTAAAAGGGGAATTTCATTAGCATAATGAACAGCAGGAGCGAGAAGGAAAGTCTTTTTTCATTAGGGTTGTGTGTATAATCCACAGTATTTGAAAGCAAGGTTAAGTGGGGATGTGTTTAATTGCCTGCTTAGAGGGGTTTTTGTAAATGAATTGCTGTGGGACTGTACTCCGGAGCGAAAAACCTGAAAAGAAGATGTCATCTGTGCAGATTGATGTTTAAAGATTCTGGCAGACACCTTCATACCCAGCAGAGAGGTTATAAAGCTAAATAAGCCTCAGAGATGGTGGCTCCTCTCAGATTACTGAGACACGAAGAGAAATAAGACCATGATGGAGCATCAGCGACTTGTGAGGCTACAAATAAAGGTCATTTACATTCAAGTTGTGGATTTAGTTTTGTAGAAACACTATAAACATGACAAAGAAGAAGAATCCTGCTCAAAAAGTGGCTCAAAGTAAAAGACCTGCCTTGGATTACTTCACTTCTTCTGTTGTGTTGCTTTAAAGGTTCAGTGTGTAGAATTTAGTGGCACCTAGTGGTGAAGTGTCATGTTGCAGCTGAATACCCCTCACCTCACCCTCCCCTTCCAAACATGACAGAGAACCTGTGGCAGCTCCAGGACCCGCTCCTGATGTAAATATAAAGTATTTTAAATAGAAAAGGCTCATTCTAGTGTCAAGACACTACTGAAAACATGA